>NW_027273879.1:17405000-17900000 GCF_046630095.1 Trachinotus anak | reverse complement strand
ATTTATTGAACTGGTTTTATTTTTTGCATACCACACATCGAATCTCCACTAATGGAGAAGGCTGTCAGGCAAGCAACAGAACCTTTACAACTTCCTGTCACAACTTTTCAGAATAAAAGCTCAGAATAGCTTGAAATGAAGCAAGTGAAAAAACTAACTTTGTTACGCTTCTATTTTTTTGGCAAAATTGTGATTTTTGTGACCCAGCCTGATGCATGACTTTTTGTATCTGTAAATATGAGACTGTCAGTCTGATAAAAAAAGATTAAAAATCAGGTTATCAAAATAATCTACTGGGCCAGATATTATTGCTGGTGGTCAGTTTTGGCTGCGGGCTGCTGGTTGCTGACCACTGGCCTAGAGAATCCATTATGTGTTTTATATTACCATTGTCCTCACAAAGATAGGAGTGTGTGTGTGTGTGTGCGTGTGTGTGCGTGTGTGGGCGTACATGTATAGTAATCATCCATTTCTTCAGGAAACACAGTATGTAATTAACTTTTGGGTGTGTGGAGACCTCACAGCAGGTGATAATCACTGATCAGCTCATTTTGAAAATCATTGTATTTTCCTGTGAAAGTTGGCAGAAAACAAAGCAAAAAAAGCCCCCGAAAAAAACCCCAAAACCCCCCAAAAAAACAATAAGCCGTGATTATACTGTCAAGTTTACTGTCTGATGAACACCAAGAGAAAGCATGTCTGTGTGCACAACACTGCATATAAATCTATTTGCAGATGCACATGCTTGCATGGATATCAATTCGTTATGGGCCTGTTTGTTTGGCAGAGTCAGTCACATGCTTTGGTTTTTTATTGGCTTGCCCTCTGAGCTGGGTGGCTTCTCTCTAAATGCACCCAGGAGAAGTAGGCCACTGTTTGTCGATGAAGTCGATATGTGCCAGAGCAGAACATCCCCTCCACAGTGTCCACCCCGTGTCGAGCTATTAGGATCCACCAGCATGGTGAGAAATGGATTAGGCTGTGGCAATGTGGGCCTTGAAATCATCATCACCTCGCCGCAGCCAGGGCCAATCGTCAATACAGACAAATACTCACGTGTGCACAAAGGCAGAAGATGACACGTCTGTTTGCACAAAAACATGTGCACGGTCCACTCTCACAGTCCATAAATAACTCAGTCTGAAGCTGTTTTTCATGCTGGACAGCAACAAGGTGTTATATCAGGCTGTGTAGTAGTGTCAGTCAGTGGAGTGTGGTCAAAGCTTAATTAGCTTTAGATAATCACTGTTACCAAACAGAATGAAAGGAAGGGCAGCAGAGAAAGAGAGAGAGAAACTGAGATCAATGGCCCACAAGTAATCAGATCAGATTTGTGGGACATTGTCCTTCATGGTTTGTTTAAATACAAATGTTGACTTTAGGACTGAAAACAGTGTGTTTGTTATTCATTAATTTATGGCTATTTTTAAATTAATCACTTAAAAACTTTTATAAACTGTTGATAGTGTGGAATCACAAGTTGCCACAGCCAAAGATGATGTATTAGAATTACAGATATTCAATTAAAAATGATACAAACAAAAAAAAAGCAGAAACTCCTCACATTTGAGGAGCTGGAGCAGCAGCTTCTCAATGTTTGACATGTCTGCTTCGTAAAAGCAGCTAAAGGATGAGTTAATATTCTGCTGATCGGTTAATCAGCCAGTTGTTTTAACACTAATAACATGCTTTTATTCTAGATATTTTATACAGTATCATGTGTCCATCGGAAGAATTAATAGAATCTCGATCCTTGAATCTTTCATCCTCACTCCTGTAAAGGTTTTTGGGATTTGAACTGAAAGTCCATAATTGCTCAGCAGTTTCAGTTCTTGACTCAAGATTAGATACTTCTCTGAAGACTCCTTCTCCTCTGCCTCTCTACCTCTCATTCAGCATCTCAAAAGCAAATCTTTTGCTGTCTCTGTTTTCATAACGTCGTCTATCTGCCAAAGCTGATCCCAGTGTGTAGTCTGGTCCCAGGTGTGTTGGAGAGAAACTGTCTGGATGTTGCTTCTCTTGTTCTTTAACATTTTTTTTTCACTCCGCTGGACTAACACTGCTGTGTCCCTCTAGATCCCACTCGACATTTTCCTGTCTGGCAGAAGAGATCAGAGCTCAGGGAACATTTTAACTGAAGGAATCAATGTGTTAACTAAGCTAAAAATAAGCTAAATGAAAATTTGACTCTAAAATGAGAAACAGCCTCTAAAATTCACTTAATGAAGTGATGTCATCAGCTAAGATCCATCTTTCTCATTTATAGCCATTTAAGTTGCTACAGATGTGTTAGAGGAGTGTTCTGCTGAGGTGATCTGCAGTGTCAGTCTGTCTTAGACATTTTTTGAGAAGCAGATACAGGAAATAAACCACCTGTGTGGCAGGTCAGGACTCGTATGTCACTTGTGTGTTGTGACATCTGCTTGCAGGGCTTGTGGTGAAAGTAGCTGTTTGGCTGGTAGAGGTTTCCTTGCACTGGCCAGCTCGCCTTTTGTCTTTCTGTGAGTCATTGAGGTTTTATTTTGTTGGTGAGTGAGTACATGTCAAAGTCTGATATTGTTACACAAACAACAAATCAGTCCTGTCTTGCAGGATCAACCCAGCACAGCACAACTGAAATTTGTTTAAAAACTGAAGTATGTTTGTAGTCATTGAAACTCAATTGAAAACTGAGTGTTCAAAGGTGGACATTGCAATTAGTAACAACAGTTGCCCTTGTGTTGTATTTCACTCACACAAAACATCCTTCCCATTCTCTCTTTGTTTGCCTCCGCGTCAGCAGCAGCCAGAGCCAGAGGCACGTTGTTTTTGGGTTGTTTGTCTGTCTGTATACACGTACGTACGTCTGTCTGTCCCATTCTTGTGGACACGATATCTCAGTACCACCGAGACGGAAGTTCTTCCAGTTTGGCACAAATGTTCACTTGGTTGTCAAAGGTCAAAGGTCAAGGTGAGTGTGACCTCACAAAACACATTTTAGCCATTACTCAAGACTTCACACAGCAATTATGACAAACATTTCACACAAATGGTTATCAGATAAACAGGGATGTAATCTGAAACCAGTCTGAGTGGTGGAGGCGTACAACCACAAAGCAGTAATTCTAGTTTCTGTTATTATTTATTGTTGTATTGTAACGTTACATTTATTGATATGGAAAACATTTCTCATCAAATTCCTAGTCAGTCTAATGTACAAAAATGTATGTGTCTGAATACATTTAAGACCATCAAGGTAAATTTCTACTACAAGTTTAAAGATGTCAGCATGACACACTACACAAGGTTTAGTGTCACGTCACTTCAATGAAAACCAAATTCATTGGGACTAAACAGAAATCCAGCTTGTGAACATGCAGTGATGTGTGTTTTTGAATCAATATTGAAGCAGTATACAGTAGATTTTGTTTTTGTTCTAATCAGTGTCAAACACGGTGATAAATTGGTTTCTTACAGACTACGGTGTTGGTTCTAGACTGTTACATTATCCTGCACCTCCTCCCATCTGCCGCCAGAAAAATGTGAAGCTTGGCACCGAGCTACAGATTTGCCACGAGACACCTCAGAATTACTCTGAGCCACAGGGCAGTGTACAGACACAGACTCACTGCAGTGACATTTGTTTTTCCTACAGTCCAACAGAGCTGATGCCTCAAAACACAAAGGGCTCTTCTGATTTCAAACAATGTGTTGTTTGTCTCTATCGAACACAACAGTTATATAAAATACAACAAAAGATAAAGTTGATGTGCCAGAGAGGTTAAAAAAAATCCTTAAGGGGAATGTTACTAAATCACAGAGTTGGATGCTGTCTCTTCTGTGATGCTGCTACACAAGATTCAACAGCCAAGCAGAGAAAAGAAGGAAAAGAGGAGTCTGGGGGTGAAGGCTGCTTCTTTTTGTCTCCCATAATCAAAAGCTGACTCAGGTGAAAATCAGCAGAAAATCAATGGAGTGCTCATGAACTCATAAATCATCAAGATCAGGAAATGATAAAATGTTGTCTAAAAGTTGGAACTTTTTGAATCTCACATACTATCAGACTTAAACATTCAGAATCACAGTTAAAATCTTTTTAACATTATTAGACAAGACACTCAGACTACATCAGGTAATTATATTTCACTACTGATTTAGAGTCAGTCCGCTTTCAGAAATGATTGACATTCAGCAGCTAATTTGATTGAGCACGACATAATCTATGACGCATCAGTGGTACCAGGCTTTATCGGAACATACAGTTGTCTTTCATCTGTATAGAGAAGAAAATCGAGCACGATTTTCCCCAGTGGTAGTATGTATACTGAGAATAGGCCACTGTAGGACCCCACAAAAGAGGAGGAGCACGAGAAGTGCAAGCATCTCAAAATACAACAGAGAAGGACCTGCAGTTAATAATAGCTAACATACTGATATACTGCTGTTACAAACCAAGTAAGAATACTTTCTGAAGGACAGGTGGATCTCAGCCCTGTGGTTCCAGAAAAGTCAGTCAGTGTTGAAGATGAGTAGGAGTCAACATCAAGGTTGCTGAACTCTGCGTTAATGTGCAGCCAAATCTCCATTATCTTGTAGAAATAATGAAGAAATTCCTCCCGTCTTTGGGGAGGATCCAACCGGCTGACTAAGTGGGGACCCATCACAGAGTTTATGGTTTTAGAGAGGATTCAGAGATTATTGCCCTGTTTAACTATCAGCTACGGGAATAAGAGTACTTAGTACTTCTTTGACTGCATACTGATAAGTGGACATCAGATGTTTAAGAGTAGCAAGGGAATCATTATGTTTATCCTTCCTCCTTGTTCTGCCTTCCTGCATTGTCTTTATAAATTCTTTAGTTCTTCATTTAACTGTGTTAGTGAGGAAGACCTTGACTTTTTCTATCTGATAGGAGTTAGAGATATTTGTGCAGGAAAACAGTGACATGCTTTTCTGTAGTTATGTCCTGATGTTTGTACACAATAAAAAAGTGTTTTATTGCATTATTAAATCATATATTATACATTATTATATAGTATATTATGTTATTTTATGCATCAAAAACTTGACAGAAAGGAGGGAGAGAGAGTTAATTCAGGGATCTGGAGTGAATCAGTGAGGTGGGTTTCGGGTCAGCAGGGATGAATGGTACCTGGCGGAGCACTGCTTTATGATCAGAGAAGCTAAAATTGGCTAAATTTACATCTTGCATGCACACAGAAACCATGGCAGAGCACATTGTCCAGTGTATGCCCTCTGTTATGGCTGGGATACTTTACATGTTGAGTTCAATCAAAAGAGTCTAAAAATTTGATAAAATCAGACGAAGAGAAGGAGGAAAAGAGGCAACTAACATGGATAATATCACCAACTCTGTCATACTGGAACATGACCACTGATAAAAGGTCTGAAATCTCCTGGATAAAGACAGAAATAATAGTCTTAGTTTTAAATAAAACTAAAACTTAAAGGTGGAAAAACAACAAAGTAAGACTGGAGAACAACAAAAGTTATATCTGTGTATTACTGCAAGGTCCTGGCCTCAACCTGTCTATCAGCTGGTGGAAGAATGAGAAATCTGGGGGGCATGAGTCAATGAGGGGGTCATATTCATCTGAATTAATCCAAGATAATAATGTTGTTGGTCATAATAAACTCCTGGCTGATAAGACATTAAGTAAACAGAAATGAGCTGTTTCAGTAGAGGGGCTGGAAGCTGTGGCTTTAACTGTGGTGAAATTTAGATCAGTGTGGACTGTGAATAAATTTTAGTTGTGCACCAAACCTCAGGGTGCTCAGTTTCAGGACGGCATTAATGGAGAGTTAATGATGGTTGGATGCAGCTGAGCTGAGTGACTGAGCACCTGACATGTGCAGGGTGAAGTCAGGCAACAGCCAGGGACATCAGTGGGATTCAGTGGGAGCTTCCGAAGCTGAGGGTCTCTGGCTGCTCGCAGGCTCAAGACAGATGAGCTGTGACCAGAGCTCTGTCTGCTGCTGGAGGAGATCCTCGATGCAGCTCAGCAACCTCCATGGGCCATCAGTGGAAGTGTAAAACAGCCGGCCAGCAGGAGAGCCACGATGGAGAGGACAGACAGTTAGTTTTGTAGAATTGCAGTCAGCATATTAGTGGGGCAGGCAGAACACTTGTAAAGCACACTACTGAGTTTTTGAGCCTTGAAAACAGACACTTTTGGAAACTGCTGCTGGCCCCATTTTAGTTTGAAAGCTCCAGTGCTGCGTTGTAGTCTAGACAGGCAAAAATACACACCCTTCGAAACAATGACGTAGTCACACCTGGTCACTACCTGATAGGGTTTTATCGGCCTCGAATACCAGTGGTGAAAGCAACACCAATAATGAAATATAAGTATTATTGACCTTGTTGTTTTTGCTAGCAGCTGTTGTGCAGTGAGATTCTGCATATTAACGCTACAACTGCCTTTGCTTTCCTCACTGGGAGTATTTGCTGCAACTAATCAGCTGAGTACGACTGATGGTAGGCGATCCCGTTTACACCTGCTCGCGCCCAGTCTCTGCAAATGATCACATATGTATGTGTTTTCAGGTGTTAGTATGGACACAGATCGAGTAGGGAAGATGATCCAAAAGAAAACAGCAGTACCCAGCAGCTGACAGACTGGCTAGGCTAGCAGAGGTGCCAACTGTGCAGGCTTGTAGGTAGATATGCTGCCAGTCATGATGCTGCTCATCTCATTTGTAAATCTGCTTGCATGTAAAATGAGACATTTTATTTCCTCTTTAGATCAAACTGCTGAAACACCCTGACATTTACAGTGGGTTATTGAATGTAGCCTCTGAAGTGTGTGTGTGTGTTAGTGTGTGTTGTACCTCCTCTCTCTTATCACCTTAAAGATTAAAGATATTTTAATTAGCTGTCTTGAGAGAGACGTGTTAACCAGCATACACACGGATAGTAGCACACACATACCAACACAGAGTCTACCAGCAACAGCAGCACATTGAGACACTTTATCACACAGCATGACAGACGTCAGTGTAGCCGGCCGACAGTTTCCTGCTGGGAGAAATGACCCACAACATTCATGCCAGTTGTCTCAACATGAAGATGCAGAGGAAGCAAACAGAGTGTCTCCTGGTCTCTGCCTTTGATCTGTTCAGATTGTCATACACAGGAGGGCCCCACTTCTGATGAGGTTTCTGGAGTGTCCCAGTTGTGTATGTGCAGGTTACTACCATATCCTGGGGTCTGCAGCCTGGATATAACTTTAATCAGTGTTGTTTTGAGAACCTTGAATATTCAAACCAGAGCACAGATCAGAAACCAGAAAAATGATAAGGGGTCTGTGTGCTGTGTGGGTAGGTGCATCTGTTGGTTATATTCAGTCAGCAGTAAAATATGAAGGGTAGATAGTGTAAAGATTATCTGTACACTGCACAACTACACAAAAGGTAAAGATAAGAGAAAATTCATAATATTGTGTTGTAGAAACACATTTTTTGATCTTTCCCGTCCCATGGATAAGATTTATTTTGCAGCTTGTTTGTGGGTCCAGACCCGTAGAGAGGGTGGAGAAGCACAGAATAAGCACACCTTATTTCAAGCCTGTGTGTCAGCATGGAGGGAGCCTAAAACGAAAGCAGCTAAAGTTTCCTTCAGGTAAACTGTTCTGGTTTCTGTTCCCACCCTCTGACCTCCCTGTGGAAGAAGGCAAATGAAAAGAGAATCTCCCGAATGGTGTCACATTAATCATCATTGTTAAAACAGGAGCCGGTCCTTCCTTTATAAAAGAGTTTCTTCTGAAGTTATGTGAGTGCAGCTGACAAAGACTGGCTGCTGGCAGGTGCTGCTACTTGGCTGAAATGCTCACGTTCACTTTTTCAACCAATCATTTGAATTAGATCCAATGGTCACACAGTTGAATCCACAGCCTGGAGTCATTTCATGTTGTTTCAGCTACATTACAGTTTGACCCATTTGTGAGATTTCATAAAACCACTGGACCATTCAGCTTCAACAGAAATGAGATTTTGGTCCTCAGTGTTAATTGAGTTGGAGCTCAGGTGGCAGGTGTACTGTTGGCTTTTCTGCTGGTTGTACTTTTTTAGTGTGAAAACTACATGTGCAGCAGAATCTGCATATGATGGACCATCTGAGAGTTAATTGCACCACTAAGGGTCTTTTGTGAGGAATACATCCTGAACAGTTGAAGTTTTACCACAATAACTACAAGTAATAGTTTGATTTAACAGATTTAATCTATTTTTATTTCTAATCTTTTTCTATTGTATCAGTTACACATGTGATGACTCTATGATATTATTATTCTGTTCGCTCCGCCTGCCTCCTCTGATCTGGCTCTTAGCACTTTTTACACTTTAAACTTACAATCAAGAATTAAAAAAAAAAAAAGATCCAGGCGTCTGTAGAAAACCTGGGTTGGATAGCCAATGTGGCTATTTACACCAGGGCATTAGCTCCTGGACCACTTCAGTGAGTCAGATGGGAGAAGTTCTGGCAGAAAAGATACACGCCCCAGAACACAGACCCCAGTCTCCTGCAGGCTGGTAGGTAGATATGCTGCCAGTCATGATGCTGCTCATCTCATTTGTAAATCTGCTTGCATGTAAAATGAGACATTTTATTTCCTCTTTAGATCAAACTGCTGAAACACCCTGACATTTGCAGTGGGTTATTGAATGTAGCCTCTGAAGTGTGTGTGTGTATTAGTGTGTGTTGTACCTCTGCTATCTTATCACCTTAGAGATTAAAGATATTTTAATTAGCTGTCTTGAGAGAGACGTGTTTAGTAGCACACACATACCAACACAGAGTCTACCAGCAACAGCAGCACATTGAGACACTTTATCACACAGCATGACAGACGTTCCATTCATCCACCACAACCTCCTTCCTGTAAGGACTTTGCCTTTTTTCTATAACGTTTAATCAGGGGCCTGACGGCAGCAGACGTTAAGAACACGGCATATAACATTTCTTAAATGCCTCATTGCAATAATTTGCATTGTTTTGTTTTTTAATGGTGCAAAAAACAAGGTACTTAGGGAGCCACTGGGTGATCTATATGGATCATCAGTTTTTTGTTGAATGGAACAATTTTCATTGCAAACTGCGGATTCAGCAGTCTGTGGATGTGTTGGCAATCACATACAGGTTTATTGCTGCTGCGTCACAGCAACAATCCTTCCCACTACTACCAGGAAGTATTCCTCTGCCACTGCTCTGCAAGGAAACAGTCAGTGGACACACACATTTGTCTACTAAAAAGACTGTGGACTTTAGAAGAGGGGTTGAGCACTTTGACAATAAACACCATCAGATGGGAGAATTTGTCCACTGTCAGTGGATGAAATACTGAAGGAAGTTTGCAGTATTATGATCAATAGTACGATGATTAGATTTCTCGAAGAAATGATAATGCAGAGAAAAATCCTGACATCCTGTAAAAAAGGGTTGGGAAATGGGGAATACAGACAAAAAGACAAGACTATTTAAAAGTAAGGAAAATGTAGAACACACACAGAAATTTAGTTGGTAATAAATTTGTAAGGACAAAAAGTAAAGAGTATAATAAGTAGTTAGAGAAAGCACAGAGGACGCCAAAGCTCTGTTGAAAGATGCTGAATGGATGTGGTGAAGGTAACAAAAATTCTCCCATTTGGTAAAAGATTTTTATGATTATTTTAAAAGATTTTCTAACTGGGATTTATCAATGAATTTTTGTTATGGACACATTTTCTACACTAGTGTTTTAAATATTAGTTTTACTCAGCAAGTAAAATGCATTTTCAATTATTCTCAAACTAAACTCAGGAAAAGCAGCAGGAATAGACTGAGTCTTGAATGAGTATATTAAAAGCACTGCATACATTTTTAAATGTCTGTTTGTTTAATAAGATTCTTGACTCTGGTGCTATCCCTGAAGACTTGGTTTGATTGTTTCAGTTTATAAGGAGAGAGGTGACACCAGGGATTGTAACAGTTCCAGAGACATCACACTCTTCAACTGTTAACTGTTCACAAATGTATTAAAAGCAAGTGTATGTAAGTTTTGTGAGGAGGATTTAATCTTGAGGGAAACTGGAAACAGGATATAGAAGGAGTTACTCCACCACTGATTATATATTATTGAAACACTTTGTTGATTTGTATTGTTTGTTTTTGGGTTTTTTTTGTTTGTTTTTTGTTTTTCAAGGCTTTGTTAATGGTATTAAATCGTTGTGAGCCTAGCAGGGGTTAGAGTTAGACAGTTACATCCAACTCATGGTACTGATGTATGCAGAAGATGCTATTATTATTATGTCTCCAACAAAAGAAGGGTTACAGAAAGCAAAAGAGCATATGTGTGATTTCTGTGAAAATGGGAAATTAAAGGTTGTTGGTAATATAACTAAAGTCACTGTTGGAGCCAAGCCCAGCTGGCACTGGGCGAGGGTGAGGTACACCCTGGACAGGTCATCAGTCCATCACAGGGCTGACATATAGAGTCAAACAGCCAGTTGTGCTCACAGTCACACCTACAGCCGATTTAGAGTCTCTGATTAACCTAACGTGGATCTCTTTGGATTGTGGGAGGAAGCTGGAGTCCCAGAGGGAACCCATAGAGACAACAACTCCACACAGAAAAGCCCCAGGCCTCAGGTTTAACCCAGGACCTTCTCACTGTGAGGCAACACTGCTAACCACTGCACCACTGTGCCACCATCTCATCTAGAGAGTGTCCATTACTTTAAATATCTCGGTGTCATTATGAATTATAATGGCTCATTTCAGATTGCCACTTAGGAGCTGCATAAACAGGCCTCCTGTGCAATGTTTGCCATTTTCTGTAAATGAAACCATTTTTATTTGCCTCATTTTGATACGTTAGTTACACCAGTTATGTTGTATGCATGTGAAGTGTGTGAAATTAGATATATTGGAAAAACTACGCATCAAATTCCTTATGTACACCCTTAAAGTTAAAACAGCAACCTGCAGTAATATGGTCTTTGGGGAGCAGGGAAGATATCACAGTTTAAAAGAAAATCACTGGCTACTGGAGGTAAAGAAACAAAACTAATTTGCAACTATTTGTTCAGCCTGCATAATACAGGTGTGTATGCGTCATCATCGGTCTTGCAGGTTAAGCAGATACTGGATGATGGTGGTTTGTATTATCTATGACTCACACAAAAGTGTATTAGCAGTATTAACTTGTTGGAATAAATTTTTGAACGGAGGCTGAGAGATCAGCGTCTACAAGAGTGTCAATGTGAGCTCAGAAGTCTGAACATTATGTAGAATTTGAAAAGGTAAAACTGGAAAAGTATCTGCTGTGTGAAAACTAAAAGTACAGGCAGGCTGTCTGTAATTTCAGAGTCAACAACACCAGAAATAATAAGGTCAGTGGAAGATATGAAGGGCTGGATAGAAACCAGAGGATCTGCAACCACTGTATTGTTAATCGATTGGGAGACGAGTATCATGTTATATTTGACTAAGGAAAGTAAACATAATGAAATAGAAAGAAAGGTATTTAAATGCTTTTTTGCTTTTTTTTTTTACCATGCTTTTTAAACCAAGATCTGGGTGTATTAGACCATTAATGGGGAAGGTTTTAAAGAATGATCAGGGCTGTTTCATGACAAATTTAATTTTTATATGATTTTTAATGTGATGAAGTAACTTGATTTGTCAGGTAATTGACCTGGTTGGTTTATTCAAAAACAGATGTTATTTTATCTATAAACATTTTTTTTCTTTTGAATTTCCAGAAAATCTATTATATTACAATATCTATTGATATTACATAAACAATGATACAGGATTCAATCATACTCCCCACCCTTATTTGGAAATGACCCATTTGATTTGTCTTGTTTTCTGCTCAGTTTTTACTTTGATACATTACAAATACAGAATATATGCGATGTTGCTGTAGATGCTAACCCCTGGCCTGATCCTTGTGTAGATTAAGATATATATATATGGCAAGCCAGACAGCCAAAAATTGAATAAAACATTAAGGCAGTTTGAGGCAGGCTGGCAGGCGTATCTGTGGCTAATTTCAGGCTACTTTTCCAGTAAAAAAGATTTGTTCTGGACTCTGTCTGAATTCTGCATCGCCTGGTTAGTTGTAAAGTAAAGCAGTGTGTCTCTAATTCCCCTTTACAAAAAGGCTTGTACAGACCTCTCATTAAAAACACTGTCAGGAACTCTTTGGACCAATTATTTCGAATGTTCACAGTACATGCTCTAATATTCTCATAACTGAAAATCAAAGTGACATAGTCACACATCGATTTTCCACAACATCACGGTGCTTTGCAGACAGGAGGATGCCCATTTTTCTCCCTCCAGTGATCTAGTGCTGGAATAAGCATTTCAGGAGATGTCATGAATTAAATTGAAATGTCTGAAAGACATTTGGAAATCCCCCAGGGCATAAAAAGCAGCTTTGAACTGACTTTGTGGTCCCCTTTTCTGTTTTTATATTTCATTTTAATTGGCTATTGTGTTTTATTGAATAGATTTAGCAACGCATGATTTTTGTCTTTTATGTTTTACTTTGAAATTCTTTTCTGTCTTTATATAAATTACATTACTCTCAACACAGTCTCTCAGAAATACTCAGCTGCACCTTCATTCTTCATCACTCACTCTTTCACACTTTGTTCAACACCTCTCTATTAATCTTAGTGACCTCTTTTGTCAAGGTGACGTGTCTCTGTTCTTTGCAATTTTACTAGGTCAGTGTGAATAGTTCATCCATTGTTACAGTCCTAATGTCTAACATCTCTAAAAAACCCTTTTTTAAATCAGATTTATTCTAATTTCAGTTTCCTATGAAGTCACTCTAGATGATTCTGAGAACAACTGTGGCCAACCTCTGGTTCAAAACTGGAAAACAATATTATAGGCTATAATAGAAAATACCTGAGCACCTCACAGACAGACAGACAGACAGACAGACAGACAGACAGACAGACATCATTGAACCTGTGAGGGAAACTGCAGGATTGCAGACCTACAGAGCAAGATATTGAATAAAAATAGAATAAAAGTATGATATTCTAGTGCAGATTGTAGTGCTGCAGTGTGTTCACACTGAGATAAGCTGTTGTACAGTTTTATGGTGAACAGCAGGAATGATTTCCTGAATGAGTCTGTTAGAAAACGACAGTCTCTGCAGTGTCTTGTGGAGGGGATGGGATGGATTGTCCATGATGGAGAGCAGTTTGTACAGTGAGCTCCTGTCTCTATCTCTGTCCCAGTTCTGACCAGTGATGGTCCCAGCCTTGTGAATGATTTTATCGATCCTGCTGGCATCTCTGGCACAGATGCTGCCCCGTCAGCAGGCCACAGCACAGTAGATGGCACTCGCTCCTCCAGAAGAAGTTAGATGGTAGAAGCTCATACAATGAAAGATCTGAGCTTCCTCAGAAAGTAGTTGTTCAAGTGGACACCCAAGTACTTGCAGTGCTTCACAACTGCTACCTCTTCACCCATTATTATTATTATCCATCCTAATAATAGGTTTGGTGGTAATTCTCATCCTCCTTTCGTCAAACATCTCCTTGGTCTTGTCCACATTTAGGAGCAGATGATTCCTGCTGCTCCTACAACAGCTGAATAAATGGATCTCAGCAATAACCTGCTGAAATGTTATGACTAGTCTCTGTAGGCAGACTATCTGGATAAAGTGTAACCCAGAACTATACTGGGAACCTGAGGCCTACAGAGTGAACAGAAAGATATTTTTACTTTAGCAGATTAACTTGAAGAATAATTGGCTGGTTTTATTTGACTTACTCTGGCTCTTCTTCTCGTGAGTCACACTGGATGACGTGTGTCCTGTTGAGTCACATCTGAGACTGTAACCTCGCTTCAAAAGGTCACCGCTGATCGTACAGTCATGATGGTAAAGTCACAGTCTTTCTGGTGGCTCTGTTGAGCTGCTGCACACAAACTTTCCAAGTAGTTCTAAAAAAGAAAGCTTTCTCTCTGCAAGATCTGTGCAGTGCACATTTTATACAGATTAGAAATACAGAAAGTCTCGTCCAGAAAATAACTTTTCCAGGTTAAACAGCAAGCATTTTCAATGGTTACATTTGCCTGTATATAATAGTGTAATTGCAGCTAATAATAAGAGTATTATGACATTTACCTTTGTTTATAGCACTGGTACCATGATATACCTTATTCCACTGTACAGAGCTTAATGTGATTAGTGCACCTCCACATCACATCATCAGATTTCACTGCTTGATCTGTGCTGTCACTCACTGTTGCTCCATACTCTATACTGTAATATAGAAACTACAGAATTAATAGCAAAATACAACAACAACACAATACGCACACACACACACACACACACACACACACAGTTGTTGTTTTACATGACAAAAAATGTACCACCACTGCTTTTGCATAAATTTTGGTTTAAGATTTGGATTTGCTCTTCAGTAACTTCACAGTGCTGAGTTTTTGAAAACACATCTAAACATTTGAATCACCTTTGATTAATTGTACAGATTTGTATATTTGTAGATACATTCTTTTGTTACAAATATCATTAAAGATGTTTTAATTACGGTTGTGATGACACACAGGTTTAAAATAACATGTAACATAACACTTTACATAACATCACTAATAACATTAAAGATGGATCTGTTCTAATAAACCATGACACTGTGACAGTGAGCCAGAAAGAACAATACCAGGGCCTTTAAACTAGAGCATAAATGTAATTCAACCATCATTAATTTTATTATTTACACTTGTGATTTTCCTACTGTGACATGTCAGAATGACTTCTGTGAAAAAGGCATGTTTAAGGAGCTCACCCACTGATTAACTGCGGTCACTTACTCAGTAGATGTAACACTTAGTACTTACACCAAGGTCTCCTACTGCACTGAAGCTTTATTGTTGTCTCTCATTGTAAGCCACTTGAGTAAATGTTAATGTACTGTAATGATATGTAATGTGTTTAGATGAACCACATTTTAATAGAATATGAATGTAGATCTGAGTGAGCTGAGCTGCCGGTTCAGCTGGCCTGAATGGAGTTTATGAAAAATGTTTAATCTACTGAGTTTTGACTAGAACCTTATACTTGGAACCATAAAGGATTTGAAGCTTTGAATGTGTCTTCTTCAGCTGTGATAGACGCTGCCATGATGAAATCACCCGACATAGCGGAGTGGTTTTTGACCCAACTCTCTTATCACTCGGTGTGCTGTGCTTCCTTACTGATTCAAAGATTTAAAGGGAAATGCATTTTTCTGTCTAAATCCATGATCACATGATTGACGTTGGGTAAGACAGCCTAGATAGAAGCGATGGGAGTAGCTAAACCTCAGTTCTCTTCTCTACTGTGCGAGGTCAGTGTTGATAAGTATTACAGAAATCAGAAAGTGCTCCAATTATGAGCTGCTATCAGGCTTCTTATGATTAAACCCCTGAATACAATTCACATCATCTTGTTTAATCACAGTAAACCCCGGAGAGCAGCAGTTTTCTTTGTGTTAATGAGGAGCGATATCAAGATATCTTTATTATATCAAATTTCAAATAAATTTCATATCAAGGTTTAGTTTATTATCCCCTTCTTCAGTTCCTTTCTCCCTCTGCATCTCCATCTCTCTCTCACACACACACACACACACACACCTTGTGATCAAAATAGCTGTTGGCAAAGCAATAATATGCTTCAATAGTCCTTTTAATTATGTTTTGGTTAATTAAGTCTCCCCACTGGATTGCAACCGTTGAGCTAATGAAGCAATTGCAAAATTACTCTTCATACTTGTTAAGGTATTTGTCGAATCTGTATGTGTGTGGTTTTGTGTATATTTTTATTTGGAAGTCAACTATGAATGTAATTGTTTGCTAAATGTTGCTGCATTGCTGGGAAACACACTTTTGTGCATTAAAAATATTTTATACCAAGTAGTGGTTCACATAATTGATCCTTGAGGCCTTGGCAGACTCAGAGATTTGTAGTTGGTCTATTTTTATTGGGAATGAGTAGAAACTGTAGACTGAGAGATAAAAGGTACATCTGGCGTCACAATCATATTCAGAAATAGGATTCAGGAATTTTGACAGTTTTTGTGATCTTGAAATGAAAAAGAAATAGGAATGTGGCTTTGACCAGTATCAAGAAGGAGAGGTAAAAATGGGATTGGCACATTCCTGATTATGATGTATAGACAACTAAGATTTTATTTTGTTAAGGACAGACCCAGTTGGTCTCATGACTCAGCTGATTAAAATGTATTTATTTGTCAAATATTTGCTACTGTATACAATTTTTCATGTCACACAGTAAAGATGTCAGATATAGGTTATGTACTGTAGATTACCAGTTATATTACAAACACTATGAGAGTAAGACCCACATACACCATTCATTTACATTTATATTTCAGTGGAAGATTTGTTTGGTTTCCTCAGTCCTTTGTCAAATATTGAACAAAATTAACTCAAAATGCAAAAGTGTCCTTCCTAACCGTAGTTAATCACTCCCAATGTACATAATGTCTGCTTCTATTGTCGTCAAAGATTTACATTAATTGATGCAGAAACACTTGATGTAGTATGATGTTTGGATTCAACCAGATGATTTGTTTTTGGAGCCACCTTCAGGTTGGTAAATACGATAAATAGTAAACACATCATTCTGTGAGCTCAAGTCTTTATTACTTTTATAACTCACCTTATTTGAAAAGGTAGAAATCTATACTCAAATACAGATTTGGAATGATTTAGACTTAATAAAATGCTTTTAAAGCCAGCCTTCTGTTTTAATGCTGAAGTCTCAACAAGTTGGTTTTACCACTGCTCCTAAAGAATTGTGGCTAATGGCAGTAAAAACACAAAGTACAACAACCCTGTGGAAAATTGTCAGCTGTAATGTGTTGTACATGTAATTTGCAAAATATGAGCTGAAATCTGCAAAAACCTGAGTATTGTCCTGTAACACAGCCACAAATCTAAAAAAAAACTAACTCTGACAAGTTAGAATTAAATAATTTCTGTCGTGTCTCTAAGCTCCTACTCCTGTCCAAATTTCTGGAGAAAGTTGACTATACACAGCTGCTGTCTTATTTGGACAATAATAACATCATAGAAAAATTCACAGAACATCATTTTAATTCTTTTATATATCAGTGTGGCTTTTGACGTAGTTGCATTCATTGCATTCTTGTAAACTGTCTCAAGGACCGGGTTGGTATGGTTGGTATCCCGGGCACTGCCCTCTAGTGGCTTTCCTCCCACTTAACAAAGAGGTCCTTCGTTAAGATTTGGGCCTTCTCTAATGGGTCAATTTTAGGGCCTGTTTTATTTGCTTTGTATATGCTCCCTTTTTGGCTCCACTTTCCACAAGCACAAAGTCTCCTTTTACTGCTGTGCTGATGATACGCAATTATACCTTCCACTGAAGCTGGGGGATTCCAGCTCTGTCACATCCGTCCTTAATGGCAAAGACAGAAGTGATTGCTTTTGGTCAACCAGCATCACAGGAAGTAGAGCTAGCCACTTAAACCTTCATGCTCATGTCAGGAATCCATGTGTCATTGTTGATTGGAGATCAATCCTGTGGTCAAAGGTTGCTATCTTCACCTTAGGATCTTTGCTAAACTGAAGTCCGTCCTCTCTCTTAACGATGTAAAGAGGGTCACCACCGCAGTGATTGCCTCAAGGCTGGATTATTGTACTCACTGTGCCTGGGTGTTGGTCAGTCCTCTTTGTCTAACAGCTGGTGCAGAATTAACTGGTACCAGGAAAGCGACAGCATTACACTGGTACTAGCAGCCTTCTGCTTTCAATCAAATGTTCCTCTGCCATTGACACTTTTGAGGTAAAACTCATGTACATGTTTTCAAAGCCCTTTTGTTGCTCTTTGTGGTCTGCAAAGTTAAATTGACTGCATTTATTAAGCACTTTTCTAGTTTTATCGACCACTCAAAAGGTTTTACACTACAAGCCACATTCATCCATTTGCTCGCACACTTTGCAATGCATTTAGTGCTTTTCTGTCTCACACACGCACACTGATCGTATATTGGGGGCACTTTGGGGTTCGGTTTCTTGCCCAAGGACACCATGGATCAAACCACCAACCTTCCAAACAGTGGACAACTTCACCTCCTGAGTCATAGCCACCCCTTTTAGTATTTTAGTATGTTTCTCTTATTTTATAAACTGATCTTACTTCTTTTGTTTTGTTTTACATTTTTACATATATTTTGATATTCCCTTGTATTTTGTCATTGTTGTTGTTCATGCCTTTTCCATTACTGATGCCTTTACTACTGATGTCATTTTACTCTGCACTTGTATTTGTACAGCACTTTGGTTAACAGTGGTTGTTTTAAAAGTTGATTTGGTTTAATGTGTGAACCTGCATCAGAAGTGGAAACATTCATGCAACAACCTTCTGATTTATAAACTAACAAACTCACACACTCACACATGTGAAATCAAATTTGGGGCCAAGACTTTTCTGTAAATCAGATCAGAGATGCGGAACAGTTTCAGCATCCGGACTGTGTTTAGGCAATGGGACGTTTTATTGTCTGTTTCAAAATCCGTGTTTTGCTGCTGGTTGGTTGAGTGGCATCGGGCCCAGATGGGGCCGTCCCTCTCCATCTCTCTTCGGGCCATTAGTGTCAGGTTTCAGCTGTTGCCACTACCCATCTGTTTCTACATCCCCTGTCCTTCCACGTATTTTTAGACAAGCCACTGCCACGAGTGGGTGTGGAGGAAGGAGCTCACAGCAACACAGACAGCTGACAGCAGAATGAAATACCTTGTGTGTGTGTGTGTGTGTGTGTGTGTGTGTGTGCGCGAGTGTGTGTGTGTGTGTGTGTGTGTGTGTGTGTGCGTGTGTGCGTGTGTGCGTGCGTGCGTGCGTGCGTGCGTGCGTGCGCGCGCGCGCGCGTGTGTGTGTGTGTGCGCGTGTGTGTGTGTGGGCTGACGAAGACCTGCCTGACATCGCTCTCGCCTCTGATGCAAAATGTTTCAGAGTTGATGTTTTGCAGTGGATACAGAGGCTGTGCCCCAACTGGAATTGGAGTTGAATCAGACGTGATGTGCTGGTGCTTCCTCTCTTTAGTCATTATTTTTTTTATGTTTTTCATTTAATGAATGTCCTGGAAGTATAAAAAAATACAATGTTTTTCACAGCCTCTGCCTCATTAAACTGCAGTTCAGTGCATCACAAGTCCATAGCACACCAAACAGTTGCTAAAATAGTCTACTACGATCTGCAGCAAAGGAGTTGGATTTGAACAGGGAACATTGTAGTACATGGTCAGCTGCTTTAGCCCCTAGATCAGGGGATGTCTCTGAATTTCATTATTTATTTTTTTCATTATTAGTTATTGGTTTTAAAAATAATGGATATCTGAGAGTGCAGAACAGCCAACATTAACGTCTTAAAATCTACCTGTCAAGAGTCACGTTTTGCTGTGTTGTGTCGTTCTGTGGACAGTGATGCAGCAAATAAATAAAACAAAAAAGCCTATGCTTCAGCTGACGTCCTCGACTGATGAGGCAGATTAATGATTTTTAGGAAGCAGACTTGGTGAATATTGAGCAGATTAGAGCTGGTACATGGTGCTAGAGACCTGACATGTAATGAAGTGCGGTGGAGCCAATCTATACCTGCAAATGAAACAGTCTACAGTACAGGTGATTGACTGCTGCTGATGTGAAGGTGTACATTGGTTTTTGATGGAGAAAAAGGCGCACAGGTAACGTCACCTTGATTATGTGTGCAGGAGAGGGAGACATAGAAGGAAGAGAGATTGATACAGAGGAAATGGATAGGTGGAGGTGGAGATGGTGTTTAGACTAGTGCATGTGAATGTGCTGTAGCCGCTGGAGTTAATTTTCCGCATAGCTGAGCACTGAAAGCATGAAAAACAGCTGTGTAGTGCGGGGAGATAGCTGCTCGTAAGACAGAGCAGCACTGCAGGATGCAGGAGGCTGGAGGGGCTGTATGACAGGATGCCCTGAGGAGGTTACAGCAGCGTTGTTTTCACACAGGCCTCTGAATTCCCAGGACAGTGTCATGGAGTGTGCAGAGCTACATGTCAAGCAGGGTCAGAGAGGGATTTTGACAGATGTTTTTTCCACGGTCATGAAATATTTGTGGCATTGGAGCTCGGAACACACCATTTGAATGTGTTTTCTTATTCCCTCCTGATGACACATAACATTAAATATATAATACAAAAAAATAGCTCGGTTATCTCCACAGTACATCTGTCAAAACACTGTGTCAGTCAACGGGGTGTCATGTGAATGCAGAATATGTACAGTGTCCCACAAGACACTAATCACAGCACAGTAGAGACTGGGGTCTGCCAGTAACATCACACCCAGAGTACACAGGTCTCAAAAGCTTACAGGTGGATGCTGGGGTGAAGGTGATGCTAATGAAATGCTAAATGAACAGTGGTAGTGTCAGTGGTGAGTTTTATGGTGAGCAGTGAAATGCAGAGCAAAATAGTGAGCAGGGAACTGAAGGCTTGAATACAATCCATCGCTCTATTGAGTGGATGAATAATGCACTGAATGTTGTGTGTGAAAGGCAGCACGCTTAACACATCTGCATGAACTAGCTCACAGGCTATGCTACATTAATAGATTCAGGCAGTCTTTTAAATAATTAGCCCTGACACTACTGCTGTAAATTAACTGTAATAATCTTGTATTATTAGTTTTTAAAACCTCTGAGAGCTGATTATGTTTGTTTTGCTCTGTGCAGGGTGAACTGTGCAGAAATAAGATGATGGTGGATTTGTGTTGGTTTTGATGTTTCTTTGTCACGCACCTGATGTTGTGGTGGTATATTGCATGAATCTGGCGTTTAATAGTGCCATTATGCAAAAAAAGTATCTAGCAGTGATTGGAAATTGCATGATTTTTGGCTCGGCTCCATTTGGACAGAGGTATTATACCATTACAGGGGTGGTGGGGAGTGAAATATTCACTGTGCTCCTCTGTAATTTCACTCATTGTTCTGGACATCATTTCAACCATGAAATTACAGGATGTGGTCAGCAACAGATACGGAGAGAATACCACTACCTACTCATTACAACAGCACATTTGATGAGCTTCAAGGGTCTTTGCTCCTGATGGCTTTAACTTTTCTTTTGTTGCATTGGTTCCCAAATAGGCCTGTATGTTGGTGTTCAACTTTTTCTACACTTAGACAAAAGTCATATTTCACATTGAGCTTATAAAATGAAGCTGTAGCAGCTATTCCTGTAGAAAAATCTCATACATGCACTTTAAAACACAAGGACGTCACTGCTGGAGGATTTAAATTACAGGAAGACTTGCTTGTTAAAAATGATTGTGATTGTTACTCAGGCGTGGGTGTAAACTTACCCACAGATATGACAATAGGCTTTCTTCATGGAAGACATATTGACTTGTGACAGTAGGAAAATAACAAGTGCAAATAATAAAATGAATGATGGCTATTGAGCTGCTTCAGTTACAAGGTTCTGATGTTGTGCGTGCTGACTCACTGTCTGACTTACTGGGACTCCTGAATAAAGCGAAGCCATCACTAATGTTATTAGTAACTCCTGCGCTTTTATAACGAGTCAAATGTCTGCGGGTGAAAAAGACCTGTCTACCGTACATGAAGTGCAGCCTTCTAATGGATATGCTGATGTTTTTATATATTTGTTATATCAAAGAAAATGAACAAACATATTTAGGCCTTCAAACAAAGAGGCTCTTGTGTCCTGTCAGACCATTAAGATGTTTATTACTGCTGAGCTTGACTTCAGCTGAGAAAACTCAGACATGATAATGAAATATCTCAGATTTGAGAGCCTGCATCGGCAGCAGGGAACATCAGTCTTTCTGTCTTGCCTGTTTGGCTGTAAGATAGAGGACTTACAGTTTAGATGGAGCAGTTGAGTTGAGTATTTGAAATCACTGAGGGTTTAAATAGTTCCTAATGAGAGGGCAGAGATGCTAATTACTTCAGTGATAAATGAGTTTGAAAAAACACAAAGACAAAATCTCAGTAACTCTAGGATAGGTCTATATCATCTTCTGCAAAGATAATTACTAGAATGAAAGATTTAAAGTTAGTTTTCATTTCATTATACCACTGCCTTGTTGTTCCTGTTGTCATCTAATGCAAACCATGCACATTATGAAACACCTACCTTCAGAAACAGAACCTAACTTCAATCTTCAACCCTCACTAATTTTAATCCAAACCATGGTTTTTCTCTAAAGTGTTTTTTGCACCTAAACTTTACCAAACCTTAAATACAGTATTGTCACGTCCCCCTGATAAAGGCATTCAATCAGGAAAAGCTTATACGTGTTGTTATGAAATTGAAATTGATGCCACATTCGCCTGGTTCCAGACCTTTAATTCAGTGATTCAAATACTGTAGGTTTTCAGTTGAGCTCAATTATTTTCACTGGTTGAAGAAACAGTCAACAAATCAGAGCCTTCTAGGTGGGATTAATAATGAAGAATATATGAAGAATAGTGACTGAAAAATAGCAATAAGTGTGGATGAGATGGGTCCACGCCATCAATAAAATTGTGCAGATGCAATGATAACTGTTTTCTTTGGAACATTATCCCAACTGGTGTTTTTATGAAATAAATTCCTCCTACTGTCCCAAAACACCAAATACTGTAGGTGATATTTCAGTGCCTTCATAAGATCCGTATGATCATTATAAAAGATTCACATGAGTGTTTTCTGACCTCCCACCTCTGTGGTCAGGGTCCATTAAATCATTGGCATTGACATTGGTGACACAGTAGGTTATCACTTCATCAAGATGAAGGTGTAAACTGCTATAATGTCTCAGACGTTTCCCTCAGTGCTCAGTTTATTTCAGCCTGATGCAGCAGCTTGATGATTGCAGGTGGACACAGGTGGTAAACCTGTGTAAAGAAATGCACTGGTTTTCGCAGCATTATTCATGACCACCTGTCCCACTTAGCTGTATATTTTTATTGGCTGCGACCCTTAAGTGTCCTCCGTGGACACTTGGCATCATCTCCTCCTTGGTCCTGAGCTGTGGTTATTTATTGGTTCTGACTGCAGGATGCTGACGACTCGCCCAGCCTACTACTGGCCCATAAAAAGCTTCAGTATGTTCATAAACTCATATTGAATAAAAGTGCTAAATAGCTTTTAACTTGCCAGGCACTGGGAGCCCATAAAGAAAGTGTTTTTCAAGGATTTCTTAGAACAGGCACTTGTTCTCGGCATTTTGTTTTGACGATGCAGCTTTACCCTGTCACAGCTGTTCCATGTTTCAGAGAGACATCCTTGTCAAGAATGTTTAACAGAGAGTAGATCAAATAGACTTTGATGGAAATCTTGGCAGAGGATCATCAGGCATGTTTATTACTTGAAGGCTTGTGTAATGTTTGGCTGTCCCAGCTCCCTTTATCCTGAGTTTTAAGAGGACCTCACCATTACTCCTGTGGAGCCACTTCAGAGCTCTTTCAGTACGCATTCTCTCCGGCTGACAGGAAGGAAGACCAGGAGGAAGAATGAGAGGCAAAGAAGATGAAAATAAACCGACTGGTGCTGAATCTGTGGGTTTAGAAGAGGCTCTCATTCAGTCGACAGTGCTGATGAATTTACAGCATGGCTGACTAGGTTTCCGATATGTTACAGTAAATGTCATATGTCCCGGGGAAATGCACTCACAAGGATGATCTTATTTAAGAGATTAAATCAATAACCTATAGGAAAACAAATGTATAATCTATTTACGATTGACTGATGTTGGTGTGGTGCAGCAGCTTGCACATACAAGAAAGCTTTGGTGCTGCCCAGTTATTCTCCCTCTAACAGCACATGTTTGGTAAATGATGCGACGTTAATGCAGGATAATGCAGAGGCTTACAGTTTACCACTGTGGGTGCTCTGTGCTCCTCGACATTTTCTCCGAAACAAAAGACATGTAAGACTTGAGGGAAATAAACATCAATCCGTCTCCTCTCTTCCTCCCTCATACTCATTTGCATCCACTTCCATCTTTTTTGTCTCCACCCTCCTCTCTGCTGTGTGAATATAAATCAAACGCACAGCAAAGCAGAACAGTAAATCAAATACTGTCGATGCTGCAGAGGTTCACATGGCCTTACGTTACAATATGCTCTCTATCATGCGCTATAGGAAATAATATTTGTTCAGTGTGATAGGAATCCAATCATTTGATGTGTTTTTTTTTCATGGAAAAATGCCCAGATTCTTTTTTAAGGTTCAACCTCAAACAGTACTTTTTAGCTTCGTTGGCAGCTCGTGGGATGGCAGCGTCAGTCTATGTGTCCAACACTTTGATCTAGAATGAAATGTCTCATCAGCTATTGGATGGATTGTCATGATGTTTTGTGACATTCATGTCATGATCCTCATGGGATGAATTCCTCTGACTGTTGTGATCCCATGACGTCTCCTCTTGCTTCATCGTCAGGTCAAAATGATATTCTTTCCAATGCTTTGGTTTATGACCAGATACCTGTAAAACTGACATTTCCCTCACCTGTGTTTACTGCTTGTTAGCATGCTAACGCTATTTAAGATGGTGAACATTTTGTCATTGTGAGCATGTTAGCATGGGGATGCAGAACTAGCCACCATGGATACAGACTTTGAGTTGTGTTATAATTTGATTTGAACACAGTTTCATATTCTTTAAAAAAAAAAACAACATATTTTTGTTTTCATGTTTTATTAATGATAAAGAAATAATGAGTGTTTTATATAGTATATTCTTGAGGTTTGTTTTCTGTTGTTTCGTGCATTTGTGTCAGTTTTGTTTTTATCAAACCTGGGAGCAAGTTCTTTTAAAAATATTGAAAATTTGGTCTCATTTGATTTTATAAAAACTCACCCACTCTTAGCCAAACCTTAAAACAATGCACATAATAAAACTCTGTGCACAGGACCCTTTGGTTATTTCATCGTTCATTGGTTTGCATTATTGTGTTTTAGTAATTATTTGTTGCGTTGTCTGTTTTCAATGTCAGATGGCAATATTGCTGTGTGCAACATCAAAGGTGACCGAGGACAAAGGCTGCATATAATATGCATATGTAAGAGTGGTGTGTGTGTGTGTGTGTGTGTGTGTGTGTGTGTGTTTGCGTGTTTGCGTGCGTGCGTGCGTGCGTGTGTGTGTGCGTGCGCGCGTGCGTGTGTGTCTGTCTGTCTCTATGTCTGCTTGCATAAAGGAACATTGTGAAGCACACCTTTTGTTTTTGTGTGGGCCTTTGTATCGTGTGTGTGTGTGTGTGTGTACGTGTGTACGTGTGTGTGTGTGTGTATTTGTGTGTCATTCTCCCCAGTGATGTGAGACCCCAGGTACCTCCTGTGGGCTCAGCTTGCTCTTTGACAGGAATGTTGATGAGAAGCCTGAAGCCGCTCATTTCCTCCTGCTCTGTGGGATAAAGCCGACTGCAGGTTTCATACCTATGTGGAATTTTAAAAATGATATGCAGAAGTGATCCCTTTATGTCATCAAAAATGATGTAAATTGTATTGTTCATATTTATTGTAAAAGACGGAAGACAAAAAGTAAAGCTGTCCTAGGCTCCAGACTCTGAGGAGAACCAGGGCTGGTTACTGAGCTGATTTATGTCAGAACTCTCATATGAGTTGCCCTCTCACACAATTAGCACACAACAGGAGACTGTCTGTGTCAGACATGTTCTCTATTCAGTGGATAATACTGAATAGGGGTGGTGCCTGGGTAGAGCACGCAGAAAGCAGGACATGATGCAAAAATGATGCTGCAGAAATCGTAGCATTTTGTTTACATCACAGAAAACAGACTCTCTTGCCCTTCCTTGAATTTGTTTGACGATTTCTGTGTTGGCCCTCACCAACAGACCTGAATCTTGTCCCCTCCAGTTAGACATTGTCATTGGCATCTTTGACCCTCAGATGTTTGTATTCTTCTGGTTTTACTCCAGTCTCAAAACAGAAGCATCATCAACACACTCACTCACCCACTGTGAGCCCTGGACAGTTACCTGCTCTGTTCATCCAGGGGCTCAACTGCACATCAGACGATCTTTGTACTCGGGAGCTGGCAGAGTAAAGTCTGTTTAACGTCTGGGCCAACTCAAGTTCAGGTTTGCAGTGCAGGTGTGAAAGCAACTCAACAGTTGATAATGATTTCAATACTGCTTCAACTTTCAATGTCATGGTTACCACCATCAGTCCCAGTATCACTGTCTGTCATTGGTTTAGAGCCAGAAGATGAGAGTGAGTTTGATTGTGACGTGTTTGAAGCTTGTGAACAGACAGATGTCTTTATATTTATGAATGTTTAAAGTCCCCCATCATTTCACATTCAACTTCTGAAGGTGGAAAGTTTCTTTGTGCTCACCTTTAATCTGGGTTCAACTCATGGATGTAGATGATAATATAAATTTTTGACATCACAATTGGTCTGGAAGCCAATCATGGTCCAGTATGAAAATTATAAAAACGGAAAACCTAAAACTTAAGTGTGCAGATCCACTGATAAAATGCTTTACAGTAAAGTAGGCATCTTGTTATTAAACCTTTCAAATAAGAATTATTAACATATTATTGATTCTGGATTTTTTAATAAGGGACAAGGATCAGATATAATTTTAAGAATTTTAATAAGATTTAATGAGATTTTAATGCTTTTTGTGAAAAAATCATCAAATACATCATATCATTAGTATTCTAACTTTAAAACATGTCCACAGAGAACCTTTAATGGTTCATTAAATTTGAACTGATGCCTGGCACAACTACTATATGTTGAACTGTGTCAAGGCTGGTAAGATTAATGTGTACACGCCACCACTTATATCATATTGGTCTGTGGCAAGTGTAACTTGTCACCTCTGGCTTCATATTTTGTAGCATAAAAAAATAATGCAGTTTAATTTCAGTGGGAAGACATGCAAACAGAAATCCAGAAAAAGGTTTACACTCTGCAGTGTACATGCATGTATAGTGATGCATAATGAGACTAACTCCACCTGTTAGTCATGCAGCAGCTCTTCAGGCATGAAAAAGTTCTCACCCAAGTATCACAGTAGAAACTTTTACTGCCTCCACATCTTGTGATCTTCCCACACACACACGGACCTGCCTGAATACAAAGATAAACACACATTCACATGTACACACAGAAAAACACACACAGACATACAGTAAATACTCACTCTGCAGACGCTCACAGTTTAGTTTAGTGGTGCGTAATGAGACCATCTTATTCAGACATGCGCTAGCTCCTGTCTAGGTGCTGTAGTTCCTGCTTTCCATAATTTATGTCTCTTGCCTGCAGAGGTGTCTCTCTTAAGGAAATGAGGGCAGATGAATAAAGCCTTCACATAGAGAAACTGTTAGTATGTTTTTGGGCAGGGAGGTGGTTAGGAAGGCCGCCCACTGACGGGGATGTCATTTGTTTGACCTCTAATGTGCTGTCATCTTCAGCTGTGAATGTATATGTTTGTGGAAAATGTCCTTCAGTAACACACTAACCTCCCTAATTCTCCATTTGTTGTGTGTTGTACTGGTTACGTCTGTTAAAAACCTGAAATGCCCTAAATGCATATTTTCAGATTCTCAGTAAACCCAACAAAACAAATTATATCATTATAAAAACATTACATACATTAGTTTTTTTTTCTCTTGTACCTGCTTTAAGATTCCTCAAATACCATGCACAAATATAGACTACAAAGAGTGTAGCTCCACAAGCAGTGCTCACAGTGCTGGCAGCCGTGTGTTTTGCAGAACACCTTAATCCTTTTCTGGGAATATTCAGGTTTAACAAGGATGAATTGTTAAACATTTCAAGCGACTCAGACTCATGTCCGCTGAGTTAAGACAATTTGAATCCATCATGTTCATACAGTGCCATGTAGAAGTGAAATGCCAACAAATTTTGATGCATTTGCACAGAGTTGATGGTGCGTGTGTCATCAGGACTCATTTGCAATTACACAATGTGTTTAAACACTGATTGACAGATTGTAAATCATAAAAATGTGGTTAATCCATATATTTTAGTGGCAAAGTTGGTCGACAAAGATATTAAAACACATCCAGATGTCTTAGATGCAGCTGTATCACTTCAGCCTTGAACAGAAGAATATCATCACAATTTATTGATCATCCTAACATTTCAGTCTCTCTGGACCTTCGTCAGAAGTGTTTTTGACCAGTTTCTCTGATGTCCTGCAAACAGACAAACAAACCAAAAGTAAAGAAATGGAAGCAAACTAAAATCACAGAGGAGAGGACAGAAGGATATTTTTTCCTGCAAGTTACTCTGTATGAATGTCAGATGTGTTATTTTCATATTAGATTTTCAAGACATAATCTGATGTCATATAAAATATTACTCAGCCTGGAGTCTTAAAATGAGGAAATGAGGCATGTAGACATGCTTCATGAAAGAATGTTTGGTTTAATGAATATTTTCACTCTGAAGTTAAACACCTTCACTTCTTCACCACTCTCTGAATTATTATACCTGCTGTAATTCATTTTGTCCATGTACTGCACATCCTTTAGCAAGGCTCCCAGCCCAAACGCTGATAATTACATAAAACCATCTCATTTCATATCTCAGACACTTTTCCGATGGCTCCAGGCGGAGCTCTCCTCAGAATGTGGAGGTACATCGATGCATCTGGGAGCGGAGGAGCGCTTTAATTGATTGGGTGTGAGCTGCGGAAACAGACGACATTGGCAGCCTCAGTCACCTGCAGGCACAGAATCCATTTTTGTGTAGTTTAGAGCAAGAGAAGATCCATTAACACAGTGGTGAGGTTAATGCGAAGAGTGAGGAGTGATGGTGGCATACACATGCACAATACAAGGGCTCCACTGGGAGTCTGAACACGAACAGTTTGATTACGTTCATTCCTGCAGCCGTTCCCAGTCTTATGAGATGGAACAAACATTTCTTTATGTCCAGGTGCCAAGAAGAGCACAAGGAAATGTGACTAACTTAAGCAGAAACTGAGCGATGAATCAGCGTTTGCTGATTCTCTCATTATCTGTCCCCTCTCTCAGTTTGAGCAAATATCAGTGAAAGATGCTGGGCATCCATGTCTGGGAGGAGGCGTCGTAAATAACTGCCACTGAAAGATATGCCATTCAATACAGGAGATATGAGAGAGAGGAGAGGAGCTATAGGAGGCGAGTCTGATTAATGAGCTGGTGTAAAGGAACGAGTGGGGGGTGGATTGATCCATGGCCACGCCAGCCGTCCTGACACACTGTTGCTTTTTGCACCGTTTCAAGCACATCAGTGTCCAAGGTGATGACTGTGCGATCAGGACTTATTGGCCACCTTTGTTCGCCCTTTTGAAACTTTAGTGTAGCTGATAGTGGTGTTTTTTCACAGCAGGGAGGTCCTGAAACCTAATCCTCAGTTCTTTTAGTTTGGAGTTTGTTTTAGTGGATTTTCACCGACACCAATGGACACTGTGTATTCAATAAATCAAAAAAACACTCCAGAAATCCAGACCACCTCAAGTCAAGTCAAGTTTATATAACCCATCGTCACATACGTTACAATATCTCCAACACCAAGTATAATACAAAAAGCATTAAGTAGAGGATTTAAATAGATTCATATATGTCCAGCATTGATGTACCTATCTAATATTAGTTACTTTCAAGTTCCTGTCAAGACAAAGGTCCACCAAACAAGCACACAGGCCCTCACCACTGTCTGGTGTCTCGCATCTTTATTTCTTCTTTCCACCTTTTCACTTTTCAAAATGCAAGTGCTGTCTGTATGATAAAAGTTTAGTGACAGGTCTGTTTTGAAATCTTTAATTAGGTTTGGCTTTGTTGCTGCTCTCCAACACAGTCACACTGATAATAGCTGTGAAACATTTTTGTCACCACCCTGTCACTTGGAGAAAGCCACCATCAATCTTCCTCTCTTCTCACCATAAAATGTGAAATAGCAATTCTATAGCAGCACTGTAGGCATGATGCATATCTTATGGAGTGACTTCCTTAAGCTTGGTGGGAGGGTGGGCTCCACAGCTGAAACTATTTCAATGAAACAGGTAATTACAGTGGGCATTATATTGATCTGTTAATCACTGCATTTGGACTCTTTTCCTGCATATTTACTGTCTTGTATGTTGTAGGCATTCTGCAGTGATGTGTGTGCATGTGTGTGCAGGTGGTCCAGGACATTTACTCAAATTACAGAGAGTGAGAGATGGATTGGGGAATGGGAGGATTAGCTGAGATGGCTTGGGCAGAGCATAGTGAATGCTTTCCTCTGGCTAATCCTTGTGATTGATGACTTGGCTCCATTAAGTCTCTGTGTTGGCGGCCTTGTCAATTGCTCATTAATCCTTCTAAGTGTTTACTTCATTTGGGGCCTAACCTGCTTCTCTATGTCCAACAAATGTACATGTGCAGGCTCACACATGTGGTAAAACAATACACACAAGTACACACAAGCTTGTATTTGTGTATCCAGCAAGTAGTCGTTGTGATTCTGTTCCTGCGCAAGCCCACTGGATTTGAAATGAAACTCCTGCTATTTGTCAACCAGAGTGTTATAGTCATATTTTCATCTGTAATGACTATTGGTTGTCCACTGACAAGAATGACATAGGTCTGGAAAAGGAGCGCAAGTCTCCAATAGCTTTCAAAATAACTGGAATTCAACAGCAATCATCAGAAACCCTACCTCTGACTCTAACTGAAAATGAAAATGTAAAACAGTCCCAGAAGTTCTTCTTCTGAAACTTTGTGATGTCACAACAAAGCAGTCACTGCTCTCAGCCATGCACCAAGCCCCGCCCACCTGGACCCACCATCCAACATGTAGGATTTTGTTTCTCTGAGTGTTTACCTGAAATCTGCTATATTTTTATTGGATCACTCAGAAAACAGTCAGCCAACCAGAAGAGAGACTCAGATCCTCTCCTCTGGCTCATGAACCTGTTGTTACTAGAGCTCCAGAGAGAAGCCTGAGAGAGGAGATGTAAAACTACACTGAGATGGTTTTTGATTCTGAAAACCATAAATTCATCTTGTTATTTATATAAGAACTTCAAATAAAACACCAGAAACACCAAATTGTAAAAATGGGACCTTTATCTAAAATAGTAATGTGCATTATTCCAAACTATAAAACCTGTTGTTGTCCTGTTGTATTCTGACTGCACTGTGTGCTGTGAAACCAGAACATTGTGGATCTAATCAGATGACTTTCCAGCGTTTATTCTTTGCTCTCACTCAGCGTCAGGGAAACACTTCATCGGCAGGCTCATAGGCGTGCTCGCCGCTGGTTACACGCTTTGACTTTTCCCCTAAAGGCACAAACACACACACACACACACAGCTGATAGATGGATTGGACTTTGAAAATTGTGCCAGCGCTGCACAGCATCGATGGCTATGATCCATTCACGCCTCTGACAGATCTGCTTTCCTCCCAGCCGCACTCGCATTTCCAGCAAGCCATCAAACAAACACATTCCACTTTTGTTACAGCTCGCTTGTTCTCCAGCACGCACAGGGCCTGCCGTCACTGCTGGCTGTTGTAATTGAACAAACACACTATGCCCAACCCACAATGTAGCTGTGCCAGAAATGAGTAATCGCACATTTTAATGACCTAACCTTTTTAAGCTGATATGAGTACAACATTACTTTTATTTTTGTTCCACTTATTATTACCAGTAACATCATGTCACCAGGTCTTTCTCTGTGTGTCTTTGTGTGTCCACAAAAATACAGATGGAGCCATAGTGATGATTCCTACACAGTCCTGGTCAAAGTGATTGGTGCCCCTGAATTTAGAAAATCTTCAGAAAAAATGCAAATGAAACAAGTTTGTATAATCAGAATATTTAATAAAATATCAAAGTTATTGAACAACAACAACAAGAAAGAAACTACTTTTTTTATAGTGAAATAAAAAATACAGACATTAATTGTACTGGACAGAATTATTAGCAGCCTTTTGGTTTAAATTAGTTCCTCAAACAAAATAAAAATTAAAAAAAAGACTCACCTGTGTTTCACATGACCTGAATTAACCAATGAATGATGGTGTTACTGCACAGTAGGGGCTGAAGATTCCATTTTCTTTTTTACAAAGGCAAAGACAAGAGAGCTGTTTGGGAAGAGAACAAGATCTCGAAATCCTTGTTTCAACAGTTGCTTATTTTATCAAGCTATCAAGCTTCAGTTTGACGTTGAGGGCAGGAGTTGGAGTGGTGGTTTCAGTCTGTACCGTACACTGCACACTAAAACAAGTAGTGCTCATCGGACACTGCTATTGAAAGGAGGACACTGCTATTGAAAGAAAGGCACAAAAAGGGAAGACTAATGTTGGCAAAAACCTTTACAGATAAGCCACAGTCTTTGTGGGATAATGTTCTACGGACAGATGAAACCAGAGGAGAGTTCTTCAGCAATGCAGTGTGTCAGTTTGTTTATAGACGGCGAAATGAAGCCCATAAGTCAAAGAACGCCGTACAGTAAAATAGGGTGGAGGCTCTATCATGCTATGGGGCTGCTTTGCTTCCTCTGGTACTGGAGGTATTGCATGCATCAAAGGATTGAGGAAATCAGAAGGTTACTAAGGCATTTTAGAGCGAAATGTGTTGCTCAGTGTCAGAAAACTAGATTTGAGGTGAAGTCTTGGGTCTTTAAGCAGGACAGTGACCCAAAGGTCACTAGCAGCACAAATAAATGGACAGAAAGGAAAAGATGGACTGTTTTTAAGTGGCCACAGTGAGTCCTGACCTATATTCCATTGAAAACCTTTGGAAAGAGCTGAAATCTGCCATTGCAAAAGGAAACTGAAGAGCTTATACACATTGCAGTGGAAGAGAAACTACCAGCAGACAAGAAGCCTCAAGAAACATTCAGAGGCTCTCAACGTAAACGTTTTATTAGAATATTCTGGTTACACAAAATTGGTTAATTGTCATATATTTCTGTAGATACTCTGAATTGATTTTTTAATCCAGTAATTTTGACCAGGACATATGTGTAGGTTCCTTAGGACACACAACATAGGACACATGTAAATGAAGTACAAAGACACACATCTGTAATCCTTCACATCTTCTTAATGGAGCTGCAAGTTTCAGTAGTCTCATTGCCATCATTCCTCTCTACACATGGATTAAAGTGGCAGGCTCTCTCTCTTGTTGTTGTGTGTTGAGCACAATCATTTACTCAGCTCTGTTTCATCCATTCTGTTCCATAAGGGAACCCCGCTGAGCTAAAATTGTTTGTTGCTAGGTTGTTGCTCTCGCACATCAGAGGACATCTCCTCTTCTTTACATTGAACCTTTCTCTTATTGTGCTGTTGGGGGCCATTTGAGCCCTTGAGTAGTGCTGGAAATGTCCTCAAGGTTGAATTCACAATGAACGGCATCCTGTTGCGTCTCGGGTGTTTGAGTCTGTATGTGTGAACGGGGCATTACAGAAGATGAATCTTGTAGCACCTCTGCAAGTGGCTTCAGCAGTCAGCCATGGTAGCTGCTGCTTGGTCGGCAGGGGAAAAACTTTCCCAGTTTTTCCTTCCCAGATAACTGATCATCTTAGTGATGGTAATTAATTAAAGCGATAGTTGTGCGATTGTGCGTAGGAATATGGTAGTTAAACAGTTGAGAAATGTAGTGCCAAAGGAAAGGGCTGTTTGACAGCAAGATAAAGTAGTGAAAATATTCAAAATATAGCGAACACGTCAGCTGATATTGGATTTTTTTACTGGGCATTTTTTAAAGTGGTTAAAACATGTTGCATTACGGCTAAAAGACTGATAGTAACAAAGTGGGAGGATGCAGATCAGCTGAAAGAGGAACTGTGGCTTCAGACATTTCTTCCTCCATGGAGGGGGCTGCATCTAATCTTTCTGAAGTGGAAGGTCGTAATGGACATTGTTTGTAAAATAGAATAAGGTATTGTTCATAAAATACCTATCTTCCCCAGAAGCTTGAGTCATACTCCCGAATTAATATTAACAGCCAATTCTCCTTTATGTATTTGTATTTCCTTTCTGTATTACTGTATTGTATAGACAGCTTGAACTATACTTCATGTTTAGATTATTCCCTAGACTCTCATCTCACTAAGCTATGTATTTTCTCTCTAGTTTTTTTCTTTAGTATTTACCCACATTGGTGTGGAACTGCCTCATTTTTCTGTTTGAAAAACCAATAAAAGTTCAGATAAAAAAAACTAAATAAAAAAAAGTGGCTAAAACACATTTTTGTGGCTGGTCCCGTCCACAGCACCACATCACTCAGCTTTGGTGCTACTTCTAAAAACTGCTGAACAAGCTGAATCTACTACAGGTAACACAGTGACTGTAGATAAGTACCTCATACAGCTTCACACCAAATAACCTGAACTATCACTTTAAATTTGAGAGTACATTAAGTGAAGTTTGTGTTGTTATTATTTTTATTTCACATGTGTCCTGCTGAGTAGGATCCTGCTTCAGGCATTTTTGTTCATTAATTCCTTAGTATTTGATCGGAATTAAGACAATCAGAGTTTGTTTGTTTTTTTCACTTTACTTGATAACATTTTGATATAAGAAGGATAAAAATAATGCATTGATGCAATTATTTTGACATTCATGCAATACAAATATATACACATGTTGACATATTTTGATAATAGCATTTTGGCATGACAGTATGCTTGTAGCAGTATTGTGGGAGTGAATTCATAACAGTTTTTCTTACAAGCATCAGCAGAGTGTGAGAGTGTTGGCTTGTGTAATACTGATCTCCTGTGGTTGATGGATCTTTTCTGACAGCAGTAAATAAACATGGTGAAAACCAACCTGCCCTGCTGCTGTTTTGGTTTCTTTAAGTTTCCATGTCAGCATGTTGGCGTGTTTGTTTGTGTGTGACTGAGATCACACGCTTTGATGCACTTGTGTTTGCCTATCCGATGTGTGTTTTCATGACATCTTATCAAATGTGCATTTAGCAAGAACAATTAGCGTTGAGTGGTTTCAACTCTGAAGCCGAATCACCTGCCAGCAGCAAAGAAGAAAAGCTTTTAATAGAAGACTGGTGGTGCGTTTTCTTTAACTCTCATAAATCCACCTGTCCAAAGCAAAACCTCACATTAACCCTCATGAAAGCAGAGACTTTGTCTTCTTGAAAATGACGTCAATGGGGGGCAATGGGGTTTACTTCCATTCTGGACCCAGTGTTGCCAACTTAGCATTTTTATAACTAGGTCTGGTGACTTTTTTAGTAAGTTCATTTAAAAAAGAAAAGTTTTCTAAAATAGCTTTTATAAAGAAAAGACTATGAACCAGTGTCAAGAGTTGTGGGGCATATATTGACTACTTACCCTTAAACACAGTCTCCTCAGTGAGTTTACAGTCAATATCTTCAGTTTTCTCACTGTGATATTCTCACACATCTCACAATGTGGATGTGTGAGAACATCTAGTTATTCCCATTTTGTGTTTTTGCTCTAAAACTGAGACCATTTAACTTGATTCCCTATTGTTACAAAATTTTCATTCTTAATTATTGTTCTTGTCAGATGTGATTATAATAACTCATGTTCAGTTTGAACAGCAGCCCACACTCATTTCATTTACTTCACTAGAGGTTTAGTTACTTTAGCTGTAACAAACAAACTACAGTGTTGGAATTGAATTCTGTCTTTAAAAAATGATGTTGCAGCACAACTAAAGTGCAACAGGAAATGCATTTTGTAGAAAATGTTATTGTGACCAGATTGTGTTTTTTATGTTTATTTACATTTAACAAAAACCATAGTCTTTACCTAACTAAAGAGCTTTTGTTGCATAAACCACAGAAGGGACTGTGGATGGTCTCTGTCATCTACCCCAACTACCTCCTGGTTACTCTGCTGCTGTTAATGAATTCTTAAAAAAAAAAAAAAAAGACTGGAGAGTGCTGGAGAGTGCTGACTAAGACTGACATGTTAGGCAGCACTCTCCACCACCATCATCAAAACACCAAATGAGGGAATATCTTTTGGATGAATGGTGTTCATCCCTCTGGTAGAGCTCAGAGAATCAATGCCACTGTATGTATTAGTATATATTCATATATACGTATATTGTGTATATCTGTATATATTTTAGTGTTCCCAGGAGCACAGTGGTGAAGTTTGGAACAATAACGTCTTTTCCCAGGAATCTAGTAACCAACCTTGGTCAGGGCGGCAACTAATAACCCAACATTTGCTTAAACAGAGCCTCAGTAGTCCTCTGCAGAGATGAGAGATCCTCCCGGAGGACGACCATCTCTCCATCAATCAGGCAGAGTGGCTAGAAGGAAGCTACTTAGGGTAGAAGTCAAATGACAGCCCTCTTGGAGTTTGCCAAACAGCATTTAAAGGACTCTCTTTAAAGGATTCTCTGGTCTAATGAGACAAAAAGTGAACCCTTTGGGCAGAGCTTCAAACACTGTGTCTGTTGAACACCAGGCTCTGCTCATCACCTGGGTAATACTGTCCCTGCAGTGAGGTATGGTGGTAGCAGCATCAGGCTATGTAGAGAGGGGGACATCTCAGTGGCAGGGGCAGAGAGACTGGTCAGAATTCAGGAAAGGATGAATGCAGCCAAATACAGAGAGGTCATTGAGACCTGAGACCGACACTGACCTGAAGCACACAGCCAAGACAAAGCTGGAGAGGCTTCAGGACAAGTCACTGAGTGCAGCCAAAGCCCAGAGTTAGACCTCATAGAGCATCTGTGGAGAGACCTGAAGATGGCAGCTCACAGACACTTCCCATCCAATCTGACGGAGCTTGAGAGGATCTGCAAGCAAGAGTGAGATAAACTGCCTAAATCCAGGTGTGCAAAGCTTGTAGAGACTTACCCAAGAAGCTGTAATTGTGGGCAAAGCAGCTTTTACAAAGTGCTGAATAAAGACTCTGAATACATTTGTAATTGAGAGATCTCTGTTTGGATTTTTAATGAAATGTAATTATATTATAATTATGATTATGATATAACTATTATAATTACAATCATTATAACAATCATATAAAAGGGGTTTTTGCTTCATCATTATGGATTATTGAGTGTAATGGGCAAAAATGGTACTTTTATCCGTTCATAGCTGAAACTACAACACAATAAAGTCTGTTTTTGATCTTGCGTGTACGTGTGTGTGCGTGTGTGTGTGTGTGTGTGTCTGTATCTATATATTTCTTTGTGGAATAAGCACTGGCTGTGAATATATTAATGAATTCCAGGTATCTGGTTTAAGTCTTGTCCAACTTGTAAGTGTGTAAATCATCAACTTTGAATTTCTATACAGACTTTATGACTGTATTTTCCAGATCATCCATTTCCAGCTCACGGTTTGATAGTAAACTATTGTGTGGTCATGTCACACATTTGCATATTAACACATGAGGTCAGCTGATGATTTCTCTTTACGGCACTTTTAGAGACTTATCACCTCCTATTGAAAAAAGCTTGCAGTACCATTGGGGCCTTTTAATATAGACTCTTAACATAAACAGGCTTTATGGTTTAATCCTTCATGCCTCATGTCAAGTCTCTTCTTACGCTATAATTTTCCTGACACCAGCTACCTTTAAACCTCCTGCAGTATATGACCATGCATTTCTAAGTGATGGAATTGGATGGCCTCTACTGCTGGGCTTTGTGCAGTCAGCTTTTTGTGTATGGAATGGATAGGCTGGACTCTCATGAGAGTGTATTGTTTTTTTTTTCTGCAGCATCATCTGAAAGCAGCTTACCTGCCATTGCCATTTCCCATTATGCTCTGCTATATATTCCAATATTTTCTCAGTGCAGTTTGTTCTGATTGCAACCAGGGCCCAGCATCACCAGCCCAGTGTCACAATCAGCACTTTCCTCCAGGGACAATGCATTAGGACCACCGCACCTCGGCTGCTTCGTCAATTACCACTGTTTCTTATTCACAGGATGGAGCAGCCTGTTAAACCTGCTGCCCTCCCTCCACCACCTCCATTACCCTCCATCTTTCCTTTTCTCCTTCAGTGTCATATTGCCCTGACTCCCAGCACTCCCGCTCCTCATTTCATCTAAACACTGCTCATTTTGCCTTCTGCCTCCATTTCCTCTAAATGCAGTTAAATTTCTCAGACCAGCACTCACCATGATACCGCCTGTTTGTGACTATAAATCAAAGTGATGCTATTTAGCTGGTTGGCAAAGCATCTAAGAGAGAAACTGTGGCTGTGCATAGCTGTGTCCCAGTTCCATAATAATAGTGTACAGTATGTGTCCCACATTCTTCAGATGATGCAGTTTTTGCAGTTAGTGAACAATATATCAGTATACTTTACCATTTTATACTAACAGGAAATCAAGTCAAGCCTTGATGGATGTCAGACTACCAGCTGAACTATTAAAATATTCAATACTTTTACTTTTGTATTCTGCACTCTTCCGAGAGCTGTCTCTCCACCTTTCACTTTTTTTTTCTTTTTGCTACATGTGCAGCATGTTCATTCTGCAAAGAGTGCAGTCTTGATTGCTTTTTCCAGGACCCGCAGGTGATGACTGGTGTCGGAGATGAGCTACATCCTCAATACTGTCAAAATTTTGACAGAGTAATAAAATCAAAAAGACAGGAAATGGTACTTTTTGACTTCACGCTGTTTGTGGTTTTGTGTGCCTTTTTGTATGCAGGTATTCCTCTGTCTTTTATCTTCTGTGAATGTCAGTAAGGGTTACCAGTGATACACCTGCTCATGTGTTGGAGAACACGTCTGTTGTATTGTTATATTTTCATTTGTGTCTTTATTCTACCCATATAGAGTGGAGGAGGTGGGAGAGAGGGGGCAAATGATACTGGCGTGGTGTTTAGGTCCAGTCAGTGATCGTCAGTGCTGACAGGGTTTGGTGCCTCACAGTTGAAGTTATAATCAGGATTGTGAAATTGATTCAGCTCATGTAGATTGACCTTCTCTGAAATCATAGTCATAACTTCAGTTGTTGGTTGGAGCATATGTTAATAGGCATTTTTAAGAGAAGCATTTCAGAATCAGAATCAGAATCAGAATCAGAATCAGTTTTATTGCCAAGTATGTTTTCACATACAAGGAATTTTTTCTGGTGATTGGTGCAATAAACATTTATTTATTTTTATTTATTTAGTAGTTCCTTGCAGAAACCAGATGAAAGAGAACTGACAGATTAGCGTTATTTGTGGTTCACTGAAGGAGGGAAAGGAGGGATATTGTGTTTAGCTGCCATGTTTACTTTGATTTTACACACACAGCTGCTTTGGGAGGTTTTTTCACCAGCTTCACACGGAGGAGTCAGCACTTTGGGCATGACTGTGTTTTTTGAATAAATAAGAAAACATAAAAAGAAAACATAAGCATGAAAGATGTAGTAACAGAAGACAGATTGAAATGGCCATAATGGTCTTTAAAAAGATAAGGAATGGGGCCTTTGTTATAAGTGTAGTTGTATGAGACAGCATCACATAGGGAAGATTACACAGCAGATACACAAACAGCTGGACAATGCATCTGCAACAGTGCACAGAAAGTTAAAGTTTCAATAGCAACACTGATTCAAGTTGCACAAATTGAAGATAAAAGATTTTTAAAAAGATTAAAAATACTTTATTGATCCCTGTAGGGAAATTCAAAATTTTCAAATTAAATATAGTAAATATATGAAACAAAAGAAAGAATCGAGATCCTGATGGAGAGAGACAGAGGACATTTTTATTGTTCCAGCTAGTATAATTTGTTTTGTGGGTTTCAGCATGCTGAGCAATAACAGATCACTTACAATGAAAAAAGGATGCGGTTAGATTTGATTTGACCCAACAGTAATCTGCTAAGGACCGACATAATCACCCCTCTTGTTTGACTGTCACTCATGTACAGTTTACCAAGCAGAGCTGAGCCCTGGTTTTGGTGATGGTCACCTGATGTCTCACTTATTTGCAGATGATGTTGTCCTTTTTGTTTAATTATACTGTGATGTCTGATGTGTCATCATTGCAGTAGTACAGTATGTATGATGATAAAATCATTAAGTGCCTAACCGTCAGTGCTGCAGTAATGGAGGCTTTGTACCAAACAAGAGTACACTGAGCTCTAAACCTTTACATTTCCCAGCCAGTACTTGTTCTCTCTCGCAACGAGATCCGAGTTGTGACCCACTTAATGACTTTTCTGATACAGACAGCTGAGATGATATTTCTTCACAAGTTAACCGCAGCCTGCATGATATTGTGACAATCTGAGAGATTTGACCTCTCGATTGGACAATGGCTCATGGCAACGTGGGAGCACTTGAAGATCCTCCAGTAGGAGCTGCAGTTACTGTGTAAAAAGACACCTGGTCCACTCACCCAGTTTTAACAATGATTGCCTCTGGTCTCTAGCACACTATAATACAGCAAAATACTGTCTATGAAACCTTTCTATACTGACACCTTCCCATTCCTTTCAAACCTCATAAACTTTAAAGTTGAAGCATTACACCCATGAAGTGAGTGCACTGTCTTATAGTCATGTCAGTTTTTAAAATTGGCAATGTCTGTGATCATTTTCAGTCTGAGACTAAAGCAGAGGTCCTGTCTGTGTTGGTGGTGCACAAGGATTGTTTGATCAACCCCATTCAGTTTGATTTCTCCAGACCTCCAGGAATACATTGATCTGCAGAGGGATTGCACATACAGCAAGCGATCAGAAGGCAATGAGGCTCAGCCAACAGCAATTTTCACTAGAAACGTGTTTCTTGTGTGTGTGTATGTGTGTGTATGAGAGAGTGTGTTTGTGAGTGTTAGGTCACTTGGGGTTTTTTTTTGGGTGGTGGAGCAGCTCTGAAAAATTGGTTGCTTCTCTGTAATGTTTAATTTTCTGCCAAATATCCTTCTCGGCCCATTTTAGTGTTGTCTCTCTCTTCAATATTCATTACTGTATCCTCTGTGTTTGTGCCTGTGCATGTATGTGTGTGTTATGGACTTATAATATCAAATTAAATTTATTGAATTGTGTATTTATGTACTCTTTGCTCTTTAAACCTGAACTCATGAATGCTGTTCTGGAAAATATACATTTTCTCTCTCTTTTTCTCCCCTCCTCCCCCCTCCTGTCCTCTCCTCTCTTCTCCCCTCCCCTCCTCAGGTGCTGAAGGGCAGTAAAAAGCTTTGTCTCTCTGTGCGTTCAGTCGGGCGAATTCCTGGCGGCTACGTCACCAACCATGTTTATACCTGGGTTGACCCTCAGGGTCGCAGTGTGTCTCCTCCTCCTGACCTGCCTGAGCACCGCAGCGCGACCCTGAGGAGAAGTGACAGCCAGCGGCGCAGCAACATGCAGCTTCTGCAGGAGGGAGACGAGAAGAAGGTGAGACTTCACGTGGAAAGCAAAACAATGGATCAGTGTCTCCAATGCCTACTTTAAAAAAAAAAAAACAAATCTCAGTTGTATCTTCAAAGGAATAATATCAGGGAGAAGTTAAATATTCAGATTTTGAATAACATGTTCTCAGAATTGTGTAAGATGACTCATAATTTTAATTCTTTTATAGGTGGCCATGACATAAATTCATCCAAAACATTTGCACTTCCTTGTACTCTCTCATTTGCACCCATTAGGCACTTTTAACATTTGTTGTTACTACCATCAAATTACTTGGAAATGAAATATTCATGAATAGAAAAAAGGCAATCTAAATTAAGCTGAGCTGAAGTAAGCAACAGGGTCTAAAAGTGTTTCATCCATACATCACAAATACAATTATCCTAAAAAATGAGACAACTTCCTCTGAAAGCACAGACCAAAGTGTTGCCGCTGTAATAGGTGTCATGCTGTGAACCGACCTCAAGACTGAGACGAGGCTTATACGTCTTTTGTTCACATTCAGCACAGTTTTTACTCACTTTACTTAATATCATGCAGCTCTTCACACTCTAACTCTGGAACTACAGGAGCATGTTTTTTGTGTATGACTTGCTAATGTTTTTATGTATAAAATGAATTGAAGGGAAAACCATCCCTCAACTTTTGCCTCAGTCAGTTGCCTGACACGGCCATTTTTTGTTCTGGAAAAACATTGCGGTTGTTTTGGAAACATGAAATCTCCTATAAACTATCCACCAAAACCATTTCCTGTATATTTGAGAAGACAAATAGGTCTTTTGTTTGCAGAATAACGCTTCAGTTATAAATGCAAACCCCAGTTTTAATTGATTTTAAAGTGCAAACAGAAAACATTTCAACTTTTCCACCCCTAGTGTTTCTAAGTGGTATTACTGTTGGATCACAACATGGTTACCACTGTCAGCCTGCTGTCCAAACCAAGGAACAACTATAAGAAACCCTGATCTCAGTGCTATGATAAAGGCAAACACCTGTTTGTGTTAATAAGCATTCGGGTTTAGTTAATTACTGATCTAGTAGAAAAAAGGCCCAATGAATGTTTGTAACCCTTTCAAACTCTGGAGCACTCTTGGCCATCAGGGCTGTCATATCAGTGGACCCTGCCAGTCACTTTACTACGGTGGCCCTCAGAGCTCAACACATGCAAATAGACAAAACACAACTTCTTTGTGTCCCCTGGAAACACTTCCGTTGTGTTGTGAGTATTTTGTGTTTTCAAATTCATGAAGATGTTTTCTGAATTTGTATGCGTTTTGTCTATTTGCATGTGTTTTCCGAAGTTGCAGTGCGTTGAGCTCTCGGAGCCATCATACTCTGCCAGCCCTCTCTGTGTGCATGATGTTCACGGTGCACATGAGAGTGTGCTGTGTTCATGCTTCGGCTCGTTTTCCTTGGCAAAGTAGAATTTCCACAGTTACTCTGGTTGTTCCACTAATTGCCATTTCCACTGCCTGCAGAAAGCTACCAGTGAAAGCAGAAGCACTATCCTCTTTCAGTTTTGAGCCATGCACAAGGGCAGACACACTTCATTTCCCAAACCAATCGAAACGCCAAAGGTGTCATTGCTTCCATAGCCATTACACTGTGCAATTAACATTAACTTTATAATTGTGAGTTAAATCAAAAAACATGTCTATTGCCATTTTAAAGTGGTAAAGTAAAGTACTTCGGCGGGTCAGAAAGCCATGTGATGATTTGGTTTCAACATGTCTGACCAGGCCGAGTGTGATAGTCAGGGAGAGTAAATTATAATAGTTAGACTCAATAATAGAGAAAATACAGCAGCCATTGAAAAAAAAATCAACAACTGAAAAAATAACAGTAATTGGACCTTAACTCCCTTAAAACTCCACCCTCTCTCACCTCAGGACTTGCAGGGAAGGAGCTGTCAGAGCTGGTTTAAAGATTTATTACACTACAACTTTCAATTTTTCAGCAGCTGAAAGCTTCACATTAATCTTGACTGCTTCGGCTGCATTAATGGGCTGTAGTTAATGTCATGCAGGTAACATTTCAAAACATTAGTCCTGGAGATAGTTTTCCTATTATAGCTGTTTTACTCCTATATTCAATAAGAAGTAAATATCAAACTCTGATATTGAGCTTCTTTGAGTGAATATGTCATTTAGAATAAAAAGAGGTAAAGCTCGTCTGTTTGTGCATGTAAAGGGGAACTACCTGAAGTTTTCAGCTGGTTGCTGCTGACGCAGAGAGAAAATCTGTGTCTTCTGGACATTTTCAATCTACTTTCTATTGGAATCGCAGTTAAAAGGGCTATTAAAAAAAATCCTGTGCTCTGCATTAAACAAACTACAACACAGTGTCTTTGATACACAGCAACCTGAAGGTCAAAACTGCTGCTGCTATAACTTTCCTATTACTGCAGCTGATGTAGGCTGGCATGTGTCAAACTGTCCTGACACTGACAGAACAGCTTGTGGAGAATCTGCAGTCTGCTCACTGCACACTCGTTTGTGAATGTGTAGAACCCCGTCCCATGAAGTTTGTCACATCAGCAACAAAAGCATTCAAAGTTCTTTTATGTCAGATAGTAACAGGCTGACACTAAATGTATGCCTTTGGTGCTTTGATTGCTAGAAACGCCGTCCAAAGCTTCTGCAGTTGCCTCTTCTGCCTGCCGAGACTGTTATTATAGGTACAAGTGCTGCTCTTGGCTATCGTAACATTAGCTGTTCATACACACAGTGATTTCACTCTTTATAACTTGTACAATATAATTCAAGAATCCTGTCTGTGATGAAATGCACTTGTCACGAAAGTCTGCTTCACATTCAGTTGCTTACAAAACAGACAGTGGACCACTGGGAGAGAAAGATCATGTTATATTGAATCGATCCCATGATGCCAGGGAACACGATGAGCCTTAAGAGCTGCTTTGTGCTGCCAATAAAAGAAGGATGAACCTGGTAATTAAAACTAGTCTCCATGTTGTGCATAAATGTCAAAGAGAACATGAATGCCTTCGTATTCCCACTGAGCGCTGGCTCACCGCCAGTAAGCAGACAGTTATTAAAGGGCTGCAGCACCATATGCACTGAGTGGAAGTTAGATTTCTGTGCCAGATGCCAAACCTACAGCAGCAGGAAAATAAGAAACAGACATTATTTCATAGAGATATTTGCATATGTGTCATCTTGTGGCTGCCAGGGTGCAACTGATGCCCCTTTTCAATCTTGGCAAGAGACAGCTGCATTAGAGCAAACCCAGTAATGAAAGGCCTCATTGTGATAGAGAAAAAGTACAATTTCAATTTTGGCACAGTGCTGAACCTCACCCAGTGGACAATGTAAACTTTCGTGTGGCCTCTTTGCTTTCCAAATGTGCATATTTTGGAAATGCTGAGTTCATCCAAGTAGCCATTAATGAAAGAGAGTGGAGATGTTCATAAAATGAACTCTGGGTGGTACCTTCATTTTAACAAACTGTTTATATCTTTGAGAACTATGCTTCAGTCTTCCAAGATAAAGTGTTTAAAGATTTAGGAATCATCAGCATGTGTCATGAACAATGAGGGCGCTGACATGAATAGATTACTGAAAAGCAAATAGCTGCAGCGTTAAGGGACACTGCTGATGGTATGACCCAGAGGCAAACAAAGACGAGCAGATTATACCTGCCACAGTCACTGCCAGTGGGTTAAAATACTGTAAGCAGTTTTTCAGACAAATGAACCCTTCATCAAACTCTAGCCTCCAGAGCAGAGCACAGACAGGCCCAAGTCTTTCATAGATCAAGTTATGGAAGGGAGATTAATATCTATAACCGCTCCACTGTATATATGTGGAGCAGTCATCTTTCATTATCTAAAGAATTTACCTTTGGCAAAACTGACTTGATCACAGCAAATCAAGCAATTAAAAAAAAAAATCTGTTAATACATGTAACATGAGGACACAGCTCCAGCTAAAATGATGATCTTTAAGTTCCATTTGTGTGGATTTGAGGCTGGATTTCAGCAGCTGTTGCAAACGTTCAGGCTCCTCTTCAGGGGGATAGAACTGTGCTGACTTTATGTTGAGCAGTAATGTGTCTAGCAGACCCTAAAAGTCTGAGAAGGATTCTTTATTGATGCTTTCAGTCAAGGTCATTTCCTCTTCTGTATGTCAAGCGCTGCTCCTGCTCCTTGTTAGTGATTCTCAGAGGGATGTGTCAGGTCCACTCCTCTGTGAAATGCTTCATATTTCACTTTGTAAAAGTTCATGTCTGAGTGGGGAAGAAAGCAGAATAGTAGGAGGGGACGTCGTCATTAATCCATGAGGATTTGGTTATAATCTCTTCACCCCGTAATCTAATAGATGGATTATCAGCAAATTACTTCTGCCTCATTACTGAGTCCTTGTTGAGGTGACACGCACTGAAACATATGTTTTTTAAGATGGTGGAAAAAAGCCTTAGCGGTTGTTTGCCAGTCTTGGAAGAACAGCCTCTGAACATTCAACCCAAAGCTGTTTGTCCTCTAGAGAAGAGAAACGTTTTGGATGTAAATGTTAGCGATGCGCTGCTGGATAGATGCCATTACATCTTTTCTCACCCCAGTTAAATACTGCAGTGTTTACTGAATATCTAGCTTTCTTTTGAATGTTTCTATATTGTCTCAGCATCTTGAGAAAATGAATCCATTTGAGCTTCTGTAATCAAGTTGCAATGATGGTGGCAGCAATAACACAAATGAATAAAAGTATTTTATTTTTCAGATTGAAGATGAGCCTTGTAAACACACTGACTGACCGACTCAAACAGTCATTCCTCCAGTCAGAATGGATTCAGCCTCCTCATTACTGGCTCTGAGTAACCACATCTAAGTAGCTCCTGAAATTCCTTATTTTCTGCCGACAAATCCTGGCTCAGAGCAGCGCTGTCATTTTCTCCGTGCATTGTGTCCCACATCTCCATTTCACTGTGAACAGATCGACACCAAGGGAAAATCTGGCAGCCTGTCAAGCTGCACAATTGAGACTGCAAATATCATTTTAAAATGCTGATATTTAAGGAGCGTCTGGTTCACACTATTTCAAATATTTAACCCTCACTTCCTCTGTCTGTCTTTAACAGGTCAACTTGGTTTTGGACGACGGCCGGTCTCTTGGTCTAATGATCCGGGGCGGAGCAGAGTATGCTTTGGGTATATACATCACCGGAGTGGACCAGGGATCAGCAGCAGAGTGTGGAGGACTCAAGGTATCGCTTCAGTCTATCTTTCACACACTTTGATCGATCAAATAAAATCTGTGACAGTTTAGATTAGAATTGTTCTTTGTTGGTGAACTTGCTCAGGCAGGCAGACGATAACTCTTCTCTCTCACACTCAGCCTGTCATTCCTCCTCTTCTGAAGTTTTTTATTACTCACACAGTAGTTGTCTCATTATATTACTTTAGGCTCTGTGTTACAAATACAATATTAGAAAAGAAATGTTGACCACTTTACACAGCACCCACGCAAACAGCTGCTTCTTCTGTGGGGTTTAGGCCCTTTTTAGTTTGCCCAACATCCAAAGAGCAACACCATAGCAACTACCCCAAACCCCTTGGGCACCAGTTATTAATGCTGCAGCAATCTTCTGATACCACCCAGTAAAATCCTAGTAACTCGGGTACTACTTTAAACATATCATTAGCAAGTAACAAGCAATAAGACGGGAAGTTTTATGAATTCAGTACACACACAGTTATTATTATTAGAACTATTATTTCAAGGAAGCATATCATTTTGTAGTTTCTACTGTTTTTAATTTACAAAAGTTCCTGTGAGGAAAAACATCCTGTTCTCCTGCTGTTGTCACAAAGAGGTCGGAGCACAGGGTCAGGTTCAGAACAGCTGGTGGAGATTTAATGCAATGTATTAAAAAAAAAAAAAGCTATCTGGGATCAGGGTGTAGCAGCACCGGGCCCATCAATGATTTGATAGAATCAGATTAGAACCCGTATTCTTGGATCACATCTGCTCCTCACATCCATTGTTCACTGTAGTCCAGGATACAGGCATCTCTGACCTGTGGTGAAATTTCATTTAACAGAGTTTTTTAGTGATTCTGTCACAATGACAAGACACACACTACATTTCCTGCTACTTTAGGCTATTCTTAATCAAATTCCTCTTCCTCTTCACCATATGGGCTGTCAGAAATGCCTGCTTGAAGGAGTTTGAACAAATTAGAAAGAACATATGCTATTTGGTGGATGTGTCGTGATGAGACTTTAATGCCTTTAAAATAGGCATCAAGTTCTGAAAAGTAAACACAGTGACTGATGTTCTTCAAAGCCTGAAACAAGCTGTTTAAAAACGAGCTGTACCATTTGATTGTCTCAGTATAATGGTATTAATCTCTTTAAGAGGTGGCAGTTGGTGGTGAAGAAATGAATGAATCATTGATTGATTTCCAAAGCATCAGCAAGGAGCTGCAGGGAGAGTTTAAGAAATAGGATGCTATTAGTCTTTATGATAAAATCACAGAGTAAATCTTTTAAAGACAGTTAATTTCAGTGTCCTCCAGATATTAAAGTGCTCTCTACTCAAAAACAATCTTTTGCTATTGTTGTTATTATGATAAGGAGAGTAGCAAAGACAACATGTCATTTTCAGCTTCGCCAACATATCACACATCTGACTTATAGTGGCTTATTTTAGAATTAAAGACTGATTTACAGATATAAACCAGATACACACTGATGTTACGTTTAGATGGTAACGTATCCATCTTTGGCGTGCGCTGCTTTGTTTGGTTTGCCTACAGATGTGTGTGTCATGGTGAGATGGCAACAGAAGGAGAGTGAGGTTGGACGTCTCCTCCCCTGAGCCCCTTATCTCATGCCTGTTAGTGATCAGCCCATCAACCAGCCAATTACACAGACACCTATTACAGAGGGCCCACACAGACGCACACACTCAGCAGAGCATCTCGACCTGGAGTGTTGTTAGCGACGAGGAAGGTGTCTTTTGTTAAAAAGAGAAGGAAAGGAAAGACAGGAGGCAGAAAAGGTTTTAATATACCATGATATGACATGGGCTTCTGTTTCTGCTTTTCCCCTCAAGTTCTTTTCTTTAATTCATATTTACGAAGTACTTAATACTGCATCTTGTTCTGTGCTGTGATGTGCAGTTTAAGGAATACGTTTTGGGAAACTGTCAAACCTGAGTTCCAGAGCTTAAAGAGGTTTTTTTGTTTGTTTTGCCCCAATTCATCCCTCCTTTTTTCTGGTTCAGTGCCTGGTAGCCAGGTATTCAGACTGGAATTTCATCATTTAGAAATACTGGAATAAGCAGAAGGCAGTGGACCCTTCAGTGCAAACGAGCACATTTACACTTGAGTCCTGAGTTCAGTGGAGGAAACAAAGATCTAAATAAAGCACGTCGTCCTGTCTGGTGCGATGTGTTTCCTCGCACCAGACAGGCTTTTGTTGATTTGGATGCTCCAGTGGACACCTGGCTTCACCTGCAGGGCCAAATGCCAGGCGCTGTCTCGACAGAATGAGCGGGAGGCCAGAGACACCGCGCTGCTATAGATAACTTCCCACATTCACAGACAGTTCGCTTTGTGTGCACACACTCACTTGGGTAGGCGGGAAATAGGTGAGTAATATTCAGAAATTAGTGTCAGTATTTAAAATTCTGAGCCAAAATACTGTAGCCATTAAAATGGGTCAGGAACATATCTGTATATCACATCTCCAAGGAGCTAATTATTCTGTATAACTCTCCCTGTTGCTATCAGCAGCACGGTCACTGGTGTTTCTCGGATTGTTAGTGCCCAAGGCAAGATCATTAAAATATGTGTCCTGTAAACAATGTCCTTCAGTATATTTTGAAAGTAAGTATATGCAAATATAAACATCCACAACAGAAACAAGATCTAGCTAACTGCTGTGGGTCCAACAAAGATGTGCTATTAAATTTCATGTTACTTAAACCTGGCAACATGAAATAATCCACATCAGTGAACAATAACGTCTCACACCAGGTCCTTTGTATTTAAAAAAATAACGACATAAACCTGCTGCAGATACTGAATTCATCCCTTTACCACAGGTCACATTCCAGTGCTGCTTGGCCAGCGTGACGTGACATGAACAGTGGCTATATCCATTAATATAATTATATTATTATTATATTTTTTTATTACTTTATTAGTGAAAAAACACGACAACAGAAAGTGACTTAGAAGACACTGTGAGAGGGGAATCCATAGACAGACAGTTGACGTGACAAAATGTATATGGGGTTCAGGGTTGTAGATTGAATTGTGTTGGGTGTGTCATATGTTCATACTACTACAACTACTACTTTAGTAATAATAATTTATTAATAATAATAACATGGCAATATTGTGATAAATTATATTGTTGTGTCATATTATATATTTACATATTTATACACCTACACCAACAGCATGATAATAGTAATAATAATAATAATAATAATAATGTATTATTTTGATGTTTTGGTTGATCACACAAACAGAAACCATTGTACAGTAAGTCACTGTTGTAAGATGATCCTGGATTTCTGCATTGCTTTGTTTTAAAAGTTTTGATATGTGTCAAAAGTTCTTCATTTAAACAAAGCTTATGTCTCAGTGTAAAATAGAAAAGTGTTTGAAGATAAAGAGCATTGATGGTGTTCAAGTAGAGTAGATGTCAGGTGTCAACATAAATGAATGAAGTTTACTTTTCTATTCTATTCATAATGAAGACTGAGGTGATAAACTCAGGAGATTATATTTGTAATTTGCACAGATATTGAGATGTTTCTGACGTCTCTGAGGCTGTTGTTGGCACCCTGAACTACTGATTCTCACTTTGGCCTTATCATTTGATCTTTGTTGGGTGCAAGTGTGGTGAGTTGTTGCATTCTGTTGATTTATATCTTAACCTTAAATGATAAATAACTGGGTGCAAGCACAATTTTCAGTCTTGACATGGAGCTGTCACTTTGGCTTGTTACTGTTGTTAGTTAATGGGAAATGTGGAGAGCAAAAATAACCCTGGTTACCCTGCCGTAGTGTAAAATCAAAACTACACTTTTAGAAAACGTGTAAATATTAACGTGATGTTAATGTTGATTTATTCATGCCTTGTTGCCAGTGTTTCTATTTTTGCACTGGCAAATGGCAACACTGTTGATGATGAGCCTCCCACAGTCTCCAGAGGCCTGGGTTCAACTCTCAGCAGGGAGGCAAGCTGCACTGCTCTCAGATTAGACACATCCTCCTCTAAAAGGACATCAGATTGTGCGTAACACGGTGATCCTGTACATATGACCCTGCATGGTCATATCTATTTTGCTCTCCCAAAGGAAATTTGTGGTAGACTCAGATACTTCTCCCCAGAGCAAACACAAGTGTAAAAACACAGCAAAAGTAGGTTTCATACCTTGTGAATTCAAACATCCTTGTAGAAAAAGTATGCCAAATCACACTGAGAGTTTCAGGAAGAAAGGACTTTCAAAATAAAGCACAACACTCCTAATGGATGTATGCATATAATTTTAATAAAAACTAATCGAGTTGTTTTTTTAAACTCTAAATGGATTTTTTTTTACTTAATTGTTTAATGATATAATTTACTAAAAACATTCATCTATGGCAACAACACCTCTGCTTGATCTTCTGCTTCATATGAATCCATCTTCCTTTGTGTAGTTTAAGTAACACAGCACATCCTGAACTTTTCTGAGTTTGAGGAGTGGGAGGCCTGGCTCTGTTATCACGAACCTGTATGTCCATGACAATGTGAGCTGCTGTAAATGTCTTTGACCCTGTAGAAACATTTTGATGGCAAAGCATGGGCTTTTCCATTTTATGTTTAGACATATGGTGTTCCACCAGTTAAGCTCTTTGTGACACAACTAATGATGCATCTGCATGTGATGGAAATCTTGTGAGCTGAAGGCAAAAAAAAAGCATTTATTGAAACTTGATGCATGAAGGAGAAGAGTGATGAGCAATACCATGTTAACCTCTCTAACCTAATCTTACACATTACCTCACATTTCACATATAAATTCACATTATGTACTTGTGTCCTTCAAGAAAAGAACTAATGTAACCAAGTGGCCATGAGAGCCTGAAGCACCGTATGCGTCTCGTGGCTGTTTACCTCCTTCACCAGCATGTCCATCTTATCTTCTGAAGACCCCTGGTTGCTATGGACACTGCTGATGGGGAATGAGCCGATGCATCTTCACAGCTATGCTTGAGATAAATTGTGAGCCACTATCTATAGTTAGTGACTTGTGAGTGTGACCTGTGTGGAGATGCTGCCTAAATGAAAGAAATTGCATTGTTTTCATTGCTATGTGTTAAAGTGATGTTGTGTGGAACCTGATTGATTCAATGGAAACAAGTGAGTATACTGGCATCTTAGAGGAATTTGGTTATCTCTGTAAACCTGTGGGTGGTATTTTTAGCCATGTAATTTGTTGATTTGAACATGATCTCTCATCCTGTTATCTTTAAGTTTATCACTCTGTTTAAAACCCCATGTGACCAACCTTTAATAGGTTGTAGGTGCTTTAAATAGTTTGGATTGAAGAGGGTTGGATGACTCTATCCCATGTGATCACACATTATTCAGAATCAGCTTGGACTACATCTTTATTTTTATAATCACATGACTGTCAAGAACAGGGTTAAAGTGAACCAGGACTTTGACATCATAATTACCAGAAAATCAGTAAATGTGATATAAATATTCATCTTTTGTTGAAACCACCTTGTCCCTTTTATAAATACACTTTTTTTCCAGCCACAAAAAGAGAGGAGAAGAAGGAGCTGACTCTGAGTGTTCACCGTCTTTGTGTGATAAGGGAATCCACTGTGCATCCTAAATAGTGTCGCAAACATCCTCTGGGCACAGACTCGCACAAGCTAAAGACGTCTCTGATTGTCAGTGCTCAGCGGGAGGAGACACTTCCTCATAACTGTCCACAACACTGGTGCTTACGCTTCTGCTCTTTACCCTACAGCTGACTGCCTTCACTGTCTGTGTCTATATGCTGGTTTTTCATCTGGCTAGTATGACGATGATGGATGGCTTATATCACTCCCAGGCTTCTATAATCATCACACCTCCAAGATGTCACTGCCTTGCCCTTCAGCCTTGGAGAAAATGAGAGCTCGGCTGTGTAAATGTTACCACAATGCTTTGCAGGAAGCCTTGTGAAAACCTTTGTTCAATTTCTGCCGAGTGTAAAGGTGGCTCTGCAGCAACAGGGGACAGTGATAGAAACAGCCAGAAAAATTAAGGAAATTAAGGTTCACATGCAAATGTGTGTGTTTGAATATCTGTGTGCACGTTTGGATGACTCCAGGGCAGACTTTGTCTAGTCACTCAGAGCCCCCATATTACACCTCAGCCCCTCACTGCAATCTAAAGGAGGAGAAAGGTCATTCCTGCCCAGTGCCCTTTTGTTGACATCTGCCTGGTTCAGTTTAATGTAATTAAAGCCGAGGGAAAAAGGTCACACCTGCTGTGATGTCAACACATGAAGACAATCAGAGAGGCAGAAGTGGACACTGTTCAAATTTTGTAAAATGTATTTAACTGCTTCCTTTTCTTATTGTTGTTAGTTCATTAAACATGTGTAAACTCATAATTAAGACGATTTAGCTGAAGTCTGCAAGTTAAATCCATCCTTTCCTTTTTTCCCTCTTTCACTCAAACCCATACACACACATATTAACACTGTACACACACAGACCGTATCTAACTGAATACAGAGAGTACCAAACACGAAGATGGATTAAGGCCAAGTGTATTCAATTTGCACAGAGGTGATTTTCCATCCTCGCTGATGATAAAGCAATCCTGCTGAAAGAGCACAAAACAAATCGGGACAAAGAAAACACTTGGCAAGCCACAAGGTGTGTGTGTGTGTGTGTGTGTGTGTGTGTGTGTGTCTATCACTGAAAACATTTTTTTTAAAGATTTAGTTTTAATGTTGCATTATTGCAACATAATGAAATGTAACAACCTTTAAACTGCTAACAAAGTGAGGATTACAACATCTCGACTGATTGTCAGTGATTTTGTGCTATCAGTCAGGACACTGACATGGAACTGAGTTATTAAGTGTTTGATGTTGCAGCAGTTTAAAATACAAAATCAAGGCAAACATGGATTAAAACTACTCAGTGATTCAAAACAAACTCTGGATTCTGCCAACTAATAAAAAGAGAATGAGGAATCTTTGATCATATCTGATGCTGACCAGCCTTTGATGTTAAAGATATTTGGGAGTCCAAACACAGCAAGTATGTTAAACCACTGAAACAAAAATTTAGTTTGATTCATTTTACCTCCAGTTCACGGAAAAGGATAAAAGGGTACGAAATAAAATCTGAAATAGGTTAGAAATTGACCTCGATCCTCTGTTACATTTCCTCTCGCCCATTTTTCTGCCTCTTTCACTGTGAGCGGTGCAATAAAGCAGAAATACCATAAAAGTAATGTATAAAGGAGCATTTCCCCTTCAATGGTATTAAGTGTCTGGGACATGACGCTTCCCCGGATCATTTCTGGTGAATCTATCACTGAGGTATCCACAGGCTCTCTTGAATGGGAAAATATACTGGAACTCCATTTCTGAGCTCCCATCAAAGGTCGTCCGTAATCCAGTAGCCTGCAGAGATACAATGAAAAGAACCAAGATGTTGAACAAGTTGGAAACATTAAATATGATTCTTATGTACGATATCTTTTCCCGCTTTCCCACTTTCCCATGCATAGCTGTATCAAAATTAAGCCAGTTTTAAGCTTCATTCAGACTTTGTGTTCCTTTTATCTCCACTCTTACAACTCTCTCTTACTGAAAAATGTCTCTGATACATGCAAAACTTAATTGGCTTAACAGGTTTAGCCAATCACCTGTTATATACAGTAAATTACTGATATAAGGTGTAAAGCATGAACAGAAGTTAGGTTGCATGTTGTCACAGAGTCACGGTTGAACTGACACAACCTGTACAGCCGCCATTTTATTGCATTGAAGTGATAGTTCAGGTTATTTGACGTGGGGTTGTGTGAGGCGGTCATGTATAGTCAGTATAGTGTGTTACCTGCAGTAGATTCGCTCAACCCCTCCATACCATTCTGTCTCTCTCTCACTCACCCACACACACATTCACAGAAGCACATTGATAACGGACCCGTCTGTCTGATTGGCTAAAAACAGCACCACATACCTGTTTATTTGTATATGAAGAGGAAGTGAGATCCAATCACAAGTAGTCACTCCATACACATGTGGAGACGGATTTTAATGCCAGGTGTGAACAGGGCTATTGTAAATGCCCCAAAACATTTGTTGTTTACATTCAAGTCACAAAGCCCTCTAGTGGCCACATTAGGAGTAGGAGTGGTAGAATTAGCAGGAGGTCGGGGTGGATGGAGGGATGACAAAACACTGGACGTTATCTCAGGAGGCCGCTGATTGTTACCTGTATCAAACCAACAGTTGAACGTTGTTGCTTTTATATATCAACAAACATCCTCCTACCTTATGACTTATTTTAACCCAACACCTTTCCCTAAACCTAACCAAACCTTCACTAAACCATTCATCATAAAAGAGTTATTTATTTTGTAACTTTGATTTCTAACAGTTTATCTGTGGCACATCTCCTGCTGTCAGTAGGGGCACTAATTCAGGAGCCGCTCTATGAGTCATATCAGAGAGTCCAGACAAATGACCTGCTGTATATTGTCGTTTAGGTCGGAGGACTTGTTGTTAAGTGGTAATTATTGGTTTCAAGTAGAGTGATACCTGGAGCAGTGACCTCTACAGATTCAGCATCTCTCCTCTGTCTTATTTGCTGTGATTGCAGAATAATAATAATAAACCATAATAATGGCAATTTTCTGGGAGATTGTAGGTGATAAAGGAATTATCTCCAGAGCTGTAGTTGTTTCTGTTGTTTATACAATAAAAGACCAGAAGAGAAAAAAACATTTAAACAGGATTTGTTACAATTTACATGTCAAATAGCTGCTGATAAGAATAAATTAGATTAATATAATGAAGTATAAATAGAAGAGGAGATCTACTGTCCTTTGAGGACTCGGTGCTGCCATTGAAGGAAACATCAAAACCTGATTTAACACAGACGAATTATAAAAATCCAAGATATCAAACTACATGGATGTTAAACGTAGAGACAGGGCAGATATTCACAGTATTAGCTGCAGCATTTAATGTCTTCATACCATCCATGATTTTTTTAAAGATAAATAAGCACAGCTTCAACAGTATTATTAAAACAGAACCAGGATTTGCACCAATGACCCGTTTACATTGCCATGAGTCATGAACCATTTGCTGCATGTTTGAGAAATAAAAATTATACATTTTATGATGAGGGGACACTTAGTGCAAAGGATTTCCAGTGAGCACCACCACCATTGTCAGTTATGTTTCATCTTTACTTTGTACAATCACTACATAGTAAAGTCTGATCAGTCAAAACATTTGCTTGACGGATTTTTCTAAAATATAAAATACACAACAAAACTGAGTGCACCAGTGGTCAGTATCTCTACAATGTTAGATAATTATAAATCCTGTCCATTTGAAACTATTTCATTTGTTTTCATTTGTCAGTACACCCTTCATCAGTGAGAATCAATTCTTTTATTTATTTATTTTTTTGATATTTTGTTTGTCTGCCTTTGTTTTTCATGACAGATATGACCAGTCTTTGATAAATCTGTGGAGAGATGTTCAGCCTTTTCTTCATTGATTCTGTTCAGCTGCTAATTGCTGGAGGCTTTTGTTGCTCTACCTTCCACTTTAAAATACCCCAGTGGTTTTTATTGGATTCAAGTCAGAGGATATAATTGGTCAGGTCATAGTTTTCACTATTTTCTTCTTAACAAACTCTGATGTGATTTCTGGTGTTTGTGTTTGGGATCATTGTCACGTTGGAAAATTCATCTCCTGTCAAGTTGCCTGAGAGCAGGAGTCATCTTTTCATGCAGTATTTGGGTAAACAAACCTGGATTCATAGTGCTATCTATAAATGTCATATCCTCTAAACCTTTTGCATTCATGCAGCTCCACTTCAGCACGCCCCCACCTCCATTTTTAACAGTCAGCACTGTGCAGTCACTGTGGTAGTCCTGGCCAGGTCCACACTAAATGTGCTGGACCCCATTTGATCCAAACTAATTTATTTTGGTTTAATCTGACCAAAGGATGTGCTGCCAATGTATTCATCAGGCTTCTATTCCTGCTCTTTGGCAAAGTTTATTCTTTCAGTTTTGTGCAGTTTTTTTCTTCGACACCATCTGTAGAGGTTGACTTCATACAGGGTCCTTCACGCTGATACTGGAGCACCACTTTCCACAGATAAGCCTTGTGCCAAGTCAGAGGCACTAACCTGTTTTTCAATGCAAGATTTTTGTAAATAGCAAATTGTGCACGGTGTCATTTTCAAGGACGGTCCCTCTGGCTTCTGTCATTTGTTGTATGGCTCTTGCTGTGTTGCAGCACTGTTGCTCATGTAAACTCACTCATCTTTATGAAGACTAACAATCTGGTTTCTTGCTTGTTCATTCAGTTCCTTACCATGTGAGTAATGTTGCATTAGACACAACCCAGGCCTGAATTGAAGAAGCTGTGGTGTTCACAGCTTCTTTTATGACCTTGTTCATGCAGTTTGCCTTAATTGGAAATCACACATAAACAGATTTGTTACAGCGATCACAGGTGTACTCACTTTTGTTGCACTGGGGCTGTACTTTGGGTTCCATATTTCAGTGGAGTCTAATATGTGTTTTTAATTATACATAAGATCAAATACCCTGCACCTAAAGTTAAAAATTATAGAATTATTGTAATATAATATAATGTCAATGATATGTTCAAAACCAAGCAGACACCATGCAAATAATATTAATTTAATTATCAAACGCTGCTGAGCACCAAACCTCTTGTGTTTGTGCATCCACCTGGTCCAAGGACAGCTAATAAACTAACTGACATAATCTAAAGATAATTCAAAACATAATGCAACAGACATGTGCCTCCACCGTCCTTGTGTTTGTATCTGTCCTTGTAAAATAAACAATTCTTAAATTAATTTTCGCTCCATAAAAAGCTGCTGATCCTCACAGAGTCTATTTAAAATATTAAGGCCTTGTGCTTCTGTGGCACATCCAGGCTGCAGGTCCACATACAGTGGAAACTGTCAGTGTTTCTGCTCTGTGAAGTGGAAATGGGCTCTACATTGCACTATTTCTGGCTGCACAGCTGGAAAGCACTTAAAAGGCAAAGCAAGCCATTTATTTGTACTTATTTTAGATATATGACTGTGTGCCCACACCAGTAGAACAACCCTGCTGTGCTGGGTTAGAAGAGAAAAGAGAAGGCAGTTCCTTGTTTCCCACTTTAATAAACATGAGATTCAAATACGAAATGAACCAACTGCGGACCACGCAGACAACAGAAAAGTGGGATTGCTACCCAGAGGCTCATTGATCAAAGTCTGGCCTGTTGACAGGCACCTGGGCTTCCTCATTTTCCCAAATCGCCAGGGACCATTGAGGAGTAAATAACAACTGCTGTTTTTCACATAAAAACAAGCCAGTTTGCCCACTCTGCTGTTTCTGTTTTTCTCTCCTCTGCTCACTGCTGCCGTTTAAGGTTTTTTGACTCACTTGCTTCTGTTTTGTTCTTAAACGCTGTATTTGCACTTAACACAGTTTTATAAAAACATTTAACCCAGAAATGTAGCTTATTTATTTTGTTTAATTAACAAGACTCAAGGGGCTTAACAATGTGTACAGCATTATGACACCCTCCGTCCTTAGACCTTCCATCCCTCTTCCAGGACAGACGGACATTAGATGTCGTATGTACAGAACAGAGCAACAAAGTAGAAGCACAGGATGACAACATAAAGATTATGAGTGTTAATGAAGAATAGGGTCTAAGACGAGACATAGAGCAACTTCCAGGGGTCAACAAACAGATAGGATCTGAGCCAAACAACCTCCTGTCCACCATGAAGACACAAAACCAAGCACATCATTCACACATATAGAAGAAAAGCACCAAAACACAGAGGGAGAGAGAGACAAGGAGGAAGAGGAGGCTGGAACGCCTGGAGGATGAAGATCCATATCCAAAACACCTGAAATGAGGCAACGACAGCTGGGAGATGGGGAGAGGTCCCTGGGTGGTCCAGCACTGAGAGTCTGTGTGAAAAGAGAGAACAGGGAGAAGGAAATCAGGGATAGGGAGACAGAGAGAGAGAGAGAGAGATGCTGATGTGCTTGAGGGAACAAACAAACATAGGGTGAGAGAGATGCAGTGGCTTACAGTAAATTCATTTCATCGTATTGGGGGACACAAAAACTGAAAGAAAGATACTAAAAAGGAAGAGGAAGATTTTAAAAAAATATATAAGAATGGCAGTGAAAAATGTATGAATGATAAAATTTGTAGCTTGGTTGCCAACATCATGCTTTTCACAATGTGTGCTTGATGATCATGAGTTAACATTCATGTTATCAGAAAGCACTGTTAAACTCCAATAACACCTAATATCATGCTTTTGTTCTGAGCACGAGGTCGAAAACTTGTTCTTCCGTATTCTCCCTCATGTTCACACAGACCTGCTCTGACTGGTATGAATACACACTCAGATGTTGTCTCACATTAGGAGTCAGGATAAAGGAGCAAGCAAGAATACAGCCCATCTGTTTCTCTGTGATGTGACTCCTGCAGAGCTCTCTCCACATTATCAATCGCCCCGCTGAGCCAGATTCTAGTAATTGTATCGTATCTGTTGGCACAGACTACAAAGTCACTGCAGCCACTCTGTCATACAAATGGCACAGAGGACAAATGGAGAAGGCTCTGAGGGTTTTGAGTAGGTGTCGTTTATAAATACAAACTGCACATTTTCTGTGGAAGTGACTGTCAGCTACTGCTCATGTTTGGCAACTGAACTGCAGTACACACACACACACACACACACACACACACACACACACACACACACACACACACACACACACACTGCATACTGACATCCAATAACACAGATGGAACAAACGCATACTCCATTGATTTTTTTCCTTTGTGACCATTGTTTTGGGGATATTTCTGGACAGTGCACAGTCATAAAACACATGTTTTCATGTTTATCTTGGAGAAATTATTTTAAAAAATGTCTCATTGAAATCAGAGCACGCACCTGCAAGTTGAAGAGCCATGCTTTCTCATCTCCACCACATTAACTGGAAAATACATGTTTTCTCCATTTTTATGCATATTAACTATAGTTACTGAGATTGCCACAGTCATAACACAATGCTGAGATATGAGAACACCAAAAATTCAAATATGGACAAAAAGATGGCTCTGCACACAAGAGAGCTCCCTGTCACCAGACCCAGTCAAGGCAAATGATTCACATGTTTCCTCAGTTCCACATAAAAAGGAAGAAACAGAAAAGTGAAGCTAAAAGACAAGTGAAAACTTTTTTAATCAACTTTTATCCTTGATGTATATTTGTATTATATTTACTTATTTTCACTTTGCGTACTGTAATAAAGCCCCCAATCTCAACTGTTTCTCTGTAACATTCAATATTTATGACTAAAGAAGCAACAGTTAAAGTAAAAAAAAAAAGAAGTCACAGTTATATATTGATTAAAAAAAGACCTTTGACAGACAGCGGTGTGTTCAGGTGGAACTCCAACACTTATAGTCAGAGGTTGATAAAGTAATTTGATTTTCAGAGCCTCAGTTAACCTCAACAGTTGTGTCCAGGAAGCTCATATCTCTCACTCAATGAGATTAAACTGATTGGTTATAGTTGACCCACATTTGTGGTTTAAGTCACCGTCACGCCGCCGAGTGACGACCCGCTCTCAGCAGCACTGAGATCACCGTTCAACAGATCGCAGAGGAGCTTTGTCGTACAGACTAGCCTTTTGTTATAACTGCTGAATAAAACAGAGCACAGCAGAACAGGGAACAGACAATGAACGTTTAACGCTGAGGTTCCTGGAACGAACAGACAGGTTGGCAGGTAAACAGATAAAATACACTGTGGTTCAGTAAATCATCCAGAGGCTCTGACAGAACGCAGCTTACAGATCTCATGTGTAATTTATTCTGTGTTAAAATACACTCTAAAATCAGCAGATCTAACAGGAACATTAATGTTTTGATCCTTAAATATTATGTTACACTGACGCTATGTCCATTTGTTTCTGTAACACATACATAAATGATCTTTGTTTTCATTCTTAATAATCCTGTAAAGGTTTGTTTCTGAACGAAAGATCTACAGATTCAGTGGCCAGTGATATGAATGAATTTAAATGTTGCTCGGACTTTCTCGGCTTTCACTGAGCCAGAGATGAATCCCTTCAAATATTTAACAGGATTATGGGTCAGATTGGGTGATCAGGATACTGGTCTGTGATCTTATCAGGTGACGTCGAAACTCCCAAAACTCTCATTAGGACTTTGGTTCAGGGTCTAAGGGTTTAGTCATTGCTTAAAAAAAATGTATTAAAAACCACACTTCATTCAGAGTCATGAACTTTTTTGAACAAGATGGCAGTTGAAGCTGAGCTGTCAGAGCTGAGGGCCAAAATCCCCTCACTCACTGCTCCGTTTCTCTGTGTCTAGACCCGTCTCCTCTCTGTAGTACTTTCTGCTGAGGAAATGTTTTTGTGCTCATTTCAGGACACTTTGGGGAGATCAGGCTGTCAGTTCTCCATGAACTATGCAAAGAGAAAAGATATATGATTTGCAGGCTCGTCTCTTGTTATTTTAAAGCCTTATCCAGTTTGGAGTACTGTTTGTCTAACATTGTCTTAACAATTAAAGGACCTTCCTGTGAGGCTGTACTGAGGCACAGTGTTACTTAGAGCAAAATGCTAACATTAACATGCTAACATTTTTTTTTTTTTCAAGTATTTTGGTCATGAAGCATTGGACAACTGACATTTTAACCTGAAGATGGTGCTAGATGAAAGATCATAAGACCAAAGTTATTGTAGTTCAACCTTTGGGGACCATGAATATTTGTACCAAATTTCTGTGCAATTGATCCAATAGTTGTTGAGAGATTTCGGTAAAATACAAAAATGGCCACTTCATGGAGAAGTCAGGGCATCACCAAAGTCAGTGTGAATTATCCTCTGTGGACTGTGAATGTCTGTATGAAATTTCATGGCATCTAAAAGCTCCTGAGATATTTCAGTCTGGACCAAAATGGTGGCTAAAAATACACCAGTGCATATCAGCATACTTGCTTTCCTCAGGATGTGTAGATATGCAATGAGCCCACATGAATTCGATAGAAAGTAGCCCAAATTAGTGTGGGTGGGTGTGGGTTTGACAGGAAACACTCGGGGCAAAACACTAGAGCACCTTAACATAGAGTAGACCCCTGAGTGCAAATCATTAAGTGATACAGGTGATTTCACCAGGTGCTGTTCAACAGACATAAGAGATAATGAAAACATTTGAGTTTAATAAATCTGAATCAAGCATAAATGCTTTGCTTCCAGTGAAACTGAAATTTGAGGATTTTCTCTGTTCCTGTAATGACACCAGTAATTAAATAATTGTAGCCATGAGCCTTTCTATGTGGATTTCAGTAGCTCACCAGTTCAACACTGTTTCAGACCAGATGTTATGAGTCGCTCTTTTCCAGACTCTACAGACTCAGGCTCATATAATGGATTGGTTTTTGTGAGCTCCCTGTCTCCTGCCAGCGGGAATTCTTTGTTAAAACCTGATGACAAGAATCAGAAAGAGTTCCCGCTGGTCTGATACACATGGTATGACTCTTCACATTGATCTTAGCTTGGGGCTACTCCATATGATGCACTTTAACACATCAGTGTGTGGTGGAGGGATTATTAGATGCGGTCTGGATGTGTGAGTCATTAGTGTGCTCAGGCAGGATCAGTCAGTCAGGCTTAGACACTCAGTTTTCACTCAACGTGTCTGGTTTCACTGCACGTCACTGCTGTCAGTTGCATCATGAAGATGTTGTTCATGCTCAGCAGATCAATGTGTTTTGAAAGAGAAGCAGTGGTGCAAAGTTTTCCAGACATGTATCAACATATAGGACAGAGTTATTAGAGTTATTATTGATGTTTAGGGAACATAACTTCATAATTTTCCTCCTTAAAAGCCTTCAATGTTTTCTATTGAGTTTAAGGTTTAATATACATATAGAACAAGGAATATTCTGTGATAAATCACCTCTGTAAAAGACAGTGGTTAAGCTCTAAATGTTGCTTATGCTCCTCAGTCTCCTCTGTCATCAGTAATGAGGATGTTTATTCAGTTCTTTTGAGCCAGAATTAGTGAATTTGGTCTTATTAAATTTAAAGATGATATTATATTATGTTTATATAACCTCCAGACATGTTTTAAACTGTGTAAAATACGCTGCTGTAATTAATTTTCTTTAACATGGTTTTACCACATGGGGGAGGAGGAGGAGGAGCCTGCTCACGCTAGGCTGTCAGGTTAAACAGCAGAGCATCAAGATGGTTAGAGGAGGAAACATCAGAGCGACTCAGCCTCCAGACTCTGGAGTTTTTGAGGAGTTTGTTTTGCACCAAAATCAGCAACTAGAATAAGTATTAGAACAATAAGCATAGTTAATTGTTTATGTTGTTTGTTCGCTTGTAACTGGCAGTGGCTGACACAGTGTTAGCAACTGTGCTAATGCAAACTCTTGGGCTTCAGTAAGGCTTCAGTAACCGATGAAGGCGAAGTGTGTATCCAGATAGTTAGCAGAGGAAACATCAGAGACTCAGCTATATGTTTGAGCCTCAGTCAGACCCAGACTCAGATGAGGAGCAGCAACTAGCTACTAGCAGATATATCAGAATAGTTAGCGCAATTAGCATCTCTCATTTGTTTATGGCGTTTGTTAGCTTGTAACTGGCAGTGGCTGACACAGTTTTAGTGGTTGTGCTAATGCAAACTCTTGCTTTCTGTACTGACAAGGTTTCAGGTTTATATTGCCCATCCATGAATCCATGGATGTATGAATCTGTTTTATGAGACTGTTATTGGTTCTCTGCATTTCCAAGATGGAAATACTCACTTTTTTTGCTCATGATATGTCTTGTATTATAAAAATGTCACCATATGTACATGTTAACAAGGCTAAAAAGTTGATTGTCTTTAAGAGGTTTACTTATACCAGTGATTGGTTTTGCCATTTCTGCACCTCTGCAAGACCGTAAATACAGTATTTAATACTATTTAATATTTAAAGATATTATTCCAAAAGCATTACAATGTCATTGTATGACACAATATAGTCATCTGTGAAGCACTTTGAACTGCACTATCTTGTATGAAAAGTGCTATACAAATAAAGTTTGATTTATTGATAATAGCTGTGTATCCATTTGGTGCAAAGACATTATTAGCTTATGAAAGGTTTAAAGTGGACTCATGTGACTCGCTCTATTCATTTATTTCCACATATTTCAAAGTGAGGGCCGTTCATAGAAGATGTAAGTATATGATGTGACTTCAGAGGTCCACGACTTGGTTACAATGATCTGCTTTCTGGAGTGTTTCTGTCAGTTAGATAAATGTGGTGACCTTTTTATTAAGACATCATACACTGAAGATCATGGCTGTGAATCAGTTCACCAGAAAACAGTCGATATCAGCTTATTCTATGCTGAACCACTGACAACACAAACTCTGTGATTTGTGAGTCTCATCTACTTATTCAGATGTGATAACACAAAAAGGCAGCATGGACTGGCTGATGGGAACCCCTGATGGTGAACAGCTGCAGTGGAGCTTGGGAGCTGGGCAGGGAGAGGACATAGGTGAAGAAAAATAATAAGAGAAAAGAAAGACAAAATGTGGCAGCAGAGAATTTGTGAGGGAGATGTGGAAGATGAGGAGGAGGGGAAGACCAAAGAGGAAAGAGGAAGAAGTGAAATGAAAGAGGCAGTCAGGATAGCTGGAGGAGAAAATAATGTTTAATGAAAGGTACAGTAGACTGCTAAACTAGTAAAAGAGATCAAGAAATTACTTGTTAAAAGCTGCACAGATAATAATGAGCACATGTACAATGAAAAGTAAAAGAGCCAAGGGGTCCAATTAAAGTTTAATCATTTCCAGTGAAGGTCTCAAACTTAAGATAAATATGTTGTATGGACTTTAGCACACTCCACATGTTCATCCCCTTTCATTTTTGGAAGCACTTACAGTTCATCTACAAACTCTAATCTGTTACAAGTTCTGCCCATTTAAGAAGACAAAGGTATGAGGGTTTCGACAGATGCATGCCAGTCGATATCTAATCTCTTCAGTGCTCTTCTCCCTCCGCCAAAGGACAGACGCAAAGAGGAGGAAATGTCAGGAGAGCTGAAGTATATGAGCGGCAATGACTGCAGACAGGCAGCCCACGCACTGTTTCTCGCTTTTTCTATAAAAAAGTGTCTGGGATGATTGAACAGCTGTGATTGAGATGGATCACTTGAGACAGATTCAGAGCTGCTTAGAGACACATGTGGCCACAGTTTTAGTGCTGTGTGAATGTCCCAGATGTCACCTTTGTAAGCCCCCAGAACAAAACTCCCAAACACAGTCTGTACCTGAGGTCATGCAGTAAACACCTGCTGTGTCAAAAGAAATCCAGATGTCAACATTAAAACTAAGCTTTGTAGTTATCTAGGTTACACTAAGGCAATGTTTAAAGATAATTTTAATGAATATATTTCTCAGCTATATCATGTTAAAATATATAGACATTTAAATACTGTTGAATAAACCCCTGTGTGTAACCCAGATGTCTACAAGATTTTGATTTTAGATGTTTGAGCTTTGTTTATGTGGTTTTATCCGTACACAGCCCCTGCAGCACTCCTCTCCGGCTCTGCTGTATGATCAAACACAATTTACTCTCCTCAGCAGTGGTCCCAGTTTCACCCCTGGGATGAGACTCTGGCTTCAGTCTAGTAAATAGTCAGACTTCAGTGGTCTGTTCCAGGAAGTAGGTTTAATGAGCTGGATAACTCTGGTCAATAAAGGTAGTAAAAATCTTTTTTACTTCAGTCAGTGTTGCATATTGGAGGTGGTTCTGGGTTTTACTCAGATATGTTCTCTGGATAACTCCAGATAGTTGGCACATGTCTGGTCAAACATCTTTTCAGGCTGAAGACGAGACTGACTGTGAATTTAAAAGTTTCTTTTCTACTTGCAAACTGGCAAACTGTTTATCATTAACAAGCTACCATGACATGTACTGTGTGCCACACTGTGAGCAGTGACTCTGACTGACTCTGATTGTTGTCATGAAATCAATGAAAGCTCCTGGTCCTGGTGTGGCCTGTGGGCAGGGTGGCAAAGTTTTTAGGCTTAAAATTAATCTCTGCTTTGTTTTCAACTCTCCAACATTTAAAAAACAAAAACAAACAAACAAAAAACAATAGCTTGGGTCTGACTGATAAGAGGTTGAATGCATTGCAGTTATTTTTTCTCATTTTTTTGAAAGATGAATAAAAACAGGTTCATCTATGGGATATTTTTTGTAGTATACTGTCAGAGAAAGAGTAAAACTTCCTGAATCTTACAGACTGGTGTTAGAGATGATCGTAAACATGTCCCATATCAATTTAGATAAGAGTGAGAAACTAATATATAATGACGTGCGGCCTCTCTATGATTCATGACACATTCAGAGTGTGAACTGTCGTCTGTCTTAACCATACACAGATAGAATCGGGATATATCTGAGTACACTATGATAAGTTTCAACAACAGGACAAAGAGACAGAGCTAAAATAGAAAAGGAAGCATTAAGTGAAAGATTCACCAAAAGCCAGATAAAACTGCTTCACTGTTCTTAATGTAGCTTTAGGGATCAGTGGTGTGGAGCTGCCACTTTATCCCTCTATCTGCCCTCTGTGTGTTCACACTGAGCTGTCTGACCCACACTGTTCGTCACACTGCGCTGATAGTGTCTGAGCAATCACTGACAATAGTCGTGATCAAATGGCTGAAGTAACACAATTCAAAGGGAGTGTAATAGTCCATCTGCTCATCTCTCTTCTGTCTGCTGTCACTGCTCTGCACCAGATGTCACGCTCTGCATTTGTACTGTCCAAAGTCCTTTAGAGATTTATGAAATACTGTCATAGATACATAAGCACATGGCAACATATGAGTTGTTGCTGAAACAAGAATCTGCACGGTTATCAGTGGGAGACACTCAGTCCACCAACGTGTTTTCACACCAAATTTTAATAATCAGCATCATCACATCTCCCATTTGTGACTTATTATTATTATTATAGGCAGTCTGCTCATTTGTTTTATTTCAAGACATATTCGAGCACATTATCACATGCACCGGGGCCACGTAGAAAAAGAAAAAACTAACCAATTAATTTGCTGCTTAGATTAAATTCAACAGTGAGAGTTGCCTGGTTATGAGGCGTGAATCATCAGTATGTACAGTTTTATGTACAGTACTTTGTGCACTGCTTTTACCGTGAATTAGAAACAATTCTGTGTGAAGGTAACCATTGTTAAGGAGAACAGGCATCATGGTATTTAGTATTTGTGATCACAAAGTCATCTCATAAAGGCAGAAAGAAGAGAGAGAGCTGAGGAAGGTGCCAGATTATATTTTTAGGAGCAATTAGTCTGAGCAGAAGAAGACAGGAATATGATTCATCACTTATCACTTGCCAAGTGATGCACTTTAATTTGCATTTAAATATGTCTACAAATGGACAGAATCCTTTTCTTTTAAGGATTATTTGTAAGGCAGTGAAGCGGATAGACAATGATTGTGAACGGTGCTGTAGTTTTTTTGGCTTTATCTTTTCACTGCCTGTTTGTTTGTAACTTTGTAATTTATATTCCAGACTTTACGGGTTTATTAGTATGATCATTGCAGATTATTCTGCAGAGTTTATAGACTAATCTGCCTGCTGAGTAAAGTGTTGCACTCGTCACTGATGCTGTCATTACTGCAGTGACATAGTCCAGAAAAATGCAGGTTCACTGACATTATGAAGTAGATGGCTGAACTGCTCTCAGTAATTGCCCCGTCCCTTTGATGAATGAGAGTAGCCTGCAGTATGTGACTGTGGATGTTAGCTCAGTCTCAAAACATTAGTCTGAAATTAGTTCTGACTTTGTGTTTAGCCACTGGATCCAAGTAAAGATGCAAATCTTTAAAAAAATTGTAATAATAATATCAGGTCACAAATACTGTATGTAGTTTTCTAAAAAAGTGCTGGGCACTGTAGTTTGTAGCAAACACTTTTCAAATTGGAGTAAATAGTAGATGTGTTGGGAACTATTTTCAGCTGTGGAGTAATACACATTTGGTGTTCTGGTGAGTGTGTATGGCAGCAGGACAGTGTATCAGGGATTGAGTCAAAATAAAGTGTAGTTTACAGTAGGAATAAGATATACAGTATATGTCAAGACATTTTTTTTAAATTCTTTTTATGTGATTTGCTAATAAGAAAAATACAAAATACCGCCGGCCTTATTTTCTAAGCAGCATATTGATGATTTTATTTCATCATGCATCAGGATCTACTGGCAAAAGCTGCAGAAAAGCTATTAAATCCTTTACAAATGACAAATGAGGAGACACCATTTTGTCTTCACCTCCATACATGAGTCCATAAAGCTGCCGTGATACCACAGAAAGTCCTGCCTGGTCCTGGTGACTCTTCAGTCTCACACAGGTGTGTGTTCACAGCTGCAGGGAAAATCATTTTGGGCATACAGGGTTTGTAATTGGGAGAGTCTCAGTATAACTGTGTGAGGCGTGTCACTGCAGACAGTCGAGCTACACTCCTCCTGCCACCTCAGTTGTTTTCCTCTCCGAATGAATGAAGAATGTGTTATTATTGCGCCGCAGCACTGATTAGAGCTTTAATCGTAAACATCACTGCTCCTGGTTGTTGTTTAATTGGCCAGAATGCAGCGCTGCGATGGCGCCTCTGGTGCAACAGAGAGATTGATCACGAGAAATGAAGTGGTTGTGACTCAGGACAGGGCCCATCTACTCTCAAACAGAGGTATAATGAGGGAGAGGATGAGAACATGGAGGAGCAGAATAATGAGAAGAAAGAGAAGGAGAGAGAGTGAGAGGACAGACAAGACGACAGTGGCGAGGTGATGATGGCAGGAGGTGCAGCACCTTTTCTTGCTTGTTCCTAAAATCATAGAAAGAGAACAACAAATAAGCAGTGAAGGAGATCATGTTTGGAAATATTGAACGATCTGTCCTGAACCATTAGAATAATTACGAAATCCAGAGGAAGATTAATGCTGTATATTGACATTATCTGTTTCCTCCGTCTGCAATTAACAGCGTGGTTTTAAATGAGGATTTCAGGGTCATAAAACTTAATCAGCAAGTAATAAGGACCAGAATCAGAGTTCCACTCATTTGTCAAATACAACAGGTGCAGTAATGTGACTTGATTAACTGCAGCTGACACACAGCGCTGCAAACTACAGGCCAAAACATACTCTGCACTGCACATATAAAAGATGCAAACACATTTATGTCACTCTGTTTCCATTCATATATTTTTATTCACATTTTTAATTTGTGTGTAAAACAACCTGAGAGGAAGCGAAAGGCAACAAATACACCCTGATGTCGCTGTAGCTGCTGCCGCTTCTGCTAAAGTCACACTCATCTTCTCTCTTCACTCAAAAAAGCCAAAAAAAAAGAGAAAACAGTGGGTGTATTACGGGCGTATGTACTGTCGACACCCCCGGTTTGAGTCCAGACCCTACTACACCTCATCCCACTCTTTATCACCATGGCAACTAATCCACCTTTTTCACAGCAGACGTTTTGAGTTGTCATGGCAGGAAAAGCACAGGTGTTACTGATAACATTAACAATGGCTCTGTGTCATTAAAGTGTCCCAGTGAGACCTAACAGTGTGACAGAGAGCACCACAGCACCACCACCCTGAACCTGAGTCACTCATGTTATTATTTACACCTGCGCATCCCCCACTGTGGCATTTCAACATGGCTTCTGTAAACCACTACAGGGTGCATGTGGATCAGAGAGGGTAACTGATTCATTCATTTATGTATCAGATCATTAATCAGAAATTGAAGTCTCTCTTTTGCCTAAGTATTTAGAGCTTTTATTAGACGCAGCTTCAGCAGCAGTTACAGCCTCAGGTCTTCTTGGGTAACGCTCTACAAACTTTATGTGCCTGGATTTGGGCATAGTCCTCCAGGGAAATCCTCCCAAGCTCCGTCTTATTGGATGGGAAGTGTCTGTAACGTGACATCCTCAGGTCTCTCATTTAAAGGACATACTAAGATGTATCCCAAGGCCACTCCAGCATTTTCTTGGCTGTGTTTCAGGACCTTGTCACTGAAGGGTGACCTTTCACCCCAGTCTGAGAATGTGAACACGTTCTCTTCTGTGATCTCTCAGTATTTAGCTGCACTCATCCTCCCATCAAATCTGACCAGTTTCCCTGACCCTGCTGATTTTGGCACAACTCCAGGTATGCTGTTGTATGCTTATCACTGGGGAGTGGCCTCAGAATGTCATGAAGGCCTGATTGATGAAGTTCTTCTGGTAGGTTCTTCCATCTCTGCACAAGACTTATGAAGTTACAGTCACTGCACAAAATACCCCAGAATCGTTAGATGTAGTTGCCCGATATTTCAAACTATGACCCATGTATGATGAAATCTGGACTGGACTTTCTCCCAAAAAATCCAAAAAATCTCCAGATTCATGCAAGAAGCTAAAAACGGTCTCTGGATTTCTTGGGGTTTTTGCACAGTGAGTGACAGCTGGGTTCTTGTTCACCTCCCTGACCAAAGCCCTTCTTGCTGGTAATTGACTCTACTGCTTTGGTTTCAGAGTCATATCACTCCCTCATTCAGTTATTCACTACTCCACGTATAATAGACACAGTGTACACAAGAGTGAGCAGTAAATCAGCCTCTGGACACTGATCAGTGAAGTGTTGCACAACTGTCATTTTTCGTCTATAAAATGGGACACATTGCATTGTGTTTGCAAAAACTGGAGTAGAACTAATTGGTAAGAAAAATTGAATCAATTTTAAATTAAAACTATAAAACAATAAAGAATGAGTCTGGATACTTGTGGAAACACACTCAAATTCACATTTTATTTTGCAGAAATTCAAAAAACTGCATTTCAACAAAAACATAACTGTTGCACTTTTCCTGAACAAAGTTTGGAGACATCTGTCTGTCACTGTACACACACTAAAACTTTTTAAACATTTCCTTTTGTAGACAAATAAAAATATGTGATATGACTGATGATTATTTTGATGATTTTCATGAACACTGTCTGTTGTGTGCCGTGTGTGTTCTCAAGCTGCGTCAACTCAAAACAGATAAACCTCACTGAGCTCACATTAAAGGCTGTCAAACGTTGTAAAAAATCGATGAGAAACAGATTATTGACTCTTTTTAGTGTAAGCAAAGCACACATCTGGAACAAACAGCTTGTAATCTGTCTTAAAATCTGTCTCATCCCTGAGGATTGAGCTCAGCCTTACAGCACGGATATGAAGTGTTTGCTGTGGCAGGAGTGTGTGTTCTCACTGCAGTGGCGCTTGTTAGCATTGATTGATTGATTGCATTTTTAAGTACAGCTTTGATTATGTGTCCTTTATTTGCAATCACATGGCCCCGCTACTAATGATTACACATTGTGCCATTGTTGGAGCCGATAATGGCGGAGATTTATGTGGAGATGCTGCTGTGCATCAGCGGCGACAGAGCTGGTGCTGGCTCACCTCAGGTTGTTGGAAAACACCCAAGAAACTGAAACGTATGAGACTGTGAACGTAGTTTGCGTTTGCTGCTGCTCAGAGAGGATGCTGAGATTTGGTTGGACAGCCACAGTAAATTGGGAATAAAACAAAAAAGGCAGAAAATGACATTTGGGGACTTTTATAAAATGCTAAACACTATATCAAGTCTAAATGCCACATAAATTAATTTTCAATGCCAGTAAGTCTGTGCTGTTTTGTAAAGAGTGAGTGGGCTGCCCATCGTCTGTGACTAATATTACACAGTTATACTGGCAGTTACGGTTAATAAGTTAATAGAGTGAGAGGTGCTAAGATGACCATAAAATTTCTTTACCCAGAATATTTCTATATATCAGGGGTACAATAGTTTCTGCTCTGTGCCTTTCACACTCTTCACACTGGTCACTTATAATATAAGAGGCTGAAATAAGAAAATTAGTGTGGTTCGTGTGGTGAATGATGAGATGTGTGGAGGCATGTTTTACAGCCCCGACATGGAGAATGTTTTCCATGTCTGCAGAGGTATTTGCGGAGGAGTGCAGCTCGAACACAGAGATAAGATTATGGACAGAACATGTCTGATACCGGTGCAGTTCAGCCGAGTGAGGCAGACCTACAGATCCAGAATGCACATTAAGAATGCAGTTTGAGGCCAAGATGGTGCTTCAGCTTCGTGAGCACAGATCAGGGTCCCTGATACATGTCAGAGAGTTGACCTCGTCCAAGGTGGGCTTTAGTATGGACTTCACTATACCTCCCTCTGCCTCTGCCTCCAGGCTCTGCCCCTTGATGGAGTGTAAAACTACATGTGAAAGCGTTTTCAATCATGTATTAAACAAGTCTGTTCTTGAACCCGTCAGTGAGCAGAGAAGACTTTCATCTTTGTGTAATTATTTCTGTCCATTGCAGAACCTGAGAGATCCACAAGTTTTAACAAGAAACCTACAACCTCATTGTCTCACTCTGATCCAATAAATATTTCATACACCTCCACCACCTCCATCTGTTACATTACCTGTCTCTGACCCTTGATCTATGAACCTGTGTATGTGACAGTCTTTGCCTAGTTCGTCCTCACCGCCTTGCTCAGCCCCTCCCGCCACGCCTCTCTGTTCCCTCCCCTCCCTGCAGGTCGGCGACCAGATCCTGGAGGTGAACGGCCGCAGCTTCCTGAGCATCCCGCACGACGAAGCCGTCAGGGTGCTGAAGTCATCACGACACTTGATGATGACTGTGAAAGACGTGGGCCGCCTGCCACATGCCAGGACGGTCGTGGGTGAGACCAAGTGGATTGCCAGCTCACAGATCGCAGAGAGCTCTGCCAACAGCAGCGTGGCCGGGTGAGTTTTGAATCTGGACCAAGCCCACTTAGAAAAACCCAAATTTATTCTGTTTCTCTGTCTTGCTAATGATAATACTTCATTTTCTGGAAACAGAAGCATTTGTTTCCTTCAGAAGATACATTTTTACATTGTATTAATTTCTAAGGTTTCAACAACAAACTTAAAATTTGAGAAACTGAATGATAAATGAATTATTCATTATTATCAACTCACAAATAAGGGAGAAATGAAAGTAAATGAACAAACCATAAAGAAAAAACCTGTTAAAACAATAAATAAACTACATTTCCATGTGAATCAACTACTCCCTCACACACACAAAAATAACTTTACATTAGAAATAATGACACACAAAGCACATGACAGCACATATAACAACATGAAGAAAAGCTTTTGTTTGTTCACAATGTTCTTGTGTGCAGGAGGAAAGCAAGAGTTAATTCATAGAATCAAACCTAATTCAATCCAAGCCAGAGGAACTTAAAGGAATAGTTTAGCAAGAGTTAGACTGATAACACTCTCTGTCTGTCCACTGAATATGAATCCAAAGCCAGGAGATGGTTAGCTTAGCTTAGCATAAAGACCTGAAGCAGGGGAAACAGCCAGCCTGGCTTTGTCCCGTGGTAACACAAACCACCTACCAGCTCCTCTAAAGCTCACTGCTTAACATGTTAAATCTCATTTGTTTAATCTGTACTAAAACCAAAGTGTGAAATTGGAAGCTTGACAGTGATGACAACACTGTTTCCAGTTTCTGTTAAGTCTACAGACATTAGAGTGGTATTGATCATCTCTCCTCTCTGTCAGCAGAAAAAGCAAATAAGCATGTTTCCCATGCTTTAAGCCTGGTTTAGTGAATCAGAGCAATCAGTGCATCATATCAAATCATTAGAGTAATTGTTCTGAATGATTAAAACAGTGTGAAGAATTTTCCAGAGTCTGTTGTATCAGTGTTATTGGATAAATTTGGCATAAACTTGAATTTGAATTTATTAAAATGATAGTCCCATGAGATGTAGCATCTCATTTTCAAAGGAGTTTTATGGTAAAAAAAAACAAAACAAAATAATAAAACACACACACATACACACAAAAATTGTTTTACATTAACATACAATACAAATATAATAATAAATACGCTCACCCTCTCCAACCCACTCTTCTAGCTAGATAGAGCTTGGATACTGTGACCCCGACAGTAAATCCATTATATTAGCATAAAGAGCAACTGAAGTAGTTTGTCTTCAGTCTATTTGTAACACAAATGGACTGAAGATTGTAAGTACACACAAACAGAAAAAACAAACAGCCTTTTAAAATTCTACCTACAAAAAAGAACAAAAAAACTGTCTCAAATAAGAAGGACAATTTAGTTTTAGTAAACACATCTGAAGTTGAACTGAACCCAGTGAAATCACCCTCTAGATTTAGGCTGCAGCCAATTAAATGATTCCTACATAAAACAGTGGTGAGGTCTATATGGACACCTCAAATCACAGCTACATAAAGAATTAAATACATCATTAAGATGACTGAGATAAGTGTCAGAGGTGTTCTGATAGATGACGTCAATAATCAGTCATAGATTGTATCAATGGAGACATTATTATCTGTCTGCCTTGAAATGCAAAGCAATTAATTGAGTGACACAGTGAGCTCAGACACCCATATGTTCTTTCTAAAATAAAATCAATAAGATGATTCAACCAACTGTGTAAATGCAAGTTCAACCTGAAAATGTGAAGTCATTTTCCTAAATTATTCTTTTAACTGTTGGTTGGGCTTTTTGACACAGATCATTTTCATCAGAGCAGTGAGTCTCATATTTACTGAGTCTGTCTAATGTAACACGGAGATGTTCAAATGTTATGGGGTGAAGAGAATGTGAAGAACTATCATTAGTCATGTTATTAACACAACATACAGAATGTCAGATTTTATTTTCAAAGTGCCTGTGGGCTGTTGAGAATTTGATCTGTTCATCCACTCAAATCACAAAACACTGAAGAAATCACAGTGGATTTTACTCTTTACTGTTTTTATGCCTCTGCGCTGCAGATGGTCAGGGCCGGAGGCTTTTTGTTTTCAGTTGTCCGTCTGTCCGTCCCATTCCTATGAGTGCAATATCTCAGTAACACCTGGAGGGAATTTTTTCAAATTTGGCACAAATATCTTTTTTGACTCAAGTATGAACTGCTTAGACTTTGGTAGTCGAAGGTCAAAGGTCAAGTTCACTGTGACCTCACAAAACACATTTGGCCTCTTGAATGAGAGATAGCTCAAGATCATCTCAAGGGTTAGTGTTTTTTCAGATTTGGACAATCACTTGGACTCATAGATGAACTAGTTACATTTTTTTGTGGTCAAAGGTCAAGATCACTGTGACCTCAGAAAACATGTTTTTGGCCATAACTCACAAATACGTACACTAATTATGACATAATTTAACACAAATGTTTAAAACAATAAAATTATGAATTGAAGGCATTTTATATCCAAAAGGTCAAAGGTCAACTTCGTTGTGACATCATAATGTTCCGCAAAAACACTTTTGACCATTATTCACTGCTGTAACTAATGAAGGGGAGATTGTGACCATATTTGCTGCATCTTTTCTTGGCAGTAATTCAAGTTTAAACAAATTTAACAAAACTGAAACTACACGAGTGCCAATGATGAGAAGTGGCACAAGAGAGGAGCTTGAGACTCGAGAGCAGCGCAGCAGGAAAAAGACTTCACGAAGACAATCTTCATCCTCTCTGTCTGAGAGTAAAGTAGATGCCACAGTCTTTAACCATCTAATGTGATCAGATGTCTGTGTCTGCGATGGCTGCACTCTCACTCTTTGCCTTTTTGCAGGAAAAAAAATGCAGCTGTGTTGGAAAAATGCCAGAGCTCCTCTCAAAATGCCACACCTGAGCAACTCATCTGCAGCGCACAACCTGCAGCATGTGATCCCCAACAACCAAATTAAAGTCTGATGTAAATGCCAGACTAATTTTCTCATCAACTCAATAACACACAAACACGACAGCCCAACAAGTCAGAACTTGTAATTCCTCTCTGATTCTCCAAAACAAACAGGGCTATAAAAGGTATTTAACATTTACGTCGACAATTAATTTCTTTCGAGTCCCCCCCCAGAGGTGTCTTGACATGGTTATTACAGTGTTTCTTGCAGAGGCAGCACAGCTGAGACGGATGCTTTTTCACTCTGTTGTCTCTAAGACACAGCTAAGCAACAGCAAGTTTTTCTGTTTGATGGTGAGGTAAAATGCCACTCTTAATTTCAGTGAATTTACATGAATGCCATAATGTCAATAATGTACTGAATTTTAATTTTAACTGTTAATAACAATCTAAAAAGGATATATTGGAAATTGCACCATGCCGCTGGTAAAAAAAAAAAGAAAAAAAGTTGCCTCCTTGCCTCCTTTTTAGCTTGTTTCTTTAGCATGTAGAGTGCATACATTTACATAAATTCCATAAATAAATTTCCATAAATTCATAAAATGTGTTTCATTTTATGTCAAATTTTGAGAAATAATTTGAGATACCCACCACGGGGCATGTAAAAAAGTTATACTCTGCCTCCCTGAAGTTATGTTTTACTAGTTATTTTCTGTCTTTACCATGTTGCACACACAAGCATTTGTAAATTCCATAAATAAATTTTTATTATCCATGGATTGATTTCACATTTCTCCCCAACTTTGAATAAGAAAACTTGCACCAAGAGCAGATAAGTTGAAATGTTGGGTGATGTTGTAGCTGGAAATAATGTTTTACTGAAGAATCTGCTCCTCTGCTTGTGACATTATTGTGTTACATATTTTAAATCGGTGAGATTATAGAGCTGTGCACATTTGCAATATTAAATTTAGCATCTTGTCCTTAAAAAGTGCCAATTATCTGACAGTACAGAGAGCAGCTAGAGAGGAGATATTTTAAGAATCTATAAAAACAAGGAGAGTAACTGGCTAACTTGGCCTTAAAGGTCAGCAGGGCTAATTGAATTTAAATCCCAAAACAGGTTTCCATGCTTGGCTTAATGTGTCATTGCAGGTGGGGGCTGCAGTGTGTTGTGACACACATTTCAAAATATCTCCTTTTATGTATTCATATATAGATTGTGTTGGTGTGAGTTTTTGACATGCATTTCAATGCCCATGCTTTAATTGTAGTGAAAAGCCTGACTGGAAGACATGCACATTTCACGTTTTCCTGTAAAAACGCCTGTGTGTGCAGCAGTTTCTGCCTCATCTCTCGGGACATGAAAGCCATGACGAAGATTTAAAAATCTGTGCTACTGTGCATTTGTCAGCCTGCGATAAAGGAGACACATATTCAAAAAGATGAAATGCTGTCAGTCAAGATATTTCAAATCCTCTTTCCTGCCTCCAAAATATATGAAAAAATATAAAATATAAATAACTCTTCACATTGTGTGCGTGTGTGTGAGAGTATATAAATGCAGTCTGAAGGTCAATCTGATGAAATTATCACCTCTAAAAAATGTGATGTGACAGGTCAAATGCAGGTCATAAATAATAGAAAAGAATACCATTCATACTGTACATACATGTATTGTAAACACACTATAAGAATGTTGTTGTAGTTTGGAGTCTGGTCAGTTAGGGTGATTGCACAGTGCCACACTGCTGTAGGAATGATTTTTGTAGACCAGTCCGGAAGTTAGCATCACCCTGGTTCCTGAAACAAAAAGCCCATGGGATTTTTCACATAAGCTCTGCTTGAAAATAAGCTCTGCAACAAACAAAAGTTTAGTATACAAGGATACAAGTTTTGTTCAGCAAGATCATATTCACACATAAACACCAGTTGTTTGATTTATGAAGCCTAAATATAATCACCAGAAGTAAAAAGTTAACATTAGGCTATAAAAGAACTACATCATGGTCGCTCCATGATTTCAGCATCAGCACTACTAAACTTCTAACTTGTAGCTTGATTTAGCTCTGACCTCTTCTACAAAAGCATTTCCTCTTTGTAATATTTTGCAAGAGCATGAACACAACAAGGCTGTAAAAGTGAACTGGGCAGTAGATCAGTTTTCGTCCTCAGTGTGATGATGTTTAAAATTCCATGACAGCCTCCGTGGTCTCATCTGTTGTCACAAAAATGCTAACTAATTTCTGGGAGTAAGGACGTATTCCTGCAACACCCAAATCTACACACCAGTTGTGCTTTTATTCATGTGTGTGTATATGAGTGAGCACTCAGCTGTCCCTCAGTGATTAATTTGTCCTTTTCCTCTGTGTTTCTGCAGCTTCTCAATGGACCAAGGAGCATCTGCAGCAGGAAAGGTGAGATTCACCAGAAGTAATTTCTTCTTTGTGTGTGTATGTGTACGCACTGAATACAGGACTCTGTGTGTTCCTCTTGGGATATGATTATCTGTCTGTCTGTCAGATTGTCTGCTAACACCACCACTGGCCTGGAAAATGCTACTGAAGAGTGACAGTGGGTCAGTGGTGCATTGGTTCAGCAGCACTTAGTGTTCAGATATGGGCTTAAAAGACCACTTGAGGTTTTACATGTGGCTTATGTCCATAGGCTCTCATGTTATAGTCTTTTACTCTCAGGTTAATCAAGTTTGTATGCTGACAAAGTTTTGTTTACCAACTCTAAACTGAATTAATTCCCCCAAGGCTTTCAAACACACCTGATTAGCAAAAACTGGTACTACCCTGTACCATGAAGTGTCCTCACACACTGTGCTTCCATTGTCCCTACTGTTGACTTTGACTGTGACTTTGTAAAGCAAGTGGAAGTGTGTTGGAATGAAGAAATAAGAGGAAGAAAGTTGGAAGAGACAGCAGCTGATGGTAAAGAAGAAGGGGCGGTGAGAGTGAGGAGAGGAAGGTGAAAGGGAGAGCTCACTTTTCATTATGGCAGCCCTGCTGGACAGTCCTCGCCTGACACAGGGGGGACGCCATGTAGAAACGCTGTAAAAGAGAGGAGGGTGAGTGAAGATGGAGGTGGGAGGTAGTTTGAGAAGAAGAGCACATTTCTTACAGTCTTGAGGCTAAAGAGGGATTAAAAGTATATACACTGCCTGGCCAACAAAAAAGTTGCCACCAAAAAAAAAAGGTCACACACTCTAATATTTCGTTGGACCGCCTTTAGCTTTGATTACGGCACGCATTCGCTGTGGCATTGTTTCGATAAGCTTCTGCAATGTCACAAGATTTATTTCCATCCAGTGTTGCATTAATTTCTCACCAAGATCTTGTATTGATGATGGTAGAGTCTGACCGCTGCGCAAAGCCTTTCCAGCACATCCCAAAGATTCTCAATGGGGTTAAGGTCTGGACTCTGTGGTGGCCAATCCATGTGTGAAAATGATGTCTCATGCTCCCTGAACCACTCTTTCACAATTTGAGCCCGATGAATCCTGGCATTGTCATCTTGGAATATGCCCGTGCCATCAGGGAAGAAAAAATCCATGGATGGAATAACCTGGTCATTCAGTATATTCAGGTAGTCAGCTGACCTCATTCTTTGAGCACATACTGTTGCTGAACCTAGATCTGACCAACTGCAGCAACCCCAGATCATAGCACTGCCCCCACAGGCTTGTACAGTAGGCACTAGGCATGATGGGTGCATCACTTCATCTGCCTCTCTTCTTACCCCGATGCGCCCATCACTCTGGAACAGGGTAAATCTGGACTCATCAGACCACATGACCTTCTTCCATTACTCCAGAGTCCAATCTTTATGCTCCCTAGCAAATTGAAGCCTTTTTTTCCGGTTAGCCTCACTGATTAGTGGTTTTCTTAAGGCTACACCGCTGTTCAGTCCCAATCCCTTGAGTTCCCTTCGCATTGTGCGTGTGGAAATGCTCTTACTTTCACTATTAAACATAGCCCTGAGTTCTACTGTTGTTTTTCTTCGATTTGATTTCACCAAACATTTAAGTGATCGCCAATCACGATCAATCAGGATTTTTTTCTGGCCACATTTCTTCCTCGAAGACGATGGGTCCCCACTATCCTTCCAGTTTTTAATAATGCGTTGGACAGTTCTTAACCCAATTTTAGTAGTTTCTGCAATCTCCTTAGATATTTTCTCTGCTTGATGCATGCCAATGATTTGACCCTTCTCAAACAGACTAACATCTTTTCCACGACCACAGGATGTGTCTTTCGACATGGTTGTTTAAGAAATGAGAAGCAACTCATTGCACCAGTTGGGGTTAAATAACTTGTTGCCAGCTGAAGGATAATCGCCCATGCAGTAATTATCCAATAGGAGGCTCGTACCTATTTGCTTAGTTAAGTCCAGGTGGCGACTTTTTTTTTGGCCAGGCAGTGTATATAGATGTAGTTTTAAACCTGTAAGCCATAAAACATGCCCTTTTTGTCAAAGGTGCCCTTTTCAGACAGAAGAACTAAGATGCATCGTATTGGGGGCTCGTCTCTTCTGCAGGAATATGCCCAACATTAATAAATGTTGCTGTTTTTCCGCTACATGAAGGTTGCCAAATGGTAAATGGACTGCACTCATTTAGAGATTTACTGGTCTTTTTACAATTCATGCCATATTCACACCTACATACAACACACCCATTCGTTGATGGCAGCCATCAGGGGCAATCTGGGGTTCAGTATCTAGCCCTAGGACACTTGAACACGCAGCTGGGGATCGAACCACTGCTTGGTGAAGGCCGTCATTATGGTCAAAAGAATCCAGCTTTGCCTGTTGGAAGGAGAAAGGACACTAACTGTGCTCACTGGTGTCCTCATCACAAGTAAAACTGATGAAGACCTCTCTCAGTATTTTCTATTATTTTCCTTCAGTTTCTCTTCGTTTTTTGTCTTTTCTCTGTGGATGGTACAACTTCAGGATGAACAAGAACTTTTTGCTCATCATGAGCATTTTGAAATTGTGTTGTTGTATCCTTCAGCTCATGTTGCATCCACATAAGTTCACCCTGTGTCTTAATGTGTCATTATGCAACTGCCTAAAGGAGCCATTTGTAAGTTTTTCTATTGCCACATAGCCAGTGCGTTTTCTCACCAGTCTAGAAGAAACATTCATCATCAAACTTCACTCACCAAGAGATGTCTGGAGCCATGGAAAGCAACACCATTGGTAACTCTTGTCTCTAACACATCTCTTCTTCTACTGAAGTTAACATGCTAACCAGCTAGCCCAAGCCTGTTTCATCACTTTCAGAGAGTGACTCGCTGTAGCGCCCTGTAGACGTAGCGTCACTCTGAGGGCATATTATAACCTCTTGCTTTGTAAATGCAACGATGGCTGAAACTCAGGTCAGGTGACAATCACCACTACCTGCTCCCGGCAAGAAAATGTAGACTGAAAATTTTATGATGGCATAACAACATGATGTTTTTTTCCACCAGTGTTGATGAGAGATAGGATAGGTACTATTTGCAACCACAAGAGGATCATTTAAATTTGAACTACCAACCATTTGAACTAAAGACCAGTGCTGTCATTTTTCTGTTGATGACAGTTTCCACCAATCACTCTATTAACACTCATACTGTGATACTATTATAATGGTGCTGGGTTAAAGCATTACAGCAAAAGCAGTATGTGTATGAATAATATGATCTGTGGATTTCCTGGCTGCATTGCCTGCAGCATTACAGACTCTTCACTTTGTGGTAGTCGTGTGTGAAAAAGCATTTCAGCTCTCCAGCAGCTTCCACCAGTCAGCCTGGGGAATTTATGAGGACTTGGTTGCCTTCATCCTCTCCAACAATTTACAGGACACTTTCCATCCTATCCAGCCTCTTACCCAGTGTGCAGAGAAATAAGTCAAGCTCCTTGTGATGAAAAACCATCCAAACTGTGAGAGGTGCCACAGTGCAGCTGTTGAGCTGGGACTGTGGACTGGACTAGATTTGACACTGTAAAGAGACTAAGAACTATATTGTAAAGAAGGTCAGAAATACTCCTTTACTATGTTTTCACCCTTGAAAAGTTCCTTGTCCTTTACAAAATTCAGCAATGTTTTTAAAACCTTCTCTTCTTGGAGAGCATCGTGTGTGGGACCTGTACCATTTTTGTGGAAATGATTTTTAGAGTCTTTGTTTGGCATGTCTGCTTAATTCCACAGTTCACTGTGAAATCGAGGTGACGCGACAAAGGTCCCAAGTTCAATCCAAGCCTTTGATGTTGCATTTACATGACAAGTGTCTTTGCAACTTGATTTGCCAAAACAACTGAAAACTGTGCTTCAGGAGAGAGATCTGCTCTCTTCAATGCAACACACACAGACACAAGAAATGTGATCCGAAAGTCTCTTTACAAGATTTATCGAAACATCCATAGATGCAAACATTTCGTATTTGTGATGTGTCTCCTGCAGATTACTTGGTCACTCCTTCCATCAGTCTAATGCAAAAAAACAAATGCCTGCTGATGCAGGTTGAGTCTATCCTGATTTCCCTGTTGAGGTGATGTGGAGGATCAATAACCTTTACAAGACACTGTACAATCCACTCAGATCTAAAAGCAAACCCTCACATAAAAGTCTCATCGGCTGTGATACGTTACACTGACAGCTGATTTTGAAATGAACTGAACGAGGAGCAGAGAACGAACTCACTCTGGGATTCAAAGGAAATCATTGTCAGGGGTTGCTCATATTTGTGAGATTTCCTTCTCTCTTCTCCACTGTGGCTGTTAAAGAAACATCATAACAATGCAAGTGGTTACCTAAAGAATTTCACTCCATTCTCTAGCCATTCATTTTCTTATCCACAGCAGAGCAGTAGGAGCAGATAATAAAACAGAGAGGCACTGAGCCTCTATTGCCAAGACAGTTTATGTGAACAACACATGCTGTGCCCCTGGACTTCACTTCAATGGCTGCAACTCAGCATTTTCCCTTTTAAATAGACAGTTTTACTCTGACCAAAGAGGTTATAATGCCCTGCAGCAGGGCTGGTTAGAGCACCACTTTCTCTGCCATGTGTAATTAACACAGATTTCAGTTTTAGAGACAGTCCTGGTTTATATCTGCAGAGAATTGTTTCATTGTCTTGGCCACTGGTGCTTGTGCAGAGCTGTGTTTGAGCTCAGTGCCCACAACAGAAGGTAATGGTGATCCGTCCAAAAGCTGTTGAGACAGTTTACTTAAAAACACAAATGTCAACCTCATTGTGTTGCTACAGGAAAAGTCAGGGGATCAACAAAGTCACTAAGATTCATCCTCAGCAGACCATGCATATCTGCTAATCCATTTAGTAGATAGTAGGTCAGATAGTTCACAGGATAAGTGAAAACTTTGTACAGCTGGTTGCACTCGAGAGAAAGTCACCAAGGTCATTAGGATTCATCCTCTGGGCACAATAGTTATCTTCAAAATTAACAATCCACATAACAATCCACCCACTAGTTATTGAGATATTTCAGTATTGAACCAGAGTCGTGAACTGTCCAACAGACCAATAAACCAAACCGCCATGTTGCTATCATGGCTAAAAATTCACCACGTCAAGGACTCTTAAAACTTGTCATGGTAATTGTGATTAAGGTATGGCTAACTTTAGGCTGTTCTAAGGCTTTTGTAATCTATATTTTCATATTGACAGAGGGTCTAATCACAATTATGTGAAAGGTGTTGCTCATAAAACCCCATTGCACATTATCAGCTTGCACTGCCCAGTGGTAGAAAGGCAAAGTTAGCATCTAGCTAGTGAACATAGTGAAGCGTTTAGCAGGTCAGGAGCTGATGGAGAACAAGAGCAGAGCTTAAAGTAGCGTGAATAATCTACAAGTGGCCAGAAAACACAACTCCACGTTTGTCAGCGCTGCCCAATATCTGCTCTGTTGCTCTGATCACCTCTGGTTCCATGTATATAAATGTCACTGTGAGATGAGACGCAAACCCAGACAATGCCTGTTTGAGGCAAAAGCTTAAAAGCCTACTGCTTAATGACTCAGAGTGGTGGTATCAAGAAAGACACACCGAGGACTGTCACATCTTTATACACAGAAAAACCTTTAATTACACAAGTTCTACACATAATTTATGGACTCATGAGTATAAAAACACAACTTCCTGCACTGGGTTAGAATCACTGCATATGAACATGAGTCAGAGTAGTTGTTTATTTAACTGTTTCTGATTTATTTGGGTTGATTCTGAAATTATTCTAAAATTATTGTAGTGATGACTTGGTCAGTTTGTAAAGTTAGTAAATAAGCTAGTCAGTATGTGAAATTAGCTTGTCAGTAAGAAAGTAATGTTTTAGCCATGTTTTTCCTGTCAGAGTGCTGATAACTGGAAACAGAGAAAACAATTTGTCAGGTGGTAAGTCAGGGAGTTAGCTAGAGTGAGTAAGATTGTGAGAAGATTTCACCACATGAATTGAAAACAAAACAGACAGAAAAACATCAAGGGACATGAAGGTCATTATAAAAACTGTTCAGCTTGGCTCGAGAAATCTCTGTGCTCTTATTGACGCATATCGCAAAACTGTATGTCAAAAATCATGAAATAACCTGATTTAACCAGTGGATGTATTTTCAGTAACAGTCAACACAGATGGCTCAGTGGTGTTCTGTCCTTCCCACTCCATGTGTGGCAGTGTTAATACCTGTAAACAGCAGTGCTACCTGCCCCATTGTCCAATACAATCCCATGGTCAAGCAGTGTTTCTGATTCTGACTATTATCAAAGTGCAGCAGGATGATATTACTGGAACCATGCTGTGTGTCCATTTCAAACCATCGTCCTATAGACTGACCTTGAGGAAGTAGGTGTTCTTTGATGAGAGTGGAGCCTTTTGATCCTCAAGATGCGTGCTGCATGTTTGCATGCATTTCATGCCATTTTACTCTTCTTTTGTGCCGCTATAATTATTGATCCTAGTTGCTTAATAAGCTTCTTGCTCTGGGTCCAACATGAACATGAAGCCATACAGGTTATTTCACATAAGAGATTTATTATTCTATGTTTGTCTTTATCCTATTTTATGTTGGAAACACCAGAATTCAGAATTTAAGAAAGCAAGAATCAGAAGAATCAGGTGTGTGTTGTTCAGATGTTTGCTTGTGTTATCAGTGAGATGCCGCTGTTCATCGAATCTGATAAATCCACAACCTCACAGTCTGAAAGAAGCCTGTGGACCCGTGGACACTGTCGTGTAGTTTTGGTTTGTGGTCATTTTTAGTGGTTTCATTTGAGCCCAGTTGAAATGAGGGGAAATGTTTGAAACCACAGCATATAATGATACATAGTAAAAAGTCTTCTTCCAGCTGTGTAGCAAAAGTTTGTGGAAGATGCCTTTGTCTTTCTACATGATACCACGGTGCTCAAATTCAGGTCCATAAAGAAATGGTTTACCCAGTTTGTTATGGAAGGCCTGCACAGAACCCAGACCACAACTCCATCCTGCACAATTAATCGAAACATAATCTTAATTGCAAAGTGGCCGAGTGTAATATCCTTATTGCAGGAATTACAATATTCTTGATAAAGGTAAAATGTGTGACAACATTGTTGTGCATCGTCAGCACCATAAGCGTTGTGGTGGAGACGTCCCGGCCAACAAATCATATTCTCCAGATGTAAGGGAACATGGTTGTTTTTTGGTACAAGCCCCAGTCGCAATCACAATATCTGCTGAAATAATCACAATATGATTTCTAACTTATATTTAGGTTTTCAAGTGTTTTTGTATAACAGGACAAAGCCCTGCTATGCCATAGCCACTGCTCTATCCTGGTACAAACACAAAGTGCTTTTTGAAAGTGGAAGAAATAAACAAATGTTGAAAATAAAACAGCAAGTTTTATTATGAGAGTCAAAGTGTACAAGCTCAAAATAAGCCAAAACAACTGAAGGACCCGCAGGTGGGCTGGCTGCTGCTCTGGGTTTGTGTATGAACGGGTTTGTACTGTGTGTTGGTGTGTGTCTGTGTGTGTGAGAGGGAGATACACACAGTGAGAGAAAGGGAGAGAGAGGGGGCATTAAGTTGGAAAGATATGTAGCAGCAGCAGGGCTCTAGGGCTCAGTAGTAAGGGGGGAGGTAATAACTCACAGCTCTGCAGCTCCTCTGGGTGAGCCAGAGATCCTCAGTTAGTCGACCCACACTGCTAACCTCACACTGTGTCATCACATCCTCACCATAAATATTAATCTCTCATCAAATGATCGACTGGTGACTGTGCTGATTAAACAAGCACAGAGATGTGTTTTCATCTTAAGATTTTTCTGCATCCTCCTGTCGTCTCTCCTTTGGCTGGTGGAGCACATCCCCACGGTCACATCGCCTGCCCTTCCACACACACCCCTCCTCTCCCCCTCCATCCTGTAATTGAAGCCCAAAGGCCAAACCAGACCGATAAGCTAATTAATTAAGGATAGGTCACACAGCAATTCTCAATCATTAATTCTGCTCTGACCCCATTTGGGCCCTGATCTACAATAGATGAATGTTGTTTGAGAGACAACAAAATATATTACAGCAAATAATGAGGGTAGATATTGCATTTGTCTGTCAAACACAGTTTGTTTTATAGGTTTAAATGGGTTGAGAGGCCCAGTGGTCAGTAAACTGCTCATGGATGTAAAGACAATGGAAACGGTTCAAAAGAAATGACATAAATGTTAGAACACATACAGCAATCATACACAGACATAACTGAAATCTGAAAGCATTCAAAGATTAAATTCAAAAACTGTTCAAAAACCAAAAGCTTCAAGCTGAACCTTAAGATGTTCTACATTTATCATTAAGATACAATGTATCAAATTACCCCAGAATCCGGAGATGTAGCTGCCCAGATATTTCAAACTTTCACATACAAGGAATTTGTTTTGGTGTTTTGGTGCAAAACAGTAAACACAGTAAGAAGGAAAAAGATATAAACAAAGACGAAAACAAGTAAGTGCTGCAGATCAGATCACTTAAACATAAACAGAAGAATTTAACAATAAAATAATATAAGATATTTACTTTAAAGATGTGAAAAGATATTATAGAAAATATAAGATGTCATATATATAAAAAAAAAGGCTCCAGATATGATCCAGATTCTTGCAAGAACCTAAAAAGGATATTTCTGGATTCTTGGGGTTTTGGTGCAGAACCTGCAACTTATAAAACTGATGGAGTTTTCTGTTTTGCAGCAGCAAGGTTATTCTGACCACTCTATAAAAAAAAACCAAAAAAACGTCTTCTAACATACAGAATTCATGGTGGGCTCATTGTGTTTTCTGAAGGTTTTACTTTTATAATACAGTGGAGGAAATAAACAAGATGAATGGTGTGATCACACTGGGTTTGCATCCAAGAAAAGCAAAGCTGAGGCTGCATTAAAGGAACTCGACATTTTGAGAGTAATGGCTGAATGAAATCCACTGGCTTGAGTGGGATGATAAACACACACAGATGGGGAGTAAATTGTTCCACATAAACCCAAACCTAGCTCACAAATTGTGTGTTTACTGTACCACGATGCTGCAACAAATTTGTATATAGTGTAAAGTATTGCAAACGGGATGAAAGAAGGCTTAATCAGAGGTGGTACAAGGTCATATTTGTATCGACACCAACGTAGCTTTAGTTTTTTAACTATGAGTAAAATAAACAGCTGCCTATAAAGTGCAGAACTGATTTTTCTTTACGCAAGAACAACACAATTCATGAAATGGATCATTTGTCTGTTTCACTCACTTTTCTGCAGCATGATACCAACTCGACCCAACTCGACTCGACTTTTGGTTTTCCATCAGGCAAAAAGTTGTAGACAGAACCTGGTACCTGGTACTTTTTTTGGTATCGTCTTTGCTGAGGTTCCACGGAAGCTGAATTGACAACAAAAGGTGACATGAAAACATTGCAGACTACTGGTTGGACCGAAACGTCACCACTGCATCATCATTGTGCAAGACAGGATGTTCTGAACAGACACGCAATCTTTAAACAGCCAAGAGACTTCACACCACTCACTGTCGCCTGTTACATTTCTGTTAGTTATTGAGCTACACTTTTACTATGGCAACCTGCAAAACCACAGCGTGGTCGACTGAGACTGCAGACGTTTCTCTGTTTGGTGTCTCTTCAGTGTTGCGCTGAAGATGACATCACAATAGCTTTGTGAGTTGTCACTTTAGTAACGACACCACATTGAGTTGGTACTATCTGCAGTGGAAAAAGTGCCTGGTACAGAAAGCGAGTGAAGTTGAGTAGAGTGGAGCTGAGTCGATACCACGCAGTGGAAAAACACTACAACATGGCACCGTTCTGCTGAGTAACTGTTTCTCAAGCTAATTAAGCTCATCAAACCTGGGCACAGGCCACAACCTCCATAACAACCTGCTCTATTTCTCACACAGTTAGGTTTTCTGATTTTCCATTTTCTCTGAAATTGAATGACCAATAGATTTATATCAATATTTGTAATTTAATTGAACCTTCATGGATAATTATGGGAGTTAATAGGTCAGATCATGGCTCAGAAACTTTAACAATATTCCATTTTTTTGAGATTTATAGAATGTAGATTTTTTGAGGGTAAAACAATCATCAGTTTTACAATATAAGGATATTTTGAGCTGCAGTTCGTACCGAAAGTATCGAGCCACCGTGCAGTCAGAGATTTACTCTCTACATTGTACTGGCATGCAAGAACAAGTCTGACTCAGCTGATGGCCGTTCATGGCATCACATTTAAGATCAATTTGATTGAATACATGTGAATATGTAGGGGGACAGTCTGACAAGCAAAATCAGATTTTACAACACTTTCCTCGGATTATAATGTGGGAAACTGACCAGGCACGTGAAGGACGACCAGTACCAAACACAGGGTTTACTTTAAGTTTCATTTTTTGAACTGGAAAAACAGACCTGCCATAATCTGACAACACAGCAAACATGTCAAGCATTTGATGATGCGTAAGACCACACAAAGAAAAGTGGCAGCCTGTTTGATGTATTAATATAAATAATATCAGTACATGCAATCCAGATTTCAGCTCTGCCAGCCACAAGCTGTTACTGCTGAGTGTGATTTCACAACCATCAGATCCTACCTGTCAGCCAGCTGTGCTTCCTCTGCACTGATGCACAGTGATACGTCCAATATGACTGCAGCAACAATCCAAAGCCTGCAGCTGAAATATGTCTAGGCACAGCTCATCACACCCAACCGAAGAGCAGACAGCACATCAACCGTTGGAGAGAGCTCAGGAGCAATATTAATACTTTATAAATACTTTGACAGTGAGTCTCTGAGGATTTATAGAGCCTGTAAAAGTCTCTCTTAAGAGACCTTGGTTCAGTTGTGTTCCTGCTTGGTAACGTCCCCACGCAGCAGGTTTGTGTCTACAACAACACAAGTCTCTTGTCTTCTTCAGAGGGAGGTGTTGTGAGCGCTGGTGTACATGTTATCATTTTATTTCATATTTTGGAAACCTGGTAGTTCTTTCCTACATAAATGTATCATATTTGTCCAAAGCACACTATTGTCACAGTAAAATTACTTTTTTCCTGTTGATGTGTCACCTCAGGGAGTTTGCAGAGTTTATGGCAGTCAAATGAAAAAGTCATGTTATTCATGCAGACATGGCTGCGGGGACGATAATGTCCGAGGTCTTGTTTGGCTCACCTCTGTGATCCAGACAGAAATGAGAAAGCAACTTTTGGATGGATTGCAATGAAGTTTTCTACAGATTCAAAGAAAACGTGATGACTGAATCAGAGTTCATTGCAATAGATGTTACTCTTGTCTTGTCTTGCATCTGCTGAGTCAGAATTTTTATATCTGTAAGAGCTTTTTATGATATTTTAGAGCCTGTTTACTTGGTTATTGTGTTCAAATAATAAATCATCAATGTTGTATCAAAGGAAAGCTACTTTCTTAATGAAGACTAATTCAATTATCATACATATCTTACCTACTGTAAACTGCATCTGCTGTAAAACCAGGACAGTTTGCAAATATCTTTAATGAAATAATTTGCCGCAATAGACATGAATGGCATGAAACTACTTGAATGTAAATGCCAAATAACACCTGTTAATACTAATTTTAATTGTGTACATTTATATTTATTAGTCAATTGTGTAGCAAATGTCATCAGTCACTGGGAGAAGCGAGGTCACCAAAAGGTCATGTAATTTCTGGAAATCAGTCAGTCTTCAAAGAACAATAGGTAATTTCATAGAACACTAAATTCTGATCCAGTCACAGATATTCAATCAGTTGCTACTAATTTATTGTCTGGTGTTTAGCAGATGTGGCCATTCTAAGGAAAATAAAAAAGAAAAGCTAATTAGCAGTCAAAAATAGTGATAAGAGCAGGGTGGAGTTCACTTGTTGCCAATGTGTGCAGAAAGAGATCGGAGCTGGTTTGAGCCTTGTCATTGAGCAACAGATGAGATCTGGCTCAATGGCTTGAACATATTTCTTTTATGGTTATTGTTATCAGAGATGGACTCTTATTTCCCCATCTGACGGCAGCATTATGTCTCGTAACGTGATTAAATCAGAAGACAGTCACCCTGGGAATCTAGGTATCTGCCAGCTTCACTGTGCACAGTGCCAGTGATGTAGTAAATATGGCTGTTAAAACTTTCTTGCTCTGCAGAGACCCTCATAAAGTTTACATTAAGACCTTCCAGCTCTGTCAGTAACCAGGGATGGAACAGAAAATGTATTGGATGTTTCCACGATTGTAAAATTACAACATGGCAGAGGTAAACTTGTTCTCTCAGGTTTTAACACCAAGATCTGCCCTGTGATGTTAGACCCAGTCTGTGCCACCATCAGTTTCTTTCCTTCTTTCTCTCCTGTGTTTTTCTACATCCTGTTTTTTCTATTTTCAGTGAAAAGGTCTAAACTACCTCTGAGAAAAATTATGGACTAATTTCATTGTTTACAAACAGCAGGGATGTGAGAAATCAAGGAAAACTTCACTTAGGAAGTAATCTAGTTTTTCAGACTGTTGTTACTGTGAAGAACTGGCAGTATCTTTGGTTTGACTCTTTTGATTATTTAGTGTGTGTGTGTTGGTGTTTCCCAAGTAAATGGGAAAGTGGTCTTAGACTTTTGGACCTCATTGTGTATATGTACATGTGACTACATATTAAAGGAAACCCCTGAATGAATGAGTGGCGAAACACAACGAATGGAGATGCTTCCACAGAGGTGCGCTGCATGGTACAATTAATCACTTAACATCCCATAATGCTCTGTGGCATGTATGAAAGTGTGGAGGAGGCTCAGTTGATTCTGATTGTGTATCAAGATTTAAAGCAACTGGAAAAGATCTAAGTGACTTTGAAAGAGGGTGCATTTTTGTGACACAGACGGTAGGAGCTTCAATCATAAAGATGCTCAGCTGGCTGTGTTTGAAATGTTGTAATGCTCATGTATTCATGTGAAATGTAAGGAAAAACAGAAGAGCAACTCTTCCTCAGGTGACTGATGAATGTGAATGCAGGATGTGATCAGACTGTGTCAGTAAGAACAGTCCGTTGACAATTACATAGAGAGGGATGTTATAGTAGGGTTGAAGTGTACAAAGCCCTCATTACAAAGATGAATGCACATTTGAGAGTTCAGTGGTGCAAAAAACACAGTCACTGGTCCACATGATGTGGAAAAGAGTGATTTGAACAGTGCAGGCCTGAATGCTTGATCCCAGATTGGATCTGGTGGAAGGATCACTGCAAATCAATACACAGTTGTTGTGAGTGATCACCTTCATCCCGATGATGAAACATTTCTGCAATGTCAATCCCCCCATTGTCATTGGCATGAGGGGTATGAAAATGATGAGAAACATATGCTAAACAGCTGAACACCTAAGGGAGATTTCAGATCATCACAACAGTTAATGAGGGAGTATCTTTTGGAAGAATGGTGTTCATCCCTCCAGTAGAGTTCTGAGACTTCGAAAATCGATAGGAAGGAACATTGAAGCTGTTCTGGTGGGTCGTGGTGATCCACTTTCACTTTCCCATTCAAATGAATGGAAAAAGTCTGAGACTGAATGTTTTAATTCAGAGTATCTTTTGTGCCTTTGCACAAAATTCATTGGATGAGATATTCAGAGCCATGCTTCCAGATAAGTAAGGTTCAGAGGAAGCTCATTGGGCTGTACTCTGCGACCTTTAGGTAAGCAGAATGCAGGGAATGAGAGTTGGTTTTTTTTTTGTTCCATGACTTAATGTTGAGATTAATGAAAGTGTGATTCAAGAAAACACAGAGGGTAATAGTCTCATATCTTTGGAAAAATTTGTTTTTTTCAAATTTTATCTCTTTATCTCTAACTTGTTTTGTTAAATTGAGTCAAGCTATGGCAGAGATAAAGCTTGTGACATTTCCAGGTCTTGACACGGCAGGTTTTTTGATCTGACTTTATCTAATTTGTTCTTTATCAGTTGGATGTCGATGGTGGTAGTTGTAGTTGTTGTTGGTCTCTGTGATAAAAGGGCCAAACAGCTTATCTGACATTTGATAAAGCCAGACAGAGGATGATGGACAACCAAATGGACCCACCTCACAGGGTGTCCATTAACATCATAAAATCTCGGTTTTACAGTAAAAGCGTCCTCTCTGCGTCCTCATGTATCGCCTTCTCGAGCAGACCCCATTAGCAGGAGACTGCAGGTGTTCCACTCCAGTTGAGTGACGACCGATTTCATTAGCTCCCTCAAATGCCAATCTGCCCTCTAATACGACAGCGAGAGACAGACCGACTGCTCACATGCCTCGCGTGGTCCCGTCGGTTCACTCCACGGCGCCCTTGAGTTAAGTAACCGAGACACAAATGCTTTGGAGAAATTCTCATGGTAAGCACTGAGGTGATTAAGATTCAGGCAGGGTAACACCAGAGTTCACCTTGCACATTAAACAGTAGTTGGCTCTGCTCAGACGGGGACACTAGAACAACTACTGCTGATAATACAGACGGACGAGTGCGCTCAAGAGTTGAGGATGAGGTGAAGCCAAAGGGTGAAGGCGGAGGAGGGGAAGTCGGTGCTGGGCCAGTTTCTTCCTCTTGTTTCCGTCTCATACAAATGCAGGCGCTCGGACCCCGGAGCTGTGACTTTGAAGTGGTGTCTTTGATTAAGGAGTTAATTAAAGAAAAGCTGCATGGTAGCGAGCAGATAACTGAGAAAAGAAAAGAAAAGGGACAGGCAAAAGAGGAAATAAAGGAGCAGATATATAGTGAAGAAATGATATCGACAGCTCATCAGTTTCTGAAGTGGCACAGTGTCGTCCTTCTGATTGGCAGAGGAGCCAGCTGGCAAACAGGAAATGGACATGAAAGCTGTAAAAGAAAAGCAAAATGTGTGAACACTGCTGCTGTGGTGTGAGCAGCAGAAAGCAGTAATGATGATGGGTGATGGTGGGACAACAGGAAGACGGATGATAATTTATACATCTGGGATGAAAAGACTGATGGTTAGTTCAGTGTCTGTGGGTGTAATTTATGTTCTTCTTCTGTCCACCCTGATCAGTTCCCTTTGTCTCCTCACCCTCCTCCTGCTCCTCCGTCACCCCTGGGTCTTTGCGGTTATCTCCAGCTATCTCACCTATTTCCTCGCTATACATCTTTTTGCCCTCTTCCTCTTCCATCAGCCTTGTAGTTTTTCTCCACCTCTTCAAGCTCCTTTCCATCTTCCCCTTCCTCTCCCAGTCTCACTTCCCTGCCTCCTCCGGCTTCCTCCTGTTCCTTCACATCTTTCCTCCTCTTTTTTTACTATCTCGTTTCTTCCACCCTCTGACTCCACAATCAATATTTTTCCTCTCCACCCTCATCCTCCTCTTCTTTAATCCCTTTCTTATCCTTGTCTAAAACATTATCTAATCCCATTTTATTGCCGTCACAGCTCCTCTCCCTGACCTGTCCTCTTTCAACTTTTTACTACTCTCCATCATCTGCCAAGAAAATGTAATAAATAAGAAATATCAATAAATATTCAAATGCAGTAATAAGTCCTAAATGTCCATCTCTTGTCTTTTCCTTTCCTTTCCTCCATCCACATCAGCCTGGGTTTTATAAGGGCGTGGCAGGCTCACAGGTGACTCTGTCCAGCCTGGTGAACCAGTCCCGGGCCATGCTGGAGGAGCAGGCACGCCACTTGTTGACGGAGGTGGAACGGCAGACCATGAACTACTACGTGGAGGAGTACCGGGACGGACACATTGGTGTGGAGCAGCTGGTCATGGCGTTGTTCGAGCTGCTCAACACGCATGCAAAGGTGAGTGTTGTGGAGGTTTTTGTCAAATCTGAGAAAAAAAAAAAAAATATCAAAAGAGAATGAGTTTTCTGCAGGAATCTGTTCTCCGGCACAGTTTGTGTGTGTGATTGCTGTGAGGTTTGAATTGAAGCGTTCTGAACCCTTGTGAGATTTATTTCCCAGGCTTTTCGTCGATGCTTACAGTTGTTGGTTTTTTTTTTCCTTCCTCCCCGGCTCTTAAAAGTCTTTTGTTTTTCTCACAGTCTGCAGTTGTTCACTTTATAAAAAGACACAATAAATCAAAGACATTTTATTTCCAATTTCTCAAGTACACTGCTGTATCATACTCCCACAGAGAGGGTTTGCAGCTGCTTCGTGCTGCATTTAGAGCTGCTGTGCAGCTTTCTCACCAAATTGGTGGTTTTTGATTGAAGTTTTTTTGAATTGTACAGAACTTCAGCAGTAGCTCATGTAAAATAAGTTTGATCATGATCATTTAAATGATGATTTAATGTGATAATTTAAATTTAGTTGGGGAATTTAAATTGTTACTGGAGTTTTCATCTCTTTAGATTTTTTCTTTTCTACATGCACCTCGAAAGTAGGTGAAGTTGTGCCAGAAACCTCTGCTTTCCTACCAGCATTACACATGAACAGGTTGAACTCAGTACAATGAGTTAAAACGAGGTTGTTGTTGAAATCACTGGTTCAGGCCAAAAAAAAAACATGGTTTTTAACTGTTGTTCACATCAAAGAGTTTGATAATGAACATTAGCTGTTTAAAAATCTGAGAAAGCAATTTTATGGGTGTCAAAAACTAAAATCTGAATCATCAGAAAATTTGTCTTTGTGCTCCACTCTTCTCACATGTCCAGACATGATTGAAGTTCAACAATCTCAGCAACTGTCAATTCAGTCTAGGTCAGAGTTGATTTTAATGCAGCTTTGGAGAGGATTAAACCAACATTTAAAGGCCCCATATTTTACAGTTGTCTGGAGTTTTATTTGAAGTGTTGATAACCATCAGAAGATATATTTGTGGTTTTAAGAACTAAAAACCATCTCAATATTATTTCACATCTCATTTCTCAGGCTTCTCTCTGAATTTCTAGTCACAACAGAGTGATTGAATAAAAATATATTTTATTTATGAGTGATTGAATAATATTTATGAGTGGTTGAATAAAAATATAGCAGATTTCACGTAGACACTCACAGAAACCAAATCCTGCAAGGTTGGATGGTGGGTCCAGATGGGCGGGGCTTGGGGCATTGCTGAGGGCAGAGACTGCTTTGTTGTGACATCACAAAGTTCCAGAAGTCCTGACGGCTGGTTTTAAGGCTCAGTTTCTGAATACAGGCTGTGTGCATTTCTCTGTGGACTGAGGCTTTGATACTTTCACAGTATTAATATAGAACCTAGACCTGCTTTATAATCAAAAACACATGGACATCTACCTTAATACAATATGGGACCTTTTAACAAAAGCTTAAAACCTGTTCAGTTTAGAATAAGGTTTAAAGTTCTCGTGCAACAGAATTGTCCTGGTTTAAGGTTCATCTTAAATGATGAAACCCACCCAAGTCTGTTATATCATACCCATGCCTCCCCTCTTGTTTCTCCCCCTCTGTCCCTCCCTCTCCTCAGTTCTCTCTGCTGTCAGAGGTGCGAGGCCTGGTCACGCCGCAGGACCTGGAGTGTTTTGACGGGATGGTACTGCGACGTGAAATTCAGGCTCTGAAGGCGCGTCAGGGCACCGCTGGAGCCACGGCCCTGCAGCCAGACACCCTGTCTATGGTGTCGTACCCAGATACCCTGACTTCGTCTTCAGCCAGCTTCATGACCAACACCACCCTCAGCTCTGCGCGGGTAGGCTGGGCGCACTGGTGGAGTGATTATCTAGCTCTCGCTGACTCTGTCTCACAGTGTGTACCTTTGAGTTAGATTTTTATTTTTTTTTTGTTTACTTGATATTTTTGGGTGAAAACATCATCTCTCTCCACCTCTCTCTGCTTAAAATTAATATTTCCCCTGCTGCAATCATTTGGGGTTTTTCCTACATGTTTGAAGATGCAGCAGCAGTTAAACCTGGTCTAGAAATGATGACTTTTGGGCTTGACTGCTGCTGTTTTCTGGTCTGCCTCACAATCTGTGTGTTTGGATTGTGATTGGCTACTTCTCTGTTTGGCTGTCTGCTCTTGCTTCCTTTCTTAAGCTGCGTGCATGTGACAGAAAGAGAGAGGGAGGGGGGCAGTGTGATGTAGGTCCATGGTTTGTAACAGATTCTGCTGCTTTTTTGCTTTGGTTTGGACTTTGTTGGGCTGAACAATGACACATTTCACTGCCTGGCTGGTGAGATTGAAAAAGTCTCTCAGATGAGATTTGATAGGTTGTGTTTGTCTTTCACCTCACGCCCCAAATCCCCCCCCCCCCCCCCCCTTTGTAGGAAAGACTGCTCTGGCTGATAGATATGATGGAGGTAGGAATCACTGCTGGAAGAGATGAATGTTTCCCAACACAAAGCCACACATGCAGGATACACTCTAGCAAAGAGACCTTAAGTTAACTGTGGGCAGCAGACACACACACACACACACACACACACACACACTCTAACTCAATCCTTGGTTTGTGGTTTTTGCAGTGAGCTTGTTTGGAGTGTTTTTCTTCTCTCTTCTTTTCGCTTTCTCTGCCTGGATTTGGAAAAGAACTGCAGTGCTTTTAAAGAAAGTGTCTCACTCCGCAGTCTGAGGTGTTAAGAGTTAAGATTCCTGACAGTTCATGTTGTGACTGTGAGGACTGTGACTCCTCCTCATCCCCATCCACTGATTTGGCTGTTTTTGAGAGGATGAGATCACACTTTCAGAGAGAGGAGATCATAAAGACAACAGCTGGAGTGTTTCCTCAAAAAGAGTTTTATTCAGAAATATTAGCAAATATGTTTGAGAAATGTTTAAGAAAATAAATGTACATCCCTTGTCTCTAAATGTCATCAGGTATTGCAGATATTTGACCAAAAAAATTAATTAACCAGAGGGACCCTGCATGCCCTCAAACCATTTTTCTCTCATTTATATTACAGAAGGATTTTCTGAGCTGTGCTCATTAGAAGAGAAGAAGGTTACTTTTGGTTTAAACTGATTTGCTCTTTTGGAAAAATCTGGGTGTTTTCAGTGAAAATTAGTTTTTAAAAAATATACAGTAAAATTATTATTTAAAAAAAATCTAACATAATATTTCTGTTAAAAATGATTTAACTGATTTATTTTAAATATAGGAATCAGTGCGTGTTCCTATCCCAAATTATTTAAAGGTTCTGCAAGTAGATGTCACACTAGTGTACCAGCATCTCCGACCAAATCAAACACTTTGTCGTCCACACCTCAGCCAGCTAGTGACAGCAGAATCTGACAAACATGTAAATACTATTGGTAACATGAAGTTAGCTAACATTATCATGCTACTAACATTATGTAGCATCAAGTTACTTACACATGGAGGAGAAAAAAAGCCAGTTTTAAGTCAAGCAGGAGCCCTTTAGCAGCTCGTAGGGTTCTCCTTCTCAGTCCGGACCAGTATTCACTCCACAGTCGGACTGGGAAAGAAATTCAGCCTTGTAGTTATTTTCTGGGATAGGTCACATGATGACAGTGATGCAGCCTGTAAAGACACTGACAGAGCTGATAAAGACACCAATGGTGCTTGTAAAAACGTAGAAAAAGGGGAATGATGGATGTTTTGATGGGCCACCAGCCGACCGGGACTTGAGACAGTTGTCCCCATGGCCTTTTTAGCCCAAACCATAGTTTCTTCAGTGGAGGAAATCCTGGTTGGTCGTACCACCTGAATGCTGCTTAATGCACTGTGCCATCTTGCATGTGGGCAGTCCCTGTGTGTGTCCCAAATGTGGGGAGGAACAGTGGTTTAACAGGGAGGGGCTCACGTGCACTAACATGTACTAACATGCACACGCAGCCGGTCTGGCTACCAAAACAAAGAACAGAGAAAATCAGATTACAACACACAGAGGGGGGTTTACTTGGTTCTCTGCTCAGGACACCATTACTCCACCATATCATTACATAGAAAACAGTTGTTTGCTGCTATATTATTATTTAAAAACTTTTTTACAGAACCTTTAATCAAGCAGCAGGATCCATCTTCAGAGCCTTCATGTACATCTTGTTTGTGTAACACGATGAAATGAGATGTTCTGGTTTCACCAGCTACACTGTTTATAATCACTTCTATAGTTCAGCAACTCAAACACAAATGTGTTAGTATGTCTGCATGCAAGTGTTTGATTGTGGATGAATAGTACTGATTTCTTACATGAACACACACACACACACACACACACACACACACCAGGTATCTAAGCTGACAATGGAGATAAGCTGATTTTTCCACCAGTCATTCTCTTCTCATTCAGATGTCTCAGATGGGTTTTGCGTGCCTTTCTGCTTTCCGCTTTGAGAAGCAACATTTACATGTGTGTTTGTGTGTGTGTGTGTGTGTGTGTGTGTGTGTGTGTGTGTTTGTGTGTGTGTGGGTCTGTATTCTTCTCGTGTGTCTGTGTGTGCCTATTTGTGTATATTTGTGCTGTTTTGGACCCATGGGTGACTGCTACCACTGCTGTGTAAAGCAGATTAGAGAGCTGGGTGGGTTTGGGAGCATAAAAATACTGAATTTCTGAACCACACTCAAAGTCAGGTATACAGTCGACTGCATACCAACGCATTTACACACACACACACACACACGCACACACACACACACGCATTATGAAGAGACACGTAAACACAGTTGCTGTTTGAAGAATACTAACCCACTGGCCAAACACAACGTTGCATTTGGATGTTTCTGCAAAATCTCAGACTTTGTACAATGGCACTGTATTTTCTGTAGTTTTTTTGTTTTTTGTTTTTTTGTAGTTTTTTTAAATCAGTGTATTTTATTCATTAGATTATACCTGTTTATATCTGTGGATGTAAACTGCTTGGAGGAGATATGGTTCAGTTTAGGCAACTTAAGCTACTTTTAAAAAGCCTAAAAAACAGCCAGCATTGATTTCTGGTATGAAACTGATTGTGAGCGCAAGACTCTGGTGTCTCAGGCTGTGTTCAGACCAAATTACATACATACATAAATACATCCAGGATCAGGACTGGTCACAAACCGACTAAGTGTTACAGAGCATCTTGTAGACTTTGCCAAACTGGGCAAAGGGACTAAAATTCTGTCGTTTTGCCTCATAAACACAGAAGCAGTTGTTTTCCATGATAACAAACCACCACACTACATAAAGACAACACTACTTGCTTTGTGCTGAACGATGCCATTGGATGTAAGATGCAGAATTGTCGTATATTACACCTGGGTAGAGTGAGACACACGCAGACACACTGTGCATGGTAACCATAGATGAACATAGATGAACATACACACAAACACAGAGTGCTCTGACTGGTTACAGTGCAGAGCGGTGTCTCTGCATGGAAAAGTTGATGGACTCTTGTGATAAATAAATTGCCTGTAAGTGCTCCCCGTGCAGCAACGAGGGGTAATTAAGCTGAATTGATGGGGCTTTTGTTCTGTTTTAATGGCAGAGTTAAATGAAGGGCAATGTTTCTCTGAACTCGGCTCCCCCGCTCTGAAATCCTTCACAGATCTGCCACAAATTACCTCCTCTGCACCACACCGGTGGGATTGAGCTGCCAAATCCTGCTTTGAACTGAGCTGATGGTTCTTTATCGATTTCACAGCATGTGTGTTTTGCTTGTGGAAGAAGACATGATAGCTGTCTGTATGTGAATGTGTGTGTGTGTGTGTGTGTGTGTGAGCATGACTTATTTGCTTGCCTTTCTTATAGACTTTGAGACTGGCAAGCAAATGTGAGCTGATATTGACGTCTTTTCTCTTTCCTGGGAGATGTGGAAGATCCACCAAATCTAATTTGGCATTTGTTTTGGGATAAACACACATCTGTGTTTAACATCTGCTCACTAGCTTTCTCCCTCTCACTTTAATCACTCTCTCCTCTCCTTCCCCCCCTCTCTATTTTTCTGTCTTTGCGCTCTTTCATCATGCCCCCTCATCTCTTACCTCTGCCTTTCGCCTCCCTCTTCCTCTATTTCTTCCCTGTGTCTCTCAGAACAACAGCGTGGTGGAGAGTAATGAGGAGGATCCTCCGGAGAGTCTGAACACACTGCTGACCGACATCTCTCTGGTGAGCCTGACAGGCTGGCAGGCCCCTGCTTCGGCCTGATAAAGATGGATACGGCACAGGGGAGAAGTGAGGAGGGGCAGGAAGAAAATGATGAAAAAAAAAAAAAACAGGGGGGGAGAAGTGATAGGGGCGGATGGAGGTACTTGAGACATGGCTGACCTGCAGGCTTTGAATTGTAGACTGAGGTGGAGTGAAACAAGTGTTTGCGCCAAATAAAGATGAGAGACAGAAAGAAAAATAGAGCTTTTTAAGATTAAGTGCTGGTAAGGCCTTTCTTCATCTTTTCTTTGTTGTGTGCAAAGAGGAGAGGGGAGACTGATCACTACACGCCATCTGGCCGGTCCAGTTCTCTTCCTACCTCTTTATCTTTATAAGAAGGGCACAAGAATTTATGGTTGCACCATAGGTTACAAAAAAAAAGATTGCATGGCAACCTCAGTTTCCAGAGGAACCAATTGAGAGGTCTCATTTGTTTATGTGAACCGCAGCAGAAGGTCAAGGAGAGAGCTTTTAGTCTGGTATCGTCGGCAGCTGCCTGCCACCCAAGTCATACCTTACTTTTCTTTTGTAACTTTCTTTTATGCTCATTTTACGTCTCACTCCATACACTGGTCATCCACGTCTCAGTGTTGTTCATTTCACCGTTCAGTTTAAGTTTGAGTTTTCTTAGCTGGAGAAGCAGGACACCAACGGAGTCACGCCAACAAGCAGCGACGTGCTCAACCTGGTTTGGATGTGTTAAATGTCTTTAAGTCAATGTTTACTGAAACTGGTGCAGTGGTTTAACATGTGTCTAATGCAGCTGTGTCAGTGGGAATTATGAGGAAATAATATGAAGACTGAGATTAAACTTTGCTTTTGAGTGTACTTCATCTGCAGGTTGCATAACAGAAATTTAACAATGTTGTTAAAGTTCATGTTTGATGCACTATTTTTTTTATCAAACTTGGAATTTAAACAAAAATTGTGAAAATTCCTTATTTATTTCTCTTTTAATGTAAAAGGTTGGATGTTAAATGTAAAAAGAAATGTATAGTAATAGATAGTCCTGAAGATAGAGAGTCTCGAAGCATTTCATCTGACTAAAAACACTAAAAACACGTCCCTCACTTGGAAATCACTTCAGATAAAAAACATCTACCAAATGAGTAAACATATATGTAAATGTAAATGTAACATAATTTGTCATTTACCTCCAATAAAGTTTTGTTTGACATTTTAAAAAGAATTCAACATCGATAAATCTTTCCAGAATTACCACAAATTAAACTCCGCTCACCTACATTATATAGGCAGAAATCTCAGAAACCTCAAAAGCTGCACAAATAAAAACAAAATTAGATATGAGTGTGGGTAAGTGAGCCAGCAGATCTTTATTTACATACAACAGTGAAGTATTGACAAAGCCTCAACGCCTCCACTCAGTGCTCTCATACAGAGTAAATGTCTGAACTTGGTTGTAAAAACTAATGCTAATTTAAACATGCTAATGCAAATTTTTTTGAGACTTAAAGCTTGTGAAACCTCTTGTGTTGAAAGTGTTAATGGGTAACTTTAATTGCTCCCTTGCAAACTGCAGGTTTCAGCTCCATGATGCATATGGTCACATTTTCTTTTGCAGTATATTGTGCTACAGTTTATTGGTACACCCCTAATCAATGATGATGAATATATGCTCTCACTTCAGGATGACGTACAGTCCACCACTGCTGAATCCCCCCCCTCCTTCAAGCCTCCACCCCCACCAGGGGTGCAGAGGCGCTCGAGTAGACGAGATCAGCTCAACAAATGCCCCTCGTCTGAATCCTCCCACTCAGGCTTGTACTTCACAGCCCCGAATTCCCACAACCAGAGCAAAGAGCCAGGATATGTCCCCGCCTCACCCTCACTACACCACAAACGAGAACACCCCAGGGACCCGTCTCGGGACTACGCGGCCATCAGAAAGAGAGAGCCTTCGGTACCATCCAAGAAAGAGCAAATCACAGCTGCTCAGTTGTCCTTGGTCTCCCAGCACAACATCGGCCCCTTTCCCAGGGTCCAGTCCCCCAGCAGAGCCACCAAACCTGCTGCCCCGTCCCCTTCACCTCCACCTCCACCTCCACTCCCTGCTCCTCATCCACCCCCATCTCTGCCCCTTAAACCAGTGTCCATGTCCAAAGCCTCCCCCGCCCCCTCTCCTGCCTCTAAACAGCAGTTTGTTACGGTGGAGGTTCACAGGCCCAACGCAGAGCCCGATGTCAACGAGGTGCGGCCACTGCCGCAAGCTCGAGGTGAGCACAAAGACCACAGGAGGTCAAATGTACAAACCCAACATGTTTCAAGGGTAAAGCTTTTGTCATTGTGTCCTCAAATTATTAACATATAAGGCTGCAACTAAAACTTCTGTTTTACATTATGGACTAATCTGTAAATTAGTTTTTAAATAGTTTATTAATCACTTAGTTTATAAAACACTAAGATGGAGTTAAAAACAAAAAATCCTGTCACAATTTCCCAGAGCGAAGGCTGACATCTTCAAACTGCTGCAGACCTTAAGAAAAACTGAATATTAACTCTATGAATCACTAATTGCAGTGCAAACATTTCCAAGGATGTTGCCTGATACCTGCTGTTCTTCAGAAAAATTGTTTTGTCCAGAGACAGTTTTTTTCCTTCAGTAAATTTATTTTCAGAATTAATAGTGAAGCCTCCTCACTCACCAGCTTGGTGCAGAGTTTTGTTGATAGATGAGTGGCTCCAATAAGAAATGCATCCTTACTTTTTATCAGTGCAGTGTTGCTGCACAGACCAACTGCGCTGGAAACTTTGTTATTTGTCAAATAACCTTTCTTTTCAGAAGCATTTGTAATGTTTCTGTGTTGATTATGAAACACTGAGATTAAGGCTACAGTTGGGATTCATTCACTGATACCAGTCATGCTGATTATCACTCCCTGCTCAAAATGAGGAAATGTGCAGTTTCATTTATGAAGACGATGGGTATAATACATTATATATAATCTCTCTCAAATATGTATTTACTAGGACGTAATGTGCTTAAATGAGTAATTATCCAGAACATTGTGTACGATTGCAACTGAATGCACTAATCTTAATAAGATTTTAATCCTGTATTAAATCTTAAAATCAGATTTTTTTTTTTTTTTAACTCTGCCAGTGCTGTTTGAGACAGGGTTAAACCAATAAACATAAAAGTGTTGGATTGCTTACACACAACAAGATTTAAAGGCGACACAATACTTGGTGTGTGAGAGTCCCTGACATCATGTCTGCCTGCTCCCCCTCAGGTGGTGCCCTGTCTCAGCTGTCAGACAGCGGCCAGACCCTCAGTGAGGACAGTGGGGTGGACATAGCTGAGTCAGGACACATCAGCAAAGACAGCAGCCCCCATTCCTCACGCACACGCCTCCCCCGGGACACCCAGGGAGGCGGGGGGGACAACCCCTCCAAACCGGTGAGGGGGTACATCAGAGCAGCTGTGATGGATGAGTGGATGATGTTAAACTGTGGGGAATGAGAGAAGTATTCAGTTAACCTGGGTGTCTGTGTGGTGCTGTATGTCTGTCTTTGTGGGGACTAATGAGAGTTTTCGACCTTAAGAAAAGTGAGGACAGTAAGTGACGACAGCTCTGACAATGAAAACGTTCTTAGACAGTAGTAACACTTTTGGAAATCTAAGACCTTTTTAAAATTGGAGACATTTTAAAAAATGAGGGAACATTTTTGGTAATTGAAGACATTTCTGCAAAATGAGGAGATTTTTGAAAAGTGATGACACTTTTGGAGAATGAGGGTATTTTGAAAGACATATTTGAAAAGTGATGATATTGTATCTGATCCTTATCTCTTTGAAGGGTAGTTAAGGGTAGAATTACCCTTAACTATCCTTCAAAGGTTGGAATTGGATTTAAGGTCAAATTCTAAGTTGGATTTAAGGTGTGAGAATGCAATATTATATCACCCTGGTAAAACAAGCACACACACACACACACACACGTATAAACACATGTGTGTGTCTTTTTTTTTACTATATTCATGCGGTCTGAAAACTACTCCCACTACACTTGTGGGATCCGTGGTGTATTGTGGGGCCAAAATGCTGGACCCCCACAAGTTTAAAGGGCTGTTTGAGGGTCAAGACTTGGTTTTATGGTTAGAGTTAGAATTAGGTTTTGGTTAGGGTTAGGATAAACGTTGAGGTTAGGCATTTAGTTGTGGTGGTTAAGGTTAGGGTAAAGGGCAAAGGAATGCATTATATATATATAATTATTATATATATTATGACGGGTCCCCACAAAGATGGGTGTACAAACGTGTGTGTGTGTGTGTAAGTGAGCTGAAAATAAACCAAGAGTAATTTACAGATTGATAATCAATGTGGGTTATTTCTGATCCTCCTCCAGAGTCAATCCTAACTGTAATCTCTTCTCTCCTCCCTCCGTTTGCTCACAGACTTGTTTCCTTTGTTCCACTCATTTCTTTATTTATCACTCATGTCATTCATTCAGTCACATGCTCCATCATTTATTTCATCACTCACTGCATTGTTGCTTAATGATACTTTCAAATCGCTCTGTGCTTCTTATTGATTGATGGGAAAAATAACAAGTAAGGATGGGAGTAGCCAGATTGTTTATGATGAAAGGGCTGTTAGGTTCAATGTCTGTTTTAGATCACAATTACTGGGCAGGAAAAGTGAGGGCTGAGTGGACTTTGTATCATAAAGAGTTACGTTTTACTACTAAGGAGCCAGGCATTTACCCTCTGTTTGTCCTGGAGGGTGATAGAAAGAGTGAAATTATGTGCTCATCAAAGAGAAGACATTTATTTAAGCCTTAATATAACTTACTCATTCTCATGTCAGTAAAAACACACAGCAGAGTGGCTGGTGCAGAATTGGTGGCTGTTGTGGGCAAGTCTATAAATGCGGCCCAACGTTATGAAAGAAAATATAATACATATTATGTTTTATAGAGGGCTGAAGTGAAGGTGAGTTAGCTAACAGCTGTGTTATATAAAGTTCAACCCCCTCTGCCAGCTAGCTTCCACTAGCTTCTGTAGCCTGTGGCTGAATGTGTTTTCTCATCATCTTGTCTGGAAAGCCAAAAACGTTCCTGGGGTTTTACGTCCATACTCTGAGTCCATACTCTAAGGAAAACGGACGTCTGTTGGAACAACAAAGGATATTTTGTTAGCATTCAACAAGTACAGCTCACATGCAGCTTTAGCCGTATATCAGTGGTTTACAGGTGTGTCCTTATTGAATTTTTAACAAAAATAATCAGCAATTTATCGTAACAAAAGCTTCTGTAGTTCTCTACATTCACAATAGTATGATTATAATGTTAAAAGGATCACTCTCAGTGACATATTCACAGAGTAAGAAGAATTAGCATAAGCAGAAGGCAGCTGTTTTCAGCAAACACGCTCATGTAAATCCCCTGTGCACTACCTGCCAGCTCCAAATGACAGACAGACAGAGTTAGTGAATAGCTAACGAATAAATAGGGACAGAAAACATGGGGCTCACAGAGAGAGGTGTGACATGCAGCAAAGAAGTGTCCCCAGCTGGAATCGACCTGAGCTGCAGTTATAGTGTGCAGCTTCACCACAAGGCCACCACTGGCATTTATCTGAGAATATGGACAAATGTAGTTCAAATTATCATACAGATAAAAAACCCCACTGTCTTACAGAAGCTGGTGGAACAGAAGCTTTATGAGAGGTAACATGAAGGTGACTAAACAGTGGAAAACAATTACATAGATACCTTGTTCAAAATGAGTAAAATGGTTTAAAAAAATGATTATTTATTTTGTCCTCTGACTTGTGAAGCTGTTTAACAAGATTGCTGAGTCTTCATGAATATACTCCCAGGATTGAATATGTACATGTTAATAAAGAGGCATGGCCTTTATTAATGTCTAAATCCACTGAGAGGTGTACTCAGCAGAATTAAAGCTCGTACTTGGATAAACAAAGGCAGAGAAAAGTATGAAAAGGGGCACAAAGGCAGACACAGACAAAGGGAGGCTGTGTAATGTTATGAATATGCATTAATAATGTTCTCCTTATATAATAACTTGTCCTATCCCTTACTGTAGCCGGGGCTGTTGGAGCCCACATCTACACTAGTGAGGGTGGCAAAGAGTGCCAGCACCCTGGGGATTGCCATTGAAGGTGGAGCCAACACCCGCCAGCCGCTGCCACGAATTGTCACAATACAGGTGAGTCAGGTAGAAAACAAAAATATTACTTAAAACAACACAACCCCCTGTAGGCTCACCTCCTATTGAAACCAGCATCCCTATTAATATTAAGTGAATATTCTTCCTTTGTATTTATGTCTTTTTGATCCTCTGCAATGAACTCTCCCACCTTCTAGGTGGGATTTGAGGTCCTTTAAGGCTTTGTATGGATTCACACTGCAGCTGAACTGAGATTCCCCCTAATTTCGTCCTTGCTGGGCCTCTTACAAAGATGATTACTACAATAATGGCCTCCATGAAAAGGCTCAACTGCCGGGAGTGTCTGGCAGTACACTGCAGTTATTTCTTTCACTATGAGGCAGTCGGTGTAATGTGTTTGTGTTGTAGTTTGAGGATACATGCAGAAGCCAAAATCAGCAGCAGCACCTATTGGAGATTTTGTAGCACCTTTTACATAAAAGCTTAGTCTCAGTTCAGATATATGAATGTTTAATTTAATGATGAAGCTGAATTGAATTGCACATGATATATTTGCATCATGAATGTATTTGATAATCCAGGCGAATACTGGCTGTGCAGAGTGAAATCCAAGAACTGACACGTTAGTCACCCCTGAAGGAAGCTATTGCTGTGACTGCGTGTGCATATGTCTGTATCCCATGGTAATTTTCAAGTCAACAAAGCCTTTCATTAGCTCATGACTATCTGCAGCGCTAATCATTCCCTAACCACAGAGAAGCAGGGAGTTGCAATTTAAAGAGCAGAGCAGTGGGCAGCTACAGACTACAGTCCACACCGTGTTCAAAGCTGTCGCTCAGCCCCCGACTGCACAGAGGAGGTGATTGAAATAAAAAAGGGTTCCTGATTGCAAGGGGAGGGATAAAAGGATTGGAAATCAGCACATTCAAAATCAAAGAGAGTACTGAATGAAAGGAGGGCAAGTGTGAGTGAAGGATGCAAAAGAAGTGAGAGCGCTGTTACTGAGGAGAGGAGGGGTGGGGAGCTGGGTGGGTGAGTGTTTGGTGGCTGTGTAGGTAGTGGGAAGGTTATTGTGGGAGGGAGGTGCATTGGGGACCATGTAAACAAATGTGTTTTTAATCACAAGCTGCTGTTGTTCTCACCAGTGCTCGTAATACAAAACCCAAACAAACGCAGGACAGCAGTGTCACTCCCTTTCAGACATATGTGTTTCTGCTTTTGTCTCCTTAAACACAGCCCAGCTAATTTTATATGAGAGCTGCTTCTTTCCTGCATAATTGTGTGGGCCTCAATGGACCATGTTTCTTAGCTCCATTCACTCAGAGATAACGAAGCAGCAGCTCTTTAATGCAAAGGAAAATCACAAACTTTAAGATGGAAAACACTCAAAGAAAGTGGTTCTCTCAGATCTGTCGGTGGTGGTGTCTCTTTCGCTCCAGTGGATTATTCAGACAAAAACAAAAGGGTATAATGAAGCTCAGCTTTTCAGGAGAGTGGATGGATCAAAGGGATAACAAGCCAAAGTTTCTTGCACATTTTTGAATAGACATATCCTGTTTTTGCAAAATATTACACTAATCCAACAAAATATTGAAAGGAAAGAGCATGCAAAGAGCTCGTCTCTTTTCCAGAAGACCAGCGCTGCAGCTGTATGTGCATTCATTCAATGGCCGCCCCGAAACCACATCACCTCAGCCCAGGATTGTCTGAGACACTGAACGTTTCATAAACACATTTAGGAGATGTAGTTACTGTCTCTCTCAGCGTCACTGACATGTCTCTGAAAGACTCATTAGAATAAAACAGCTGATTGCAGTGGATAATCGGGAGTAATTAGTCACCACATTCCCCTGCTGACATTGAATTTTATGGACAGAGATCTTGAAACAAGGTTAAAACTCATTTCATAAGCTCAGTTAACAGAAATAAATTTCGTTTAAACCATTCATGCAAGCTGACTGACATGTTAATCAGGTTACATTATTTCTGGGTCTCTAATTACCACTCCACATTATTTTAATTCCACAGATTTCATTCAAACTTTGGTTCGTCGAGATCCAAACCCTATCGATCACAAGCGAGACAAAGCCACAGGTTACATGACACCACTGCTACATCCCTGAACAATAACACTGAATCGCTTCACAGTTATTTAAAGACATAAATAACGTGGCAGCCTGAAGGTCACTTGTTCCAGAGAAGGAGGGATACGTTCTGCACGTTCAGTTTTCAAGGTGGAAAAGTGAGCTGTTAAAACTTTGCTGTGTCCCCTGGGGAAAGCTAACTCAATTTTATTAGGCCCTTGAGCAAGGCACACAACCTCAGCACTTCTCCCAGTCAGGACCAAGCATCAGAATGATACATTTTCTTGGTTTTGCTCCTGGCTTTTCGACGAGCCTCCGTTCTATCCGCGGGACAGATGATGACATCACATCAAAGTCAGTGCCCTCAACAATAGCGTCTCTCTGCTGTATTGGATGTGATCACAGTGGTACAGCGAACCTCTGGCTTCTCTATTCCCTATCTCTGCGGGCACAAGGGCCGTCTCCTCAGGTCGCCTCAATCACAGCTGCAGGGGATGAAGTGCAGATGAGTAAGCCGCTGCTGGCCAGCCAGCTGTTATCAGTCCCCATCGCCCCTCCAGAGGCGACAGCCCGTTATTGCTGCCATCTTCCCTCCATGGCGACACACTGCTCCACTCATTCAGTAAATAACCATGCAGTCCTGATGTGGATGACACTCCTGGTGATTTTAGCCATCGTAGCTGAATATAATGAGGTCATGTCAGAGTCATGAGGAGGAGAACATGAAACTGACAGAGGAAACAGGAGTTTGTATCTTTCTGGTGTGTTTTTAGAAAGAGGAACTTGTGATTTGTTTTTCTTTAAATACGTTGTCACATTTGGTTTAAATGAAGCAGCGTTAGTTTATTTTTATGGCTACTTGGTGGCAGACTTACTCCACACAAGCTGAGAGACACAATGCTCTGACTAAGGGCTTATAAAGTTGCTATTGCTGATCAGCAGATACGGAGCAACCTTATCAGTAAGTTGAAGTTGGATTTGATGAATGTAAGTCCAGTGTTAATTCTCCTCTTAGCTCTTATTTGTTCTCTACCAATCTCTGAAAAATATCAGGCTGTAGCTGTTGTATGTTGTAGCAGAGACTGTCCAGAAGGGAGAAGGTTCATTTTCAGTCATTTCCTGTATATTGTGTCACTTGGATTTCTCCACGTCCCCACCCCTTTAGGAGACCAGCGGCAGGTCCGAGTCTATTCATTCCAATGGGAGTGAACTTCATCACAGATTATGACCAATTCTTTCTCCCCATAGACACTGAAATAAGTGCTGGATCCATTTTTCACAAGCCACAGATCTTCTGAACATTCTGACACTAAAATGTCATTTTTCAGACTGACAGATCAGGAGAAAGTTAACTTTATTTGAGACCAGTTTGTCTCAGCAACGCACTCTCTCGAGATCTCACAGCACAGATCTCCTCCCTCCGTCACTTCTGGTCTGGTTTCACTGCTGCAGATGTTGCTTTTCAGCCACAGAAACCATGAAGTAAAAGTTAAAACTGAAATAAAACCTGTATTTCTTTGCTTAATAATTCTGTTATTGTTATTATTATTTGACTGTTTTTGGAGGGAAAACAGAGAGTGTTATTTGACTGATGTGATCTTGTACTGGGCTGATCAGATATTTAGCTACCAGATAAAAATAAGAGGCAAAATCAGGCACAAATTCAAACTGTATGTGGTGTTGTATTGTATTGTATCGTTATGCTTTGACATGAACACGCACTCACAACCACGCCCACTTAGTGATAATCCCAGAGGTTTGCAGTGACATCAAGTGGAAACCATTTCATACCACTGACGCTGCCTGCAGTGCGGTATCTTCTTTATAGAGGGTCTTTGGTTGTAGGTTGAGGCACAACTGAAGTTCCACTTAGAACTAGGAACTAATCTAGTCCTAACTCTTTCTGTCCTGGAAATATGGTGGTACTAATATGATGGGCTTGCACAGCCAACCACAAACCGGTCATCAACAGGGAGCCACGCTCAGTTGGTTTCACATTTTGGGAGCAGGATCCCCGCCCCAGCTGCAGTGACATAATCCCAGAGGTTTGCAGTGACTTTGTGCAAGACTGCACTAACTGTGGTAAAAGGCCTGCAGAGGTCATTACACTTTGGCTCTCAACATGAAAAATTCACTACGTAAATCATTCACTGTGGAGGCATTCAAAATAAATGTATAATGGAAGTCATTTTGATGAAGACTGGTCTCAACTGAGAATAAAAATGTGTGTTTTCCACTTCTGACTGGAGAAGAGGAAAGACAACAGTTATGACTTCCTCACTAACAGATGTCCTCTGGAGATGTGAGCAGATAAGTCAAACAAATATGACTTAGTCTTGTTTCACAGAAACAATAGTGCTGAGGACCTGCTTTATTAAATGAGAGGTCCAGAGCAGAGTGGTCTTAGATGCTTTCTTCACACAGAAACCAAGCCCTTCAGTGCAGCAGTCCAGCCTGAGGATGAGGATGATGAAAGTGATTACACTGTGGGGCTGATTGGGCAGAGATGTGCTGCGTCTTTCAGGAATCTTCTAACATCACTGCCAAAAGAGCTGAGACTTGAGTGAAGATGAGACCTGAGTCCTCGAGTTATTTTTCTGATCACTGATGAAATGTGTGAGGATGTAACTGCATCAGGGGAGAGCTGCAGGTCAGGAGAGAGCATTTCATTTTGTTGATCACACACATCTTTCCAAAGGCATGAGGCTGCATACATTTACTGCTGAGACTGTGTGTGAGGGCCAGACTGCAGGGCTGTGTGTGCGTGTAGCTATGAATGTGTGTTTCTGTGACAGGGTGTGTCTGTATGCTAATGGCGTACCTGTCGTATATATGGCACAATGTTTAAATTTTAGCTTGGGCTCAGAGAGGACTTGGGTGTAACAGGACAAAAGCAGGGATCTCAGACACCTGTACAAACCCTTTGTTGGCTCTTGACAGAGGGAACAAGAGGACTTCTTTTTGGCCTAGTCCTGAGCTGCAGTTAGCCCCAGGTCTTTGATGTAATGGTTGGCTTTACCCTTGAGACTTTTGCAGTGATGACTCCATTTGATCACAGACTGAAGCTTTTTGTTTTTTCCTCTGAGAGAAATACAGACCGAACTTTGTAAAATCCCTGCACGTTGTATGACAACACTTATTTTTTTGATGACATTTCCAGATCCATCAAAGACTCCTCTGTCCTCTGGTTTTTTTTTTTTTTTGTTATTCTGGTTGTGTAGCTGTGGCTTCTCTGTTTTTCTCTGCATTATGTTTACGTATTGAGGGCCATCCATCCCATTATTGTGAACACGATATCTCAGTAACTCCTCGAGGGATTTTATTCAAATGTGGCACAAACATTCACTCGGACTCAAGGACGAACTGACCCTGAGGAAGATTTCGATGTCTTTTCTTTGTCTCACAGAAATAAATAAGATGTTATTTGGAGAATTCTGTTTGTCCTAAACCCCCCATTAGGAGAAATGAGGAGCAAACAAAGAGATCAAGATCTGAGAAATCAATCCTGTCTAATTTTAGAACAACAGGAGAAACACAAGAAAAGCAGGAGGTCTTATGCTTACAGGCCTTCATTTGATCGCAATCACAATTTCAGGTGTTGTACAGGCTCATTTATAAGCCAATCAAGTTTCTTTAAGAGATGATTATTTCAGACAAGTAAAGATCAAAGCAGTGAGAAAAAAAGACTATCTTGAGATCTTGAGATAAAGAAATAAAAAAAATGGTCAAGTTCTTATATTGATCTTAAATTGAACTCAATTGTGTCAAAGAGAAATAGACTAGACAAAGAAGAGATCACATTTTTGTATTTTCCTTTCCTCTGGGGATTAGACATTGGTGGTCAAAGGTCAAAGGTCAAGGTCACTGTGACCTCACAAAACATGGTTTTGGCCATAACTCAAGAATTCTTCACTAATTATGACACAGTCTAACTCAAATGTCTATAGGGATAAAAGTAAGTGATAATATTTTATATCCAAATGGTCAAAGGTCAACCTCACTGTGACATCATAATGTTCTGCAAAAAACACCTCTGGTCATTGTTCAACACTGTAACTCAGGAAGGAGAGATTGTGAACATATTTCCTGCTTCTTTGCCAGCATACAACTCCCAGGTGGTAATTGTAGTTTTTTTTTTTGGCTTTGATTTACTGATAATTACAGCAGATTTACTCATGAAAGAACATTCTCATATTCTTATCCCAAATCTGTTCCTGAGTCTTGTTTGGACAAATGGTCCAAGTTGCTCATTTCAGCTTGATGATGGCCACCTGTTCATGAGTAGGTGCACATTTGTGAGATGTGATTGTTAGTATAAACAACGCCTCCAAATGTCTACATACTGTCAGGCTGCCCAATCTGCTCCATTTGTGGGCCGGCTGCATTCCAAAAAATATCACCTGAGAATAAAAAGAAAAATTTCACACTGCAGAGCTTCAAGTTCTCCTGTTGAGTCCTTTCCAGTTTCTAAATCAAAGAAAATTGGTTGAAAAAAACAAGTTCTCTTAAATCACTTAGCACAGTTCAAAGAGCTTCACAGATGACTGATGAGCCAAAAAGGGACAAATCAAATGAGAAAGCTGACATGAGAGAATAGAATAAAATACAATTTACAACACGGATACAATAAAATAAATTAGTTAAAGAAAGTGACTAATGACTAAAAACCATGTTTAATTAAGAGCCTGGCCGAAGAGATATGTTTTGAGTTTATTTGAACACTTCCAGAGCATAAAAGCTGAAAGCTGCCTCACCAAAGGTTTGAGTCCTGCAACTTCAGAACAACTAACAGACTTATGCCAGAGGACAGAGGGAGCCGCTCTGGTTCATAGACTGTAAGAATGTGAGATATGTATACAGTGCAAGACCATGAAGTGCTTTATTTATTTATTTGTTTATTTTTTTTCCCTTTAATGATGAAAAGCATGATAAACAGAAAGTGAAATAGAAGACATGACATTAAAACATGATACACAAAGCGTATACAAAGTGAAATTTAGGTTTGTGTGTGTACGTGTGCGAGCACCTGCATGGTAGGATGGTGAGACTCGATTGCATACCATAATGATAACAATAATATAGATAATATCTATCTATATAATAATGATGATAATTAATAATTATTAATTATATAGTCACATATTGACGTGCACAGGCATATATACAGACAGCGAAGTGATCATAATAATATAGTATAATACAGTAAAAAGGTAATAGTATATAATAATGAAAAACATGATGATTGATATTGTATTCATCTTGTAAGGGAGAGGCCACACCAGAACACCGGAGGGGCAGGCAAAGGGGCCCCAGCACAGCCACCCAGCGCCACAATCAGGCGCCATGTAGCAGACAGGATCATGAAGTGCTTTAAAAACACGTAACTGAATTTTAAAATCAATACGGAAACTAATAGGTAACCAGTGTAAGGACTTTAAAACAGGTTGAATGTGTTCCCTCCTCCTGGTCCTGGTCAGCTCTCGGGCAGCAGAGTTCTAACATTCAGGCGTAGACCGGGTAGCAGAGCATTACAGTAGTCAGACCTGCATGGGTCAGTTGTTGTGAGTCACTCAGAGAGTGAACTAAGTTCTTCTAAAATACATCTTGTCCTTCTCTCTCTGCTTCTCTCCCTCAGAGGGGTGGTTCAGCTCACAACTGCGGCCAGCTGAAGGTGGGTCAGGTGATCCTGGAGGTAAACGGGGTTTCCATGAGGGGCCGTGAGCACAGGGACGCTGCACGCCTCATCGCCGAGGCCTTCAAGACCAAAGAGAGGGACCATGTGGACTTCCTGGTGACCGAGTTCAATGTGGCGCTATAGCTGAGCGGAGGAGGAGAGAGGACAAACTCAAGAGCAGTGAAGGCCAAGTGAAGAGCAAGTCAAGGAGAAGATGACAGGGAGACATTCAAGCATCTGTTGATTTAAATGGCACAACTCTTTTAGATAGACGTAAACAAACCACCACCTGATCTCTGAGCCCTTCTCCTTTCTCATTAAACTCCTCAATCTGGACACATGATGCTCAAATTTATAAGGTGTTATTTCCACTGTGGACTTTGTTCAGGATTCTCCTCAACATGTTACCTCCCCACTGTGAGACCTTATGCACTACAATGGAAAATAGTGAATCCCATTCATTTTCTTTGTTCTCTCAGTGTTAAAAGTTGTGGATTTGCAACCGTTTGAAAACCACTGGAACTTCTCATAGCGCTCCCACGTCCCATGGTCAGTTCATTTTATTTCTTTTTTTTCTTCTATCTGAGAGACAGCTGCACATCTAAGACTGATTCTAGCTCGTTACGAGCTCAGATTTGTATATGTAAAAATGAACAAATGTAGATACAGATGCATATATACTGTACACATAAAGATACTCCTATATGAATTGTAAAACCCGTAACCTCTGTTGCATCATCAACATATAGTAATATGTTTCAAAGATGATGATGATGATGATGATGATTCAGGCCTTCCTGCCGATAAGGGAATCTACAAATTTTACAGCGATGCTACCCGCCCATCTGCACATCACCACCCTCTCACAAAAAGCAAATGGATACATGGATCATGTCAGGCTAACAAAAATACACACTACACGCTCATATTTGTATGATCCGACATAAAAAAAAAACTGTACATATGAATGATGGTATCACACAAATGTTTGTCATTTCCTGTTTCCTTTCCCCTCCTCTTTGTGTATCTGTATCTGTTTGAGACTACATCCACACTAAACCAGCTGAATTTGAAAATATGCTTTTTTGCTTTTTTCTATTTCAGCAAACAGCAAATTCCTGCATCAGAGTTTTGCAGAAAGTATCGCACAGTAAAAAGAGTTTTTAACTTACTGAGGAGCCTGAGGTGTTCAGCCTGTCGCCTGCAGCTCTTCATCCAGCAGCTCACTGTGGCTGCTGCCTCTTGTTAAATTACTCCCTGCAAAATTTTAAACTGCTCCTCTGTCAAAAAAACCATCATCTTGTTCTGTAGACATGTTTTTGATGAACAGTCACGGTTAGCTCTGACTTACATGACAAATACATTGCGTTCTTTCTGACTGTTTCACAGCTGACATGCTAATGTCAGAGGGAAAAAATTAGCAGGAGTAACAATGACATGCGTGCATTGTTTCCTGTGACTCCCTCATTGGTACAAAGCTAATTTGAATCCAGCACATGAACAATGAAAACTACACATTTTTAAAAAAGGCACTTTGAGAAAGTTAATACACTGAATGGCTTTTTACCAAAAATAGAATCAAAAATTAGGTTTGATTTCACGAAAAAATCAAATTACAGGATTAAGAGTGTGGTGACAGTAAACACAAGGCCGTCATGTTCAGATTCATTCACTCTGGAGAGAAATGTAGAAACAGTTTTCATTTGTCAGAATCAAAGATCAAAGATACGGATCAAAGACACATTTTCAGATTTGGCCAGTTTAAGTGGAGGTACTCTCAGAGGAGATAAAATCCCCTACTTGTTCCCTCAGACCACTCAGCTTTTTTCTCCTGCTGTGCTCCCTGCTGCATAGCAATTGATGATTTTATTTAGCAATTTTATAGTTTTAATTATATTCACCCTGGGGGGCTTGCTGAAGCTACGCTCTGTGCAGCAATTACACCCAAGAGGGAAGTAATGAGACATTTAGAGGACAACACTGCCAAAGATTTTAGGAAGACTCCTCCACACATGCTCACACATGGAACATGTGTGCGTGCACGCACACATTTTATCCATTTATAGAAAAGCAATTAGGAGATAAGCAATCAGGTGGAGGGAGAGATGGAGCGAGAGAGAGAGAGAGAAGAAGACACAGAATAAAAATGAGAGAGTGACTCAAGTAACAAATGAGTAGTGATTGCTGGTGTGGAGATGATTTGCTTCCTCTCAGGAAGAGTGTAAGCACACAGGATGTACAGTGAACGTCCTCCCCTCCAGAGGCTCACATTAGGCTGCAGGCAGAAATATGAACTGGAGTAATTAATCTAAGCGTGGATGTGTGTTATGTGTGTGTTTAATGTGAGTGGTGTGTGTCTAAGCTAATGGATGCAATGAGAAAAAATATGCTCAAAACAGGGAGACAGCAAATAAAGACAAATGTAAATGTCATCAAGGGAGCTTCTGTATGAGACTCACACACAAAGAGGAGCAGTAGTCTGGTAGTCTGGGCTTTCTGAAGAATGCCAACAGGGCAGCTCTGTGAGAAATTACTACCAAATACCTCTGAATCTTTCTGGTGACAACTGAGAGAAGAGAACAACACATTCATGTTTTGTTTTTAACAACATAACCCTGCTGTGTACCTGCAAAATGTCACCCTTTAATGAATCAAAAACAGTGTTAGGGATGCACTGATAAACTTGTTTAAAGGTCATACCCGTGTCCAGTATGTTTGTACCCGTAACACCCAATTATGTGAAAATTGATTTTTTTGAAAGCATCTATTACAGGTATATCTACAGGTAATTAAACAGTTTGGTTTCTCAACTTTTAAGTAAGTACGAAAAGAAAAAAAGAGTAAACATTTTTAAGCTGTGTTAGCTGACTAGCAGAAGGTGCATTTACACACTTGTATGATTAAGTTGTTCATTAAGTCTTTGGTTTATTTTGACTCCTCTTACTGTCAAGCTGCTAAAAGTCAGTCCAATATTAACCCTCATTTCAGCTCAGGTTTGGTCTCCACCAGTTTATGAGAAAACTATTTGGCCCTTTAGCCTTTAGATCTTCCTTTTTTTACCAGTTTGCTGCAGATTTTGTCTGTCTGCTGATTGGTGCTGTATCTATATCTGTAATGTACAGTGGGTTTATCAGAGGTTGTTTACTGAATATAGCCACCTGCTGCTGCTGGGGTGGGGTAGATGAGAGGGCTGAGACTGACCGTCTGTTCAGTCAGAATGCAAAGTAAAATTTCAACATTTCAAATTGAAAACATTTCAACTTAAGCAAAAACTTTGTGCATATCTGAGGCTCCATGAATCTGCTTCATAAAGATATAAAGACAAAAGGAAAAAGGGACGAGACTGAAGGAAAATATCATAAAAACAACCAATTTCTTCTACTGGTCAAAGGCTGAACTGAACACAAACACAGGGTTGGGACAACAAAACACAGGAATGTGACACAGGAGAACGGTGTTCGATTCCCGTGTGAAAGTAGCAGTTCATGTCGTTTCAACAAAGTTAACCACGTTGTTCTTATTGTAACCGTGACAACAAAGATCATCTAATGTTGAGGAAATACTTACTTTAACCCAAATCAGCAACTTTTCCTAAACCTAACCAAGTCATGACCGTTATCATAGTAACCATGGCAACAAAGATAGGTATGCCACTCTCAATACAGTCCATGCGTTTATTATTATAACCATGACAACTGAGATACGGTACACCTGCCACTGTAGGGTTGCTATTTCAGGAGACACTGCTATGGGTCATGTCAGAGGGTTGAAAAACGACCTGTATGGTTGGTCAGACTGGAGGACTTATTAGCACTCATACTGTTGGTGTGTCAGGTTCTAGCTAGCTTACAGCTAACATACATTTGGTACATTAGCTGTTTCCGTCTAAACACACCTTGAACCATAGAGTTGTTGTGTAAAACCAAAACACTGACCTCAAAGAAGCTAGAAAAACTCAGCAGAGGTGGTGATAATGCTCTGTGGGTTCCCCTGCTCACAGCCGTTTGATTCATTGTTAAGACAATAATACTGATTGTTTTAAATCTGATATGAACCAACTTCTAGTTTCAGTGCGTCCCTAACAAATATCTGAACTGAAACAAAAGATGTTGTTTTGGTCAGTAAACAGAAAAGCTTGTCATATTAACTTTTGCAACTGACATCCCCCCATATTCACAGGAAGTTGATTTTCATATATTCAGGAAAGGTGAACTTTCAACACAGGGAAAAAACATTTTCAGGTGGCTGCTGAGGTTTATGAATGCATAAATTTCTTTCTGCCTCACCGATCAGGGAGTTATAAGACAGTCGACATAAAAGCAGTAACAACTGAAACAATGAATCAAGCTAAGAGGAATGGACAGCCTGGACCTGTAAATCATCATAAAACTGTAATGGGTAAGGCTTTAACAGTAACTCTGTTAATCCTGTTGCAGGATTTATGCAACATTTTTGACATCCATTAACAAGTCAACAGGCTGAATCAGAGGGAAACATGGAAAGCTCATTTAAGTATGCAAATAGTTTCTGTCTCTAAGATTTCTGAGGCTTCTGAGCGCATCCATTAATATGTGTGTGCATACTAGATAATACAAACAATATCTGGGGAAGAATGTACTCACTGCAGCAACTAACAGACTTAAAATTCAGGATGTGTGTGTGTGTGTGTGTGTGTGTGTGTGTGTGTGTGTGTGTGTGTGTGTTTGTTTGTCTGTGTGTACGACAGAATGAGATAGAAAGGAGGATAGAGAGACATTTGGTTAGATGAGCCTTGGAGTGCATCCTCTCAGTGGAATTACTCTGTGTTAAACAAGCTAATCTTGAAGGAATCGCAGCCACACAGATGAAGGCTTTTGTTTTCTGAGTCGAGCATTTAAACATCAGACATGACACCTGCCTTCAGAGAGAGGAGAGGAGACAAGGAAAGAGAAAAGGAGGAGAATATCCATCGTCACACTAACATGGCCAACCATGTGACGGTAATAAAAATGGTACATCTGTCCAATGAAAGCGTGTTCCAAATTTAATCTGAATTAGATTCGTTATTTAAAGTCTTTCAAATAAACTGAAGGATAAAACTCTTATAAACCTTTTGGATTAACTCAGAAATTCATTACCACAAGCAGAGCAGTTTATTATTTGAAAAAGTTCAATACGCCTGCTGATTCAATATCTTAGTTTTGGTGCCCATGCAAAAACAATATTTAATACCCCACTTTGAGGAATATGAAAATGTTTTTCTTTGAAGCCTTTTTTCATTTAAAATTTAAAGCTTTTGTTATTCTTAGTTTTTGTTATTGTGAACAAATCCCATAAAAAGGCCCAAACCAATAATAATGCGGTCACAAATATATAGTGGTTAGCTGTGTGAAGGCTCAGTCATTTCCTAAAACAGCTGGGCACAGCAGTGTTGAACAACATGTATTCGAACGGTTTTTGTTTGTGACTATTTTCTGATCATTGCACATTTGGTGCTCAAGTGAATATTTACAGCACACTGTCCTCACATTAACAACCTCATGATCATAGATACATTTTTTGTGTAACAACAGCGTCATCAGTCTTTTCAGAAAATACCCCAAATTATGTTTGTGTTCAAGGGACAAAGTGCCCTGGTGGCTGCAGTAATGATGAAAGTCAGCTGACATTTGGCTGTATAGAGTCAGAGTCAATGTTGTTTCTTTTAACCATGACCACAAACATTCTACAACTCTAACCATGTGTTATTATCGTAACCACGACGATGAAGGTCCTCCAACCTTAACAAAGTACTTATTTTAAAACCATGATCTTTCCCTGAACCTAACCAAACCCTTAACCTAGCATTTTCACACCAGAAAAGGGTTGATTTTTCAAGTGAATTTTAAGCAGTGTATCTGTGGCACATCAGTGCAACAGTGAGGCACTGATGTGTTTTTAATAGTGCAGCTCTGTGGCGCCGAGGAATTAGATATATCAGGCTTTGGATACACACACAGTACTTGCCAGTAAGATGTATTTGTTGTTGACTTTGGTCTTTTTATGGGATTTATGTAATAACCTAATCCATTAACAAAAGCAGACAATAATGTCTAAACATAAGCACCAACAGAAGAGCTTTGCCTAAATAAATAAGTAAAAATTGTGAGAATTAGGCTTTATCTTCGAAACTGTGTTATCAAAGAGTAACTGAAGAAAAGATGATTTTCCCAGAACTGCTATAAAACAACAGTAATAGAAAACAAGTTACAGTTGCAATTCTCTTACTCATCTTTACCATTTTATCGACGTCCCATCTAGCGAGGTATACCTTTTCCAGTGACCTATGAATTTCTGATTCAGTCTCTGCAACAGCTACATTTGTCCATTAATGCCAAAGTCCCCTTAATCAACTCACTGAACCCGTCCCTGCTGCTGGCTCACTGCTCAGGTGAAACACAAAGACATGCAAACATGTCTCAGAGAAAGTGTGAAAAGGAAATGAAATGACCCAGCCATTGTTATATTAACCCTGCATTTATTGATTTAGTCATTTATAAAACATATTTTAACTGCAGAATCATTCGTCCTTGTCACAGAAACTTTCTGTGACTGAACTTCACAATGACCGGGTCTTGTAGACATGTGTCGATAGTGGCTCGGCCCTCTCTTTGACATGATATTAAAGGGCCATCCAGGAGGGAGGGATGATGGAGGGAAGCGATGGAAGCTGCTGACAGTCTCATTAATCAGGCGCCGAGACAGAGAGGTGCTGGCCTTGGCTCCACCATGAGACACAACAGCTCAGACATTGACTCGTGCTGCAACAAGGTGCCATGCCCCCCCCCCCAACCTGTGAACCATGGCTTTCCCGCAAAGGTCAGACACAAACCAGCCAACACCGCCGGTTGACTCTATTGATCATGTTTATTTGTTTCACTGAGTGTGCCTCCTGCTTTATTATCTGCACAAGTTCATTTTGGTTGGTGTTCATTTTCTTGCCCTGCAACGCTCTTCAGCTGCCTCCTTTTGCTTTGGCTCTCCTGTCAGTCACTCAGTCCATCCATCTTTTGCCCGCTTCCTGCACATTTTAATGAGCAGTGTTGTACAATGACATGCTGTTTATACAGAAAGTGTGTTTAATTTTTCAATAAAGATAACTGCACAAAACTAGCAAGCTGTCTGCTTTTATTTTGAAGTTTTTGATTTATAAGACAGTGTATTAGAACTGTTGCTGATGCACTGCACTTTATGGCCAAAGTCTGGTCTGGGGCTTTTGTTGTCGTTGTTTGAGCTAGGCCCCTTAGTTCCAGTGAGGGAAAATCTAAACCCCATGCAATCACATTTTACAACAGCATACTTCCAGCTTTGTGTTTGGAGGAAGCCCGTTCCTGCTTGAACATGACAGTGCTCCTGTGCACAAAGCCACATACAACAAGAAATGGTTTCCCCAGTTTGGTGTGGAAGAACGTGACTGGCTTGCACAGAGTCCTGACCCAAACCACTGACACTGACTGTGAACCAGACCTTATCACCCAACATCAGTGCTGGGCCTCAGTAATGCTCTTGTGGCTGAGTGGAAACAAATACTTGGAGCCCGGTTCCAAAATCTGAAGCAAAACCTTTGCAGAAGAACGGAGGCTGTTACAGCAGCAGATAAATGTTAATGGTTTTGGAACATTTTCAACATCAGTGTAACATTCAAGTGCCCACATACTTTTTGGACACATACTATAAAAACTACAAAATATAAGATGTGTGGCACAGACAACTTGCATACAAATATCCTGCATTATTCTCTTTCTGTTCATTTAGAAACTTTCAGACTCTTTATCAATACATTTCAGTTCAAATTTATTCTCTGTTACTGCTGAATAGTTTTCCTATTGCCAAAACAAGGATACCAAAGAAGCAATAAAATATAGTTGGCCAGGATACATCAGATGCTATCAAGTTTAACAATACATTAATTTAATTATTCAGTTGAAAAGCACAGTTTGCATATTGAAGTAGAAATATAACATGTTGAACGGCACCACAGTCCATTTACTGCACCATTTATCTTGTCCAGGGTCACATGGGAAGGAGTCTATTCTTCCATGCACTGGGCGAGAGACAGGGTGCATCCTGGGTGGGTCACAAATCCAATCTCATCAGCTGATGGGGCTCACTTGACGATGTTGCCTTCTTTTTATATGTTCAGCTTTAGACTGAAAGGATAAGAGACTGTGCAAGGTTTCTCGACATGATTTGAGAATTATAAACCACTTTGTAGGAAATTCAACAGTTATGAATAAAACTGATTTGACTCAGTTAATTTCTCAAGCAAAAGTACCAAACATCCTTTGCTTTCAACCTCTCAAATGTGAGGATTCTCTTTGTAAATAGTAAACTTAATGTAATTCATTTTTTGACCGTTGGTTGGATATAACAAGCAAATTAAAGACTTCCCCGAGGATTCTGGGAAATTTTAACGGTGACATAAATCTCATAGATTAATAGGTAATGAACATATTTATTGATTGCAGTCCAAATTTGCAACTCACCTAACCTTTTTTTTTTTTTTTTTTTGTATAATTCTCCAACATAAAGTCTTTAAATTGTGCTTTTTTTTTACACAGGAAGGAAAAGATGAGTTATAGTCCTTGGAGCTGGAGGATAAAGTTGTGAAATTGTGCCCTCTCCTGGCCACGTCTTTCAACTGTGCCCTAAGCTTTGTATTCCCAATAACGATCTGGGAGAAGCCCCGCCCCCGTGCATTCCTCATAACCAATCACAACTCAGTGTTTGGCTCCGGGGCTCTGTAAAGGCCCCCTCTCAACATTTTGTCCTGAATTTTGCCTGTCAGGTAACACCACCAGCGACAAACTCTACAAATCAAATGATGATATTTACAGTAAGGTTATAAAAGGTTAACGTTAGGGTTGAGGACACTGTTTCATGAAAAGCGCGATTAATTGGTGGTTTGTTAGCAGGAAAAATGCCTGAAAGACGACGCGCTGGGCAGATAAATTCCCATATTCTGCTTCGAGTTACTACTCTCCAGCGAAATCAGTGCCACACTCCACAAGACTGGTAATTAGCCTCATAAATATCATAAACTCTGGCTTTTTAGGATAGATTTCCTCGGGTCACGCCTCCTAGATGAAGGTGTTGACCTTACAAAGCTGAAAGTCGTCTTAATGTGGTTTGTTTTTGCGTGTGTTTTGATGTTTAAGAGCATGAGTAAGTGATGGGGACGATAACGAACTTTTGAGACTGGCACGGACCAGGGAAACGTTAGCTAGCTTTCAGTTACCAACCGCTTTCACCAGCGTTACTGCCCGACGAAGCACAGTTTAGTTGCTAAATGCAGTTGTTTAACGACTGTGTGGGCTAAAAACATGCCTTAGGAAAACTAATGTCTCAGCGGTGGTGGTTTGTTGTGATGTGTGTGCCATGGTGACACAGGGGTGGGTCTCTCCTCTCTTCAGTTTTGCGGTTTTCAAGGCAACCGCCCCCTGTTGCTGTGAAGTCTGCCAGTGAGATCTCTGCAGCCTTCTCAAAGTCCTGCCTGCTGTACATGTGTCCGTCGGTGATATAAGGTAAGTTTGCAGTTCAGTGCTGTTGATCTAAGAGTTACTTTCTCTCAACTGTGTTATTTAGATTTCAGTGCATGTTTTATGTGCATTATCCTCAGAAAGGAAAGCTTGCTCTGTGATCCTCAGCCCACCAGCCTGACTGGTTGGACTTGGTTGACGTGGATGTTGTTGAGCAAGTCTTTCTGTTTTTTTTCCTCTTTAGCTGAAATCACTGGAGCTATCTGTATGTGTTTGAAAACAGCCAACTTGGTTACAACATTTTTTCAAAATAGGATATTGTTGCTGTAGCTTCCTCTCTAGTCCCTGCTTTACGTGAAGCTGTGGATCAGAGGGGACTGCTGGCCTCGCTGCAACAGGTTCACATGGCTCCTCACATGGCTCTCAAGGGAGGAGAACATGTTTTCACAAGGTCTGTGCAGGAAACAGTTTTTTGTAAAGTAGACAGAGCAGCTAAAAAAAAAAAAAACACTCCATCTGGCTCCACAGATTTTAGGAATACACTGTGACCACTGATGGATGTGTAATTACCAGCAAACGTAACTGGAGAACACTTGATGTCTGCAGCCAAAATTTTACAGGACTTTGTGAGTGAGCAAGGCTGAATTCCCCTCATGGCAGAGCGACCCAGGTACTCCCCTAACATGGTTAAGTCTGTGACATTTTGCCTATTTTGCTTATGTTGCGTCCATGCATCAGTACAGCTTGGTATCAGTTTCAGATTTTTTCCTCACACAGGATTTTAAGAATAGATTTCTTCAAAACTGTTTCCATTTAGCAAAATAAGCCAGACTTCTCAAATACAGTGTTTTAGTTTTGTCTTAACACAAACCAGCCGTTCAAGAGCTGTAATCAGAGCAGACATTCAGTGCCAGCTTTCAGTGCTTCACAGTTTTCAAAAACAATGTTCCCACACACTTCAGTCTGTCTCAATAAAAGTATTGATGTTCATTTCCCTGATGTTCATTCATGTTCAGTTTTCCTGGTATTCCTGCAATTACAGCAGTCGTTTCTAGACAAATATTTAGCATCAAAGGCTTTATAACTTGAAGAGTAAATGGTACTTGACAACCTGCAAGACACTGACAAAATTATTACTTGTAACATTTTAAAAAATAAGTTGTGACAAACTCCTGAAGAAATACAGCCTCTTGTAAATGATGACATTAATAAACTTCATTTATACAGCACTTTTCATTTAAAAAATGCAGCTTGAAGTACTTAATAAAACAACAAGAAACAGCAGACCATTAAGACCACCTTAGTGCTGTAATATTTTATTTTTCAGTTATTTTAAAATCAGGGCGGCAACTAACAGTTTTATTACTATGGATTAACAAGTTTTTTATTATTGTTATTATTATTATTATTATTATTATTATTATTATTATAATCAGTTAATTGTTTAGTCTATAAAATGTTAGAAAATAGTGTAAAATTCTCATTACAATTCCCCAGACTCAAATTCAGATCCTCCTGCAGTCGTCTCTGCAAAGTGTATCCTGTGTCCTCAGCTCACCATGCGCCTTCTAAGGAGATTAGGTGTCATATCTTAGTCACTAGGCCATCCTAAACAGCCTGCAGTAGCTCTGCCACCCTCTGGGGCAGCTCCAGCTGCACTTCTCTCCACTGTGCTCAAAATTCAGCCGGTGTCACCCTGTGAAAATTCATGTAGTGTCTCTGTTGACCTGGCCGACTGTTTCTGTGACAGCTTTGGTGGGCCTGAGAGTGACAGTTGAGCTTGGCAGAAATTCTCCCTCTATCCTCTGCCAATCCTCTTCTTTCCTGCTTTCTCTCTCCTCTCTTTCTCTCGTTCCTTTACCTGGAAGCAGCCTTAGCTTGCCCGACAGTCAGGTGATTACAGCCCCGCTGTCTGTCTGTGAGGAGCTGGACTAGCTTCATGTCCTGAATGTATATTGATGATCGGCGTCTGTTTACAATCGGTGAAGCCCCCTCTAAGGACTTTAGAGCAGCTTAATTCCCCCCATCTGTCAACTGAAATAAACCTTTAGTTCCCCTGGGAATGAACAGGGAGCATGAGCAGAGTAACAGGTGAGTTCTTTATTCTTACCAAAGAGAAGCTCAGAATTTCAACAATTATGCAAAACCTTTTGTATTTGGGTTTTAATTTCACTGTAAGTTTGATTCTATCTGCTGCTCTTCTGTTTTTATTCTAGATCTAGTTGCTGTTGGTTACACGTTTTGTGAATGTCGTGTGAGACAGAAACACAGTACCACCCTGAACTGTCATTGTAAAAGGTGACAGGGCTTGTACAGCTGGTTACAGGAAGTATTCACAACCTTTTGTAGAAGTATAACAGTAGAATTACTACAGTTCAAAAATATTCAAATAAAAGTCCTGTGTTTAAACTTACACTGACCTAAAACTACATCGGTACCCGTACTCTCAGTAAAATACATGCAAAGGGCCACCTTTTAAGAATGTGAAAATGTACTGAGGTATTTGAGTAAATATATGAAGGTGCTTTTCGCTACTGGTTTTAATGGAACAGCAGCTCATATTTTCATGCCTGTCTCCTGGCAGTGGAGAAGGAAAAGAGAAATTCCAGAAATAATATCATAATTATACTGTGACGTTTCACTCTTTCTTTCTAAAGTTATTGTTTTCCTAAACCTGCCTCTCCAGTTATTTATCCACGGAGCCGTGCTCTCTCTTTCCTCGTGGTCTGCTTTAAATGCATGGTGAGTTTACCATGTTGGCCGGCATGGAGACTCACTATTTGTGTATGAAAAGGTTGTAGAGGGAGCACGGCGTGAATCTGTTAGTCGCACACACTGAGCCTTGTATTTGTTTTTAACACAATCAAGACAAGTGTCTGAGGATGTACATGAGTGTGTCTGGATTTCTGAGCAAAAAACATGCTCTCCTTACGTGTGTGTGAGGTTTGTGTGTTGGATAAAAGACACTGTAAGAAGCAGCAGGCTAATAATCTCCTTGTGCTAATCTGGGATATTAATGAAAGAAGCAAAGACACAGAGTGACTACTTTTCATAATGAGGGTCTGAGATCTACAGTACTGTACAGGATGTCTTGTAGTTCACTTTATGTTGTTTTTAATGCTAAATTCCTTGCATGTTTCTCTGATGATGCTTGTTTAGGTCTTTGATTTGGTGGTGATATATTTGTTATTTTAACTCTCGGCTGCCAATGCTGCTTCAAAAAGCAATCCAATCTATAATGCAGAGTTTAAATGCATGCCTCGTTAAATACTGTAACTTTAATACATATGGTTTTTGTCAATCTCTATCAAACAGTGCAGAAAAGTTCAAGTAGCTGGGAAATATACTGGGATTAAAGCTATAAAAAGACAATCACACTATTTGGTGCTGAGGGGTGTTAAAACTCCTTAGTATTTAACTGTAGATGGACTCAGTGTCTTCTTATGATATTTGAGAATTTCCAGACAGTATAAGTGTGCATAAATTCATTAATGGTGCTCCTCTTGTATCATTGGCACTGCAGCTGTACCACAGTACGTTAAGACTTGTCACAGATGTTTTATTGCAGACGCTGAAAGCACAGCCAGAGTTCATGTTGTGGAGTTGCCATAGTGAGCGTCGCAGCTCCAGGCAAATACATGGGGAACTTGATGTGACATTGTAAACTAAGAGTCTGGTCTCAGCTTTGTTACATGTATGATATGATGGTCTGTAATGAAGACCTATCGTTTGTGTGTTTGTGTTGGTAAATGCTGAACATGAAAGTGTGGTGGGGACTAACTCACACATCACCTCGGAAACAGGTCCGTAGGTGGTACACCACACAACCATGTTAGACAAAATGTAACGCATCGCATTAACAACACTACCAAGTTCATGATGAATAAATAAACCCACATGAATGTACACAGGAAACATTCAAATACATATTTGGCTTCAGTATTGAACATTTTTTGAGAGGAATGGAGTGAATGACATTAAGTTACATTTTGTCATAGGTGCCTGAACAATATCTGAAGTAATCTTTAATTTTAAGCCTGTGACTAATTCTGATATTCATGGTCAATTAATCTGTGGTTCATTATTTACTTATTTCTTTGATATTGTTGTTTTTCTATAAAATGCCAGAAAATTGTGAAGAATGTCCCTCGGTTCTCCAGAGGCCAAGGTAACATCTTCAAATTGCTTATCTGGTCCAGGTGAAACATCCTTAGCCCTGGAGTTATCATTTATAATTACAACATTTTAACAAAACAAAACAACAAGAAAATCAACAACACCAGTGATATGACAGAGAAATGATCATGGATACTAGAATGTAGATGCTGAATGATGAAAAAAATGCACATAACCTGGGGCTTGTTTCTGCTTTTGTGCATCTAGAATAAATTATCTAAAAAAAAAAAAAAAGTTGAACAATTCCCAGTCTACAGTGTGAGTGTGTGCCACTCACTCACCTGATCCACTTCCACAGCTGTCTTGACACCTGTTGTATAAGTTTGTTAAAATCATAAGTGTCTATGGATTTTTTTAATGACGCCTCTGTACTGACAGATGAAATGAAGTGACTGAGAGGGGCTTGAAAATTAAAGTCTGTCAAAAATATTATCTGCTGTTGGACTTCATCAGCCAATAAAATCAGTGATTACTTGTCTATAAATGTGATGGGAGCCAAATGAACAGTTAAAGGGTGCAGCTGAACTAAATACTTTTAAATAGACACCAGTTGTGTCTTTAGAGGCGTAGTCTTCAACCTGTGTTGAGAAATTAAAGCACAAATGTGATATTATGGGAATTACTTTGTGTTTTTATAACTACAAGATGACAGAGTTATTTTTTGTGGTTTTATTGCTGTGCATGTCATTAATATTTTGTAATTATTGCTTTTTCTCATTATAGCATTTAATCCTATTTATTGCCCCGTTAGGACTTCACAGGGTAACAGTTCCTCCTGTTAGAGAATGAGACACACAGTATTTATGACAGATGTGGTGTGTGCAGTGGGAAACAGTTAAAAGCTGATATATGGAGTGTAGATATTTGTTTACAGAGGAGAGCAGCTGTGTGAGAGTAAAAAATAGACTGATGACTTATTCAGCTCTTAAATCACTTCATTAGAGTGAGGCTTGTTTTTGGTATGAGAACACAGTCTGAGCCACGAGGCTGATGTTATCTTTGACTGAGCGGTGAGGAAGATTGTGATTTCTGGCTCACAGGAGTGAGGAATCAAAGCAAATTTCTATTATCTGTTGTAGGGCTGCAACCAATGACAATTTCCATTATCAGTCTGTAATCAGTAATCAGTAATCTGGTCATTGTTTTTCCTAATCAATTCATAAGTCATTTGGTCTATAAAAGGTCAACAAAATGTCTTCATGTTTCTTGCTTTGTCTGACTAATTGTCCAAAACCAAAATATATTGATTATTTGATCAGTTGACTTATTAATTGACTATTGTTTGAGGTTTTATTGTGTAGTATCAGCATTGAGATAAGTTGTATTATGATTTGGCTTGGCTTTATCTCCTGAGAGTTACAGTTCAAAACAATGTTGTAATGATCAGTTGGATTTTATTTCACATTATGAGCGTTTTCTTTTTATTAACCTTTTACATGTTTGTTTGTCTTGTTCAGCTGATTTCCTGTGTTGACCTCTGTCTGACAGTTTAATGTTTTCAATGATTATTGATAGTAAATAACTGATACTATTGTTTGTTTCAGGAACAGCGTCAAAGAAAATCCGAGATCTCCTCTTCCTCAAGTCTGAAGACGGGCAGATGAGCCCTCAGTAGCTGTAGCTGTCACCAGCTTACTGACATGCCCTGCAGTCTGTAAACCTCTGTAGCCATGGCTTTGAAAGTGGACTTCACTGCAGAGCCAGATCAACAAGCAAAGGTGCGGAGGGTTCCTGTGCCTGGCTGAGACAGTAACTGAGGTCAGAGTTGAGAGGCAACCATTTGCTGAAAGGTGAATGGAGACAAGAAAAAAAACCACAGCAGGGGTTTTGTTCTGGACCCCTGCCCCCGCCCGCACTTCACCCACCAGCTCTGTAATATCTGAGGATGAGTGGGAGGATGAGGATGGAGAGGAGGCAGGGAAAGAGGATGACTTTGTCAGCCAGATGGATGACAATGGCATCATTGGACTTTCAGAGGCACTGGACAATGTGGAGCTGGGACAAACTTATGGTGATGCAGGTGCAGAATATAATCGAGCCTGCTTTTCTACACCTCTCACCCCAGAGGAGGGAGACCCTAGTGGGTGTGAGAGGGACACACCACCTGAGGAGTGGAATTACAGCCCGAGTGAACATCTGTCCTTCACTGAAGCAGCAGGAGAGGATGTACAAACACCGTCACCCTGTGAGTCTGTGATTATAATCATCTTTTCTTTAACCTTGCCTTTCTGTTTTTAGCAACTTTAATGTTGTTATTCCTGTACTACTTCACTGTAGGACCACATTTTTTGTATATATTTTTTCTACAGGTCCAGACAGCTATATACATCCATTCATATTTGTACAATATGAAAGCCCATCAACCTTCGCCATATTCTTGAAACTTGCTTGGGTTTTGTAATCAAATGGTGCAACTAACAATAATTTTCATTATCAGCTAATAAGCCCAGTATGTTCTCAATGAATTGTTTCAGAAAATCTGAAACATTTGAAAACAGTGATTAATGCCCATCATAATTCACTAAAGCTGAAAATGACGTCTTCAGATCGCTTGTTGTGGTCAACTACTGCTCTAAAAACATGAAGACAGAGAAAAACAACAAATCCTAACACCTGACAAGCCAGGGGGAGGAAGTGTTTGTCAGTGTTTTGAAAAAGATCTTGAATTATTAATTGATTAGCTTGATTTATTTTTTTACTTTTTTGTGTCAATTGACAAATCAATAAGTCAACCAACAGCCTCAACTCCAGCGTGAACAAGAAGTCTACTTTTTGTGTTAGAATTTAGAGATAATGCAGTTTTTTGTCATTTCAGTGTTGTGTCTTCATCGTATTTCTTTTTGCAGTTATAGTTTGACACAGCAGAGGCAGAGAAGAAAGCATCAACTCACCAGTGCAACATTAATATTCACACACAGCACAAATGAACAAAAAGACACTGCTGAAAAAAGAAACAAGATTTTTTGGATAATGGGTGTACAAAGATAAAACCTGAAAAGTGCTCTTAGTTTTTTGCCTAATTCACAAATGAACCTGCACCACCATACAAAGATAGTGTCATTGTGATGGATTATGAGACTATTACAAGTCTCAAAAGATTTGGGAATTGATTTTCATGCTGTATGGAAATGAGTGGAAATCTTTTTTCTGCTCGGAGCAGCATAAAATCTACAATTATACAGGATGTGTCATAAAAGTGCAACTGGCATGGTTGTATGAGACAATTCAAGGCTGTGTGTTTTGAAACTGTTCTCTTTTTATCTCTGGCAGGCAATGGCGCAATGAGCAGGTTAAAAGCACAGACAGAGGGCGAGGAGGTGAGGCAGAGAAAGGAAGAGCTGAAAATAGAGCAGCTCTCTGAGAGGGACACATACCTGGACATGACAGAGGAAGAGAAAGATGGAGAGAAAGAGGAAAAGAGGAGTGACAGAAAGAGAGAGAAACATGAGAGAGAGCTTGGAGCTGCCAAAGGCCTGGCTGGGGGCTCTCTTAACAACAATGAGATTGAGAGGATCAGAGCACGGTCTTGTGTTGCTCAGCTGTCAGTGGTAGAACCTGCTGAAGTCTCCAACTATCACTGCCCAGTATCCCAGTCAGCCTCTGCTGTCACAGCTCCCACTTACCCTCACCTTCTCCACTTCACTGCTGAGGAAATAGCTGCTGCTCCAGGGATTGAAGCTGAAACCTTTCCAGAGATGGGCTTCATAGAAAGTCTGCCAGAATCACACAGCAGCCGCATAAGCCCCGTGTCCAGTCCTCGTCCTCAAAAATCTGAAAAGCAGGAGCTGAAGGGGCTTCAGGCAGCAGCTGTCTTTCCTGAACAAGTGATGGCAAATTGTTATAGTGGAGTTTGTAATGGCCCTTTAAAGGGATCAGTAGAGTCAGATAAGCAGCCCCATCACTCGCAGAGGAAAATGAGCCAGCCGTCTCCTGAAGCTACACAATCATGGACTCGTTCCCTCAGCACCGTCAGGGCAGACTGTCTAAGACAGAGTCCAGATGGAGAGCTGAGGACACCCAGGGCCAGGACTAAGGCTGCTGAAGTGACTGAATCCAGGTGAGCCATTTGTTTTGATCTCTGCTCATGTTGCAGCTTTCTCATCCCTCTGTGCTTTTCTCAGTTTTCATGATTGTAGGGTTTTTTTTTTTTAATGAAAAGTTCTAACCATGAATTTTATTTCCAGAAACGGGCCCCTGAGTTACCGCACACCAGACTTCTCTCAGGTGGAGCCCAGGGTCCGTTTCCCCAAAGGTGGTTACAAGCCCCCCAAGAGCAGACGCTCTTCCAAGAGGGAGTCCCTGTCCCCTGAGCCGCCCATAGTGTTTAAGTCACCTGCTGATATTGTCAAAGAAGTCCTGCTGAACACCGCTGATGGATCTCCTGCACCATCAAACTCAAACAGACCACCAATCAGTGCCCCCAACTCCACTGTGCCTCAGGAGTTCAGATGCAGGCAGCAGGCCACCACACTACTCGAACAGCTACAGGTACTGGTAGAGACTGAGAGGTGGAGGGATTTCACTCTGGATGAGACCTTTACACAAACATGAAAATATAACACACAGAAGTTTTTACGCATTAAAGACTATGTTCAAAATCAGCCTGCTTAGGGTGGAAGTCGTCTGAAAAACAAGTCTTAATTCAGGCGTAGAATAAGCCATAATGACATGAGGAGCTTATGATTCCTGTCAGGCATTTGCATTTGCATTTGAAGTTTTTTTGTCTTTGCCCCAGTGCATTTCTTCTGAACACAAGCCCAGAGCTACAATTCTGATAAACCACTAATTAGACATATTAGCTCTTATTTGATTCTTAATAGAGCAGAAACATATTTATTGACCTCAAAAATGTATCCTCTCACTTATTGTCCAAAGGACATTTTCTCAAATAGACTTCACCTTTCATTTCACTTTGGAAGTTTCAAATTCAGCCCTCATGTCTGAAACAAAATAGTGCTTTCAGCGTGCAGCCTCTTCACTACCGTCTCTGGTTGTTCCCAGAGGCGGCACTACACCAGCTGTCCCACTTTACATCCTCCCTGTTTCTGTGGCAACGCTGAAGTCATACAACTAGACATTACAGTATGTGCTGAGCAGAGAGGCCACAGTTAGAGGTAAATGAGACTTCAGAGTTTGTTTTATGTTGTATACTGGAGAGATTTAAATGATGTGTTGTACCAAAAAGAAGATTAGATCATCTTCATTCTGGTGCTTGTTTTCATAGAAATTTCATCAACCAGAAACAGTAACTATGGTAACCGTATTCCCGTGAATTTCATTTGTATGATGTAGAGATTTATTTGTAAGGTTTGGCCCATGTTCATTATTCTGTTCTTGTGCTTTATTGTTCATCAGTTAACTGCACTGAGGCAATTACAAAGCTTGGACTTTAGACTAATGTTTATACAACAGAGATTCTGATTGAAAGTGGGAAGCAGAATAAGGTCTGCAGCTCAGTGACCTTGAGACAAAACAAATTACTTTCTTCTCAGTCAGTACTGCAATACAGCAGTAATCTATAAATTACCCGTCCAGGATGGATAAGCCTTACTTTAGAGCTGACACGTTTTGTAAATGTACTCCACATTGCAGAACAATATTGTATAAAATTAAGATTTTGCTCTCTGTAAGTAAGAAGCCCAAACTATGAAAAACAACTCCAGATCAAAAATACATAGTGTAAGGACAGAGTCTAGGATCTACTCTACTTTTCTAGATATATGAATTAAACCGGTAAACGCTAACTAAACCATGCTCCATCCTCCCCGTCTTTGCACTTCCTTCCCCCTTTTTTACCCAACTCTGTTCTCTTCACTTTTTTTTTCATTCATCTCTTTTTGCTCTTTTCTCTGGAGCGTCTTTTAAACTCTTTTTCGTTCTCTTCCCGTCCTCATACTTTCGTATTTCCTCTCTCCTCTTGCTGCAGGAGGACTACAACAGACTGCTGACTAAGTACGCTGAGGCAGAGAACACCATTGATCGTCTGCGTCTGGAAGCTAAGGTAGTTGAATCAAGAGATCAGGCTATAATTTATCACACCATCAGGGTTTAAAAAACGGTACATATCAGTGCCATAAGAGATTTATTTTTGGTCTGAGTTTTAAGTCATTATAACACCTCTGAGTTATGAGAAAGCCTTAAAGTGATGGACATGTTCTTCAAATATGTGCAGTTTTGTTAAGTTATTTATTTAACTTCAGAAACTGAGATGGGACATTCATTACAGCACTACTACATGAAGTATTGATACTTTCATTCAGTAAAAGAACAGCACTGAGCAGCAACAGTGAAAACACTGTTATTTTCAAAAAAGAGCTTAATATTAAGTAATGTGAAGTGAAAGTATTAGAAATGCCGGTTTGGACTTCTTTCTTTGTGTTTTTATAATACAAAATTATATTGTATATATAATAAGATTAAACACAAAAAACTTAACAGCAAAAACATTCGGTCACACACACCCACACACACACATACACACACTGTTGAATCAGGACCAGAGTAAGAGCCAGGAGGGTACAGAGAGTTCAGGACAGTGGAGAAACCAGCTCCTCCAAAGTTAACCAACTCCACAGTCCACATGAGGAGGTTAAAAAAAACAGGGATCTGTAAGCAAGTCCTCTCGTGACCAAACTCAGCCAATAACAGTTGTCCTTTTGTGTGTGTTTCTTCTTGTGGTCAGTGCTATTTTTGCACACTCTGCTTTGTGAGCTTCAGGGTTCAGTTTAAATCAAACTTTAACTTTCATTATCTGATGCTGTGAGTTTTCACTTCAAACATTATACTTTGATTTAACAGAAAACTGTTATTGTGGGGTTTTTAAATGGACCATCAATCCTTTCATTCAGTTTTGGTCATTGTTATTTTTATCTTATTGTGTTGTTGTAATGTGTAGTGTTAAGATACCTTAACCAAGTACAGAGAACAAAAGGCAGATATGATTTTCTTATTAAAGGGATTCTACTATCAAGATATAGATATTAACAATAACAGTTTGTATTTGTGCAGAAGTCTTCTAAAAGCAGCTTCTAAAAGGACTTAACAGAGTAATATACAATAATATAAAGCAATTCAGGCTTTGCAATAAAAGCCTAAACCCGAATGGCATGTGCAAACCTCTGCCAAGGCCAAACAAACCTACACATGTCTGTGAGATCGAGATTATTATCTGGATCTTCAACCATATTGTACAAAGTGTAGATCTCAACACAATTAATGTCAGATTTTTTTACATCAAGATCCATGCATTACTGCCTGAGACATTGATGAAAAAGGGTGACAAAAAATTCCTGGATCCAGCCCTTCAACAGGACCACACCAAAATTGTATGGGCTCTTCCCAGTCAGCCATTGATTCATTCCCTGGCCCATGTCCCATCCCTCCACCATGTCTGAGGCAAATCTCTTTAGTACTTTTTGCGTATCCTGCTCACAAACAAACACTCCAGTAGATGCCGCCAAAAACATAACCTCTTAAGCAGAGGTAATATCACAAAATGAGCCAAATTAAAAGAATTAAATGGTTAAAAATATATGCAAAAAAGAATCAAATCAAAGCCTGTTGAAAAAGTAAGGTTTATAAAATACAGCTACAGAGCCTTTCAGATGTATAATGAAATATCTGTGTATATTGAAATACATTTATTTTTATTCCTTAACTTTATTTTCACAGGACAGATGTGTAGAGAAGCAACAGCCCAGGCCCAGCCAGCATCAGCACACCACAGACACAGCAGTATGTCAGAGCGAATGACTAGAAGTCTCTGAGCAGTGGGATGAGAAAGAAATGGAGAGAGAGGTTGAAGTCTTATGAAGTGGCTCCTTTAAAGAATTATTGGCCCACTTCTGATTGAGCAGCAGTGCTCCACAATCAGCACCAATTAAAATCAGCTTACTGATTTCCCCACCTCTCCTCCATCTCCTTCACTACACTGAACCTCCATCTGTCTTCCGCTGCACATAGAGCCTCAAACAGACAGGGAGTGGCTTTACACTGAAATTCACTGACAGATTATTTTTTTAAAAGAAGAGGTTTTCCTTTTTTTTTTAATGTTGTTGTGAATAATCTAAAAGAAACACTGTGAAATGCAGCAACATTATTAACTTGTGTCATCATTTTATTATAAGCTCAAGTCATTAACACAAAACAGCATTTTCCTGATGCTTTAAATGAAAAACTTATAAAATGATCCAAGAAAATATTTCAGTCTCTAATCAGGAATAAATTTTCATAGGTTTTATCTCCAGTGCTTCAGGTTCTTTTTGTGGCTCAGGAGCAGTTTATCAGAGACGTGATGGGTTCTATTCTGATTTATGGTCTTTATTTAGTTCACTTCATCTTTCTGACCCTTTTTTCAGATTCTTATTACGTAGTAAATTGGAAACAACCTAAAAAACAATAGTATGGAGGGGGGGGGGGGGGACAAAAGCAGCCTAAGTGGCTCACCAGGTGAAATACAGCTCAAGCTTTTATGTATGTTCCGCCCTGTGTGTGTGTGTGTGTGTGTGTGTGTGTGTCTGTCTTTGTCTTCAGGAGGATTGGGGTCATTTTAAGGTCATTATGATTTACTGCTTCAAAGGCTGATCGGTGAAGGGCGTCAATTCATTCTCATATTCATTAATTCTCTCTGTGTGTTTTATCGGGGAGGGGGGAGGGGGGAGGCGGGTGGACCACTCAGTGTTTAACCCCTTCATCATACAGTCCAGGTCAAACTCAATTTGTCTTTCTGCACTGAAATGACCTCAGTGGCCTCCAGTGTTGAGCTGAACAGTTGTTTGATGTTGTGGCTTCACAACTTGCTGCTTCATTAACACTAAAGAAAGAAAGACAAAGTGAAAACAAAGGACCCTGGATGGGGATGTTAGCCTTCTCTGCTACATCTGTATGTTGCAGTGAATCAAGTGTCTTACGGAATTTGATAGATTTCTCTTTTTATGAATCGTTGTTATTTCAACTGAATGTGGTCATCTTTATTTTACCAGTTTTCTTCAGTGGTGATTTTTTTTCTGCAAAGATATTCAGAGAGAAAGTTGTTCTATAAAATAATCTAATATGTTGTGAAGTATTCTAGTCATTAGTATCAAATGTGCTGTTGCACAGGCTGCATTTAAACCTGAGCCATTTCTGGAGTAAGAAATGAGACTAATCAGTGATTCTGAAATGATAAAGTCTTGAAATGTGACAGTACCTAAAGTCCCTGATATCACTATTCTGATCAAACCAAATCGAGAAGTTCAGCCTTAAGCAGGTGGGCTAATGATTATTGATGACATAGATCATGATATGTTCAAGCATGTTCTTAATTTTTACATTTGCACCAGGTGAACCTGTACTCTGAGCCTCCAAAGCCTGGCCACTTGGTTCATTCAGGACTGAGCCACGACTCTTCAAAGATCATGACCCTGGACTTTCCTCAGGCTCAGAGAGCAGAGATCAACTCAGCTTCTCTTCATAACGGACACAGCACCCATCAGAGTATGTTCACTCTATTAAATATCTACGTCTTTGCTGTCAAATTCATCATTTTATGTAAGACATATTATGTAAATTAATGAATTAGCTTTCCTCAGCCGTGTGAGTCACACTGCTCTTCTGATTTAGTGCCATACTATTAAATACTGTCACTGAAAGCTTTAATCAATATTCAAACAACCAAGCTTTCATCTGTCATTCAGCTGCTGCTTATGTTGCATCATTCTTTACAACTTGCATCATAAAACGCTTCCTCCCTCTGCACCTGTTTGACAAATGAATAGGCCTCCAGGTGGGACAACAGCTGGCTAAGATTCTCTACAGTCAGGCCGACAAGTTCTTCCAGCAGGTAACTGAGCTTCAAAAACTGTCAGCAGAGATGAAAATCTTTACAGATTTGTTGGATTGTGATTAAGAACAGCAATCAGAGATCAAGGTTTTGATGTTCTTCATTCAGCTGCAGACTTTTGAGGATCTCCTAAAGAGAGGAAAACTCAAACCCTTCGAGCAGATGAAGGTAAGAACAAGACAACAGTTTAAGTGTGTAATCCTTCTAACAGCTACCTCATATCCAAACTAATGCTGTCCTTCAGGGTCTCTCCCAGCTTACCGAGGGGCTCAACTCTTTAGAAAGGGGCTACCTGTTAGCGAGAGATGAGCACAAACTCCTGCAGCAGCGAGGCGCAGAAATCAGCCACTTTGACCCTGAACGGTGAGAGTTAGAGTCAAGATAAATACATCATATATTCATCAGTTGATTTTGTTGTTTGTATTATATTTGTCTGCATGTTTGTGCATGCATGGGTGTGTATCAGGGAGCTGGAGGGGCTCATCTACCAGTGTGGACTGCATATGGATGAGCTGAAGGAGCAGGTGGAACAGATGCAACAGGAGCAGCCCACCTGTGAGGCTCCTCCCTCTCCACCTCCTCAACCCACTCCTTCATCTGTCCCCTCTGAGGGGGGAGAAACTCTGACCCACCCTCAGGTACCAACACCATTACTCTGTCCGAACTGTACAGAAAGTCTGTTTGACTTTTGTACGTGTGAATGTACAAAAGTGTTAAACTTTATCAGTAAGTCATCCCACAGGGACCAGAGAGTATCCACATTTGGTAGTGTTATGGAAACTCATAGAGAAAAACATCAATGTGTACTATTGCTTTCCTGATAGGAATCATGTATAGTGATAGTGATGATATAGTGGACCTAGCATTTTGGATTTGCACTTGTTCAGTGTTGTGAACCTTTCACTTACATCATCAGCCCTTAGAAATGAGGGATGGTGGATCGCAGCGAAAGGATTTGTCAGTTCGTCAGTTGTATCGTTGGCTTTTGAGTCTGGAAATGTAATTTAAAGTAAATTATTTTATAGACCAAATGATTCATTGAAAAAATAATTGACAAATTATTGCTGGAACTAGTGCTGATGTAAAATGATAGAATTATAATAATGTGGAGGTGTAGGTCACTGATCACCTGGTTTTACGTTGTTGCCTGACTGGTAAAATTTATTTCAGTGACAGATAATGACTTTCTGATAAAATTGGTTTGTTCTGAATAGTGATGCCAACACAGTCCAAAGCTTTTAAAAAGACAAATTCAACTCAACAAACATTTGTTGTGTAACTGTCATTTTACATCACCTGACCTCTGGAGAAAACACTCCAGGACATCTTCAGTTTACTATCTTCATTTCCTTCCAGAGACCGCATGCGCCTTTGCTGGTTGATCCAGGAAGAGTAGAAGAGGTGGAGGTGAGGTCAGCCAGAGGAGAGAGTGATGAAGAGGAGGCAGAGATGGATAATGAAGACACTCTGAGTTCTCTGTATCTCAAACCTCTGAATGATAAACACAGATGTGCTGAAAAAGACTTTGCTGCGTTAATGGATCAGTGAGTGTTGATGTTTGTGTTTTTAAGTAGTTCATTTTGAAAAAAGCTTCCCCAGCACTTGAACACATGAAGAGGGACCATCTAACCATCACTATCTTTGCTATGGAAGGATATTTATTCATGCCAGGAGATATTTTTACTCTTATCAAAATGCTTTTCATTGTTTTGCCCACTGTCAGAAGTAGATCCGGAAAATAAGGAGCCGAGCCTGCAGCCTGGACTTTTCATTATTTCACCTTTCATGTTTTTCCTGCTTTTGTTTAGCTACCAAAGCTTCAAGGAACTTCCCAAAATGTTTGCCCATGGTCATAGGGAAGAAGATTTCCTCTCTGCTGCTTTAGGAAGTGGCATGCAGCCTGGGGATGAGGAGGCAGAGAGACGGGGTCGAGGAACTGGACTCATGGAAGTTCAGAAAAGTCTTCCAGAGAGGTTAGTATCATCAGAGAACCAGAGATAGTTTTATCTGCTGCACAGTAATGTTTGTTGTTGTACTGGGCAACTCTAAGATGTATGTACATTCCTGTTAAAATATGATTTTATATATAATATATAATATAATGTTATCTTTAATGGTAAAACAACAATTTCAGCCACTTTTTGGATAAAACAATAAATTAGACACATACATACAAAAAATAAACACGTTAATATGAAGGTAATTTTTGAGGGGAAGCTCATTTCAGTAATTGGGCTTAATTAACTGTACTTCTGTGCTGACAGAGTGAAAGCCAAATCAGACCATCAGGAATCTCCTGTTGGCATCAGCAAACAGCGGACCAGCAGGTCCAGTCCACCTTCACGCAGGGCTTCCAGTCAGTCCACCTTGCTTGCTGTTCATCCTCCCAGTAGCCACAAGAGGGTAGAGATGAGAAAGTCCCACAGCAGCAGTCTGAGCAGCCTGGGAGAGATCACAGCATCAGAGAGGAGTAACCCTAAACTCCAACCTGGGAGCAGGAGAGTGCTTTCTCAGGTCAGTTTAAATGATACAGTTCCAGGGTGAAATAACTGATTCTGCTTATTCCAGTCACATTTTTTGCATGGTTATTTATGGCTTTCGCCATTATCACTCACCCCTACAAGGACTCTTGACATGTATGGAGAATGAAATTAATAGTAACGGCAACATTAAAACAACGTATCACTGTTACCCCCAGTGTATGTTCTCATATCTGATGTACCTTGATCAAGAGAAGGGTTGAAAATTTGATGGCATGAGTTTTAAAGTGGCTGCAAGAGTTGTTTTAAAACGCTGAGCTGAGCTGCCAAGTACCTTAGACAAGCAGCTGACAAGCAGTCTGTGTACACTTATATAATCTCATGATTTTAGTGCCCAAAAAGCATGTCTGTATGTTTAGCAATTCCCTCTCGGAATCAGTATAACATGTAACAGCCACTCTTTTAATTGCTTTTATAAAGCAGCATCATTGCACCAGTGATTCACAGGAAAAATCACCAGTGGTGTGGTGATTAATAAAATCCTTTGATTTCACTAAGAAAGATGCTGTATGACAAACAATGCTGTGTCTATATATAGCCTGTGTGTAGATAAATCTTACATAATCTTTGTGTGTTGTGTTGACCAGGATGGGATCATATCTCCAGAGACAGACAGTGGGTTTGTTGGTTCAGAGAGCAGCCATCTGACTCCTGCAGCAGCTCCCAGTCCTCTCCACCAGAGGGCCTTGCAGAGGTGAGGCGGTCCAACACTGTTTACTCTACATCCACACATGTACCCTGCCATAAATTCTACCTCATGTCCCAACCCCCACCCCTGTAACATACACATACAGAGCATACTGATGTCTAATCCTACAATTCTTTACCACAGTTTCCTTTATTATTATTCATTTCATCAATGCAGACATTGTATGTCTTTCAGGCCACTTGTGATCAGGGCTTTTGTGTTTTCTGTCTGTATGTTTGAATATTCTTCCTTGGTGCGACAGTGTTTCGGTCCATCAGGAGGGGAACACAGGGAAACATCAGACAGGCCCAGTCTCTGCACCATCTCCTGCTTCCTCACAGTCACACAGTCGCACAGCTACGAAGTCAAGAGGAGCCTCCCAGCTCGGCCCCAACCAGCCAATCAGCAGCAGGCAGAGGAGACACACCTTCTCCTGCTCCCCGCAGCGCAGGGTCAGTCAGACAGAACTAACCAGGACCGACAGTGGAACCAGTGAGTCTGGGCTGGAGAGTGACAGTAGTGAGTCTCCAAGTTCTGTCCATCAACCAAGAAAGACTGTTGCCATTTTTTAAGACATACTCTCAGCATTTAAAACATTAGTGCCAGCTTAAAAATAAAGAATGTTATCTCCTTTAAATCTATGAAATCAATACTAAGGCCTGTTATTCACTTGCTATGTAATTACTCTGATTCATGGGTTTTTTATTTTATTGTGTATCTGACCTGCTGTCCTCCTTCTGGCTCTGCAGCTCACACTGTGTCTGAAGATGGGCAGAGTGACCAGTACACATCCATTAATTCCCTCCACAGTTCCCATCCAAGCTCCTCCCCCACTGCATGGTATCACCATGGCGATTCTCTCAGAGCACTGGGTGCCAGACAAGTGGCGAATCGCAAGTGAGTGTGTGTAGCAGCAGCAGCTGCTGCCATGGTTTATATCTCCCTGAAGAGAATTCAGGGAAGAGTGTTTCAGAACATACACTGTTGCAGCTCAGAGCTACTGTGACGTCCAGTTCCTGTTCTCTGTTGAGTCAGGCAGAAAGCAACTTTATGTGTCAGCATGTTGATGTAAATAAGGCTTATGATTTCTGATGGATGAATTTCAGACAATAATTGCTGAAACTGAGTTAACTCCTGAAGTTTACCTTGTCAAACTTCACAGCTCATGAAATGCTGAAACGTCCTTAATGTTTCTATTATCATACTCTTCTTTCATATCTATATTTTATTACAGAATCTGCTGCTATTGAATGTGGTTGCATATTAGGAGGTACTGTGTATTCCTACATGGTGTGGTGCTGCATGACTTTTCAAAGAGTGTCTGTGTGTGCATTTGAACACCTGCATAGACAACTTCAATCACCTGGCTGGTCACTTGAATATTTTTGCAGTGCAGCACTTCAGCGCTCACATTTCCTGGATTTAAAAGGGTTTGACCTTGAATATGTGTGGTGGATTGTTTCATTTTCAACATTTTTTGTGTATTCCTTTGTGTGTGCGTTTCTAGTGACACAATCCAGACACTGCAGGCCGAGGTCACCGCACTGACAGAGACACTAGAGAGCTGTCTAAGCAATAAGCCTCTCAGCTCCACGAGAGCTGCTCCTTCAGCTCAAGTGAACAATGCCCACCACTACACTTCTACACCTCATATCAGGTAGGTTTTCACCTTCCACACAGTAACAGTTTGTCTGCAGAATAAAGCAACAGGACAAAGCTTATAGCTCTAACAAGGAAGCCTGTAGTAAAAAGTTTTACTTCCCCAAGGACACCACTGCACAGCCAACCTAAACATAGCACATACATTTAATGCTGTATAGTAGATAACTTTACTAGTTATCTTCTTTGTCATGTTGGCTTGTACTTAATTTGATCCCCTCCCATTGCTCAGGTCTGGGGAGAGATGTCAGAGTGATGTCAGGAGGGGAAGGAGAGAAAGACGAATGGCTGATGAGGTAGAAGAGGAGTCTGCAATGAGACGAATACCCAGAGAGAGATCTCCTTGTGTAGACAGACAAAAAACACGTGACATCTGTAAGTTGATCTGAATTTACTCTTTGCCCTTAATTTAGAACTTTGCTTGAAAGATCATATATTATCCAAATGTTATGTGTTAATAATAATATGTGTGTATATGTTAAAAATAATGTTTGTACATAGACACATATCATTTAATGAATATAATGTTTGTGTTTTCAGTGACAGTTTCAGAGCTGGAGCCCCCCACATCCCAGTCTCAGCCTCGGGTGTCCAGATGTACCCAAACATCCACTGCAGCACCAGACAGCTGCTGTTCACACACAAACACTGTCCACAGCAGGAGAACACAGCCCAGTAAGAGCACCTGTCCCTCCACTGCTGACATCGTGATTTATCAGCTCCCTCCACCAAACAGAAATTCAGCTGACTTTGTAGGCAATTCCAGACTGAGCAGGTTGGAGTTTAGTGTCAGTGTTGTTGTTGCAGGATCTGAATAACCTGCAGTCAGTTGCTTTAATCAGTGCCCTTTTCATGCAGTTCAGAATGCAGTTAGTGCTTCAGCCCTTAAATGAACTCAGTAATAGCAAGCAATTGTTAAATTACAAAACATTTTGGAATTTAATTTATTTGATTGCAGTGCAGTGTTTTCCCTCTTGTTATTGCTTGCAGAGACATACTGCTATGTTAAGCTTACAGTACTACCTTAATCACTGCTGATATACAAGTATTTCATTACATCATTCAGCCAGAAAAATATGACACTAATTACATTTACATACATACACACATGCACAGAAATAATATCACTACACATTGATGCCAATTTTTTGCTAAAACCAAATGAAAATATACAGTGTTAAATTAAGTGTTGAGAGTGTATTATCGTATTTCAGATCAGAATTTGCCAGAACAGATGATGTCTACCCCCTGCTGAGTGTATTTCCTCACCAAACTTTTTGTAAGCCTTAGACATGTGTGGTGTGCGTTTGTGTTGCAGGGCAGAACCCTTCCGTGTCTATAAAAGTGCCTAACAGAGCAGATGAACCTGACAGCAGAAGTCGTCAAGCTCCTGTTTGTCTCGAATGTTCATCATGTCACAGAGGACGATCTGAACGTAAGACGACTCTTTTCATCCTCAGCAGGAAATCTGTGTTTTGTCTTTTCTGTTGTTATTTTTCCTATTTGACTTTATTTATATATATAAGGCAAAGAGGATAAAATCCAAGTGTGTAAAACAATTCTGTTTTTAATTCATTTGAAACCAGTGTTGCTGTTTTGTCCTCTTCAACTGTACTGCTTGGGTTGTTGATGAAAATCCTTAAATCCTCCTCCCACCTGTCTTGTGCTGCCAGGGCCAGGTGGTGGCAACAGAGAGCCGACCCACTCCTCCTCTCACTGTCGTCACTGTCCGCTCTGTGGACACCCTGAACTGTACAGAGGCACTAAGCCAGGTTTGTCTGATGTGATGCTGCTCACACACATCGTTAGAGAACTGAGATTTGTGAGATTTTCTGTTGCTCTGTTTACTGTATACTGTGTTTACCAGGAACTTGATCTATGTGTGGTTGAGGAGGTCATTAATGCATAACTTTGCAAAATTTGAATTTGTTGTACAGGAACACAAATTCATCACAGTCACCGAGCTCAGCACATAAATAAATTCAGTCTGCAGTAAATGAAATTAGTTTAATTATCTAAAGTGTTAATGGAGCTCCTGACCTGCTGTGATTCACAGACTGTCGCAGAGACTCAGACGCCCCCACACACACAAGCTGCCAACAGGCCGAGTCCCCTGACAGAGCGGCAAGGAGCAGATACAATGGAGCTCCTCCTGCGCTGCTGCAGTGCATGCCAGTGTGCCCGCCACCACTCCTGTAAGTAACCTGCCCACACACACACACACACACACACACACACACACACACTCTGACTCACTCTCTAAAGACAAGACAAAGTGCTCATTAGGCTGATTCATCCGCCTCTCTCCAGTCTTAATGATATTTGTTATGTATGTTGGTTTAGTCACGCCACTGAGTTATAATTTGGAAGCACAAGTGTTGTTTCCCAAATCCTTACTACATACTATTATTGTACATTCTGTGCTACACAAAAATGTCACAGTATAATGATTTTGCAGTTAGTACAAATCAAAGCACACTTTCATTTTGCACGAAGTGTTCGAATGACAGACTTCAAACAAAGAGACTTTTTAATTCTTCCTGTGTAAAAACATCCAACATGTCAAACATACAGCAGAGGTTTATTGTAACAAGAATATGAGAGCCTAGAAAAATTCAGTGCAAGCTAATGCTTTGGGCAAAACTTCAACTGCAGAAAATGACACATTTAATGTAGCTGATGCAGTGTTGATGGGCATGATTGTCCACCAATGAATGCACAAAGGAAATGGAAGAACCTCCTCACACCTGGAAATTATTCTTTTCTCTTAGTAAAACTTAAACTGCAGGTAAACTCCAGATTTGCACTTTGACATCCTTCAGCATACATGTGCTTTCATTTCCTGTCAGTACAAAGAGAAAAATGTATTATAAACACTATGATGAAAACATAACCTATAGTACATTCTGTTCAGCCGAACTGTCACACTAATTTAGTTTTTTGTCATCAACCTCACCCTCTCTTCAGGATGTACTCACTGCCCCTCCACGTGTCTCCTAGCAGCTGCACCGGCACATCCTCAGGGGTCAGAGGTCACGTGGAGGTGAGGGGGCGGTTGAGACGCTCCCTGTCCACTGATAAGCAGGGCTCCTTGGACAGCTCTCTGAACAGAGCCATCAGAGCAGCTCGAAACATGAAACACACCTCAGGACACATGGCTCGCTCTCTGGCTACTGGACTGCAGTACCAGGAGCTGCTGACTCAGTCCTTCAGCTGCTAGTCTGATCTCACTTCACAGGCAGTGTAGACTGAGCAACTCTTACTCAGCAGCCTCAGTTCAGCTACAGAACGAGGCGGTCAACATCACCAGCAGACAAAAGCACTAAATGCAGGACCAAAGTGAATAAAAAAATCTAAAATCCTCCTCCTCATTGTAACTTTTCTTACATACCTACGTTTGGAGAAGCTGAAGCTTCTTCATTTTTAAATGTAATTTTATGGCAACATTTAAGTCTCAGGTCAGCAAACATTAATTTGTTTCTTCCGCAGACATATATTTATTTCAAAATATGCTGATGCTAGCATCTATGGAAATGACTCTAAAATGATGTAGTACTGGAGATCAGTTTGATTTAAAATGTTGTTGATCATATTGATTTTTAAGCCCATGAGGTAGATTACATTAGTTTCTTTACTTCACCTGACATGAGAAATTACAGCAGTCTCAATATAGAGGTTGTATGGAGTTTGTTCTCAGTAATTTGTAGCTATTTATTGATCATGTGAATACATATTTAATGTGACAATTTTCTAGTTTGTGGAAAAATGTTTTTCAGGATTACAGTGTTATTGTAGTTGCTGTATAAACCTTGTACTTGTTAATACAGTAACATGTTAAACTGTAAGTGAAATCACTCGCTCATTGCACCTGTTCTTTATGGATGGTCATACTACAAACCATCATAGACCTGTTTTGTTAATGGTAACTTGCTCGTCATTCTTAATATGCATAATATAATGCATACAGTTGTGTGACCACCAAAACCTGAAATGCTGGATATCCTCAAAAATAAGTTCTCTTTCTGTTTATGTTAAGATGAATTGTAAATGTACAGACTACAAATTTTAAAATGTTTATCTTAGAATGATATTTTTGTACAGTGTATAATAAGCTTGCAAATATACATGAGCCAGTGGTACAAGTCTGCTGTAACTGACCAGCTTTATGTGGATCAGACATTCACACACTAGCACTGCAGTGGTGAAGGCATTCAAGCATCCGGGCTGGTGTGGATCCAGATTCACACACCGATGAGATTGCAAAGACTGAAACATGAAATTATTTTTACAGATAAAATTCTGCGTTGTTTTCAGTTGAAAACCACATAACTGGTGGATATTTTTAAGTGAATAGTTTTTTTGTAGTTTCTAATCCTTTTTGTTTTTCTCTTTTGTACCATCATTTCTCAAACTGTCTTTTTTAACATTTTGAAGGGAATTTTTCAGTTGTCTCAAATGAGCCAAATAAAAGTGGAAATGAACATTTAGTGTCACTGCGCTTTTGATTAATTTATTTGAGAGAAACTACTAAAAGCAAAGATTAAAAAAAAGTAGTTGAGCCTTTATTGTAATGGAAGCCAATTTATTAGACAGCCTTAGTACATAGTAGGTACACATGGAAGTATTGTTTGTGCTTCAACACTGGCAAACAAACAATCCCAATAAGTTAAACAGTTTCAGGACAGACTAATGTTTCATCATTATTTTTTCTCTGATAAATAATTTTGATATAAATCAATGGATTTAACAGAGTAAACCCTATACAACAGCAAATTATAATAGAAAAAAATAAACACAAAGTCAAGCGTTTGCATCACAGAAAACGCATTATAGTGCAATATACAACTTGTTTGGCCAGGAAAGAGGGAAGGAAAGGAGGAAATAAAAGTGAAAAGGGTTAAAGTTAAAGTTTAGTTTTTTCTTTTTTTGCAAAGCCATTCACCATTGGAGGGTTTTACATTGCACCAGAGGAGGAAACAGACAAAGAAAAATATAGATAATAGTTCTTTTTCCCAGCTGACCACTAACAGCTACAGCTAAAACGTCACAAACACGGCGGCTTCACATTGGCATTTTAAAAAGGAAAAGTATCACTACTTCACAGTCAGAAATATCACCAGTCAACAGTGAGACGCTAAAACAGCAACATATGGCAGATACACAACACTACTCAGTGCATGGCCCAATTAAACATCATTACTAACCAATGATAAGACTTAATCTGACAGGATACAATACTGAAATACAACTGGCCCTTTTAACATTATTCTTTAAATATCAGCAAGCAACGGCCTCTTCGACATTAAAACGTGAAGTTTCTCCGGAGAAAGGAAAAAGTTGTGGCAGGTAAATACTTCACAGTCTTGGCAGCCGGAGGAGGGATGATTCTGGCTTTTTTTTTTACAGAGCTCTTTCTTTTTTTCATCTTCTGCTCCGCCAAGTGGTTTTAAACGAATACTGAACCGAAAGTTTACTGTTCTGAGTATCAAACACTGACAACATGGCAGCTGATGTTGGCTTGGATGCTCGATGGCTTCACTGAGAAGACCCGTATCAAAACATCCACAGGAACTTATGAAGCCACTCTGTCATAGTCTACATCTCCATCTGTCGAAACATGTGCTAAGTGTGTTGCAAAGTTATACCTTCGTCAAAATATGTCTGAAAAAGACAACTTTATAACAAACGGAGGTATCACCTGCTCCTAAATATGATTAATTGACATTTCTTAAATTTTCCTACATTTTAGAGTTGTCTGTTATCTCATTAAAAGAGCAAAGTAGTAACCACTTATATAACCCACTATCCACCACATTTATCTCAGTCATTGGAGACTGAATATAATACAGATTTCTATCGCCATAGTTTTGGCAAGGTGAACCTAATAAAGTTGCAGCTATTTACAGATGAACTGGTGAGTAGTGGACGCTGCTCCAGGTGTGGTTTGAGAAGTTTCAGTGAATGTTTTTCTACGTTTTGATACTCAAAACAGGTTTTCGGTGGAGTATTCATGCTCAGCATCTTTGGAAAAAGCTAAATGCTAACTCTGCAGCTCCCAGGACATCCACACTGGATACAAACACATTAACAGTCCACACAAGTCCAAGCATGCTACTGAATATGCACAGGTCAAATGGGCAGGGGGCGACTCCTCTCTGATGAAATATATTTATATTTATATATTGCATGTTGACTGATATGACATATTTTACAACATCAACCTCTCAAACTGCACATCCCTCCTCCACCTGCTTCCAATAAAACTCACACCAAGGAGGTAATCCAAAGGAACAAACAAGAGAAAATGTCTACCTCTTACACTTTCTAGCAGGTTTCATAGCATACAATATTACATTTTGGTACTTTCAGTTCTAAATGGCCTTCTGTTCTGATATTTAAACCTTTTTAAATAAGTTTATTTAGTTGCATCCATTGTAAAACATGAGAATACTTGCAACAATTTTATTCTTTGATACAACATATATTTTTTTTTATCATCTGTCTTTTTTTCTTTTCAAGCAAGATGCATACACAATTAATGGATAGGGTGGGGTGGGCGTAGGGGGGGGTATGGAGGTAAGATGGGTAGAGGAGGGGTGTGGGTTAAGGTTGAGGAGGAGAGAGATGTGATTGGAGGATTTTAGCTTGTCACTTCCTCGTCTGGTTTGTTCATGGCCTTGAGCTGCTCCAGCAGGCTGGTGGGGGTGAAGATGTGGGTCGATCCTGGAGACACGCACACGCATAAGACATACACAAACACACACACACACACACACACACACAAATACAGAGCATTAGATCTGCACGTTTGGAAAGAAACAGATGAAAAATGTGTTTTCAGCTCTTGCTATGGATGCCTACTGTAGATGAGGACAGTCTCACATAATGTTATGTCTTACAGCTGCAGTCCCTAGTTACTCTGCTGATTCAGATCTTGCATCATAAAACAGCTTGTCACTGCTGTCCTGTAAAAAAATCTACCAGTACATATTTTAAAATCTTCTCAAAACTGCCTTGATTCTTTGAGTTTTAGACATCATTTTAGACTTTATCTTACAGAGCTGTCAACCTGTAAAGGAATATATATATATATATATATATATATATATATATACTACTTTAACTGATCTGAAAGCAAGAAATTACCCAAAACTAGAGATATGATTTGCAAGATTGACTGATAAGCCCAAATTTGTTGGTTCTCATCTCCAATTATCTTTCCATCTCTTGCTTAGATGTTTTAATCTTGCTTTGCCAGAATAAAGTACCATGTTAACTTCCTCCACTAGTGACTAATGCCTCTCCACTCTCCAGACATAGAGCTGATACAAACTCATGACGCTGTGTTAAATCACATGCAGCTGAACATTATGGAAGCACGCAGATCAGTGATGGCGCCACACAACTGACATGACTCTGTGAGCTGAAAGCGGCAGGTGGGCTGGAGGAAAACCTGCGACACCAAACCTGTCTACACAGCACAGCCAACCAGATGTTAGAAAAATGTGCACATGACCATGTAAGCCTTTACTCAAAGAGCATGCAGGAAGCTGAAAATACTGGTAGAAAACTCAAAAAAATACAGCAAAAAATTCAAAAGCAGATCTTCGCTACATGTCATGAAATTCCAAACCAGAGAGTTAGGTCTATTGTCCGCTATACATATGAATGACAATGTGAAACTCAGTAAACAGGGATGGACTCTTGTGACAGCTGAAGACACATTTCACACACAGTAAAACTTGAAAGGTGCTGACTGGAGTAAAGCAAACATTTCAGCAAATTTATCACTTCATACCAGATTTACAGATGGACAGCCGCCATCTTGGTTCTTCAAAGCAAACAGACTATTTGATTTACTCCACACACCCATTCAACATCAACAGTATTTGTCCTACATTGGTTTGTTTCTGTTGCAAAGCTGCATGTTTTTTCCAGTTTGGCCTGATTAGCTTTACCTCAAAGACATTCACCTACGATTAAAACTAAACTTGATCCTAAGAGGAAGGGGAAGTAGTTGAAGGTAAAAACAGAAGAGAAAGAGGCAAGCCCATCTCGAGTTGGGTCTTTATGGTGATGCAGGGGTCGTGGGTGGGGGGGTTTAGTGTGAGTCACAGAGGTCAGTGTTGGACTGGCCTCACCTGCTTCTCTGCTGTTCCCCAAAACACACAGCTTCGTGGGCCTTTCAGCCCCAGAAACACAACACCGTGACGTTGGTCTCCAACGCCACTAAATAACTGTACATGGCTGGGTTTAGACCAAAATAGCATAACAAAAACAAAGAGTTGTTTTAGTAAGTGATGGCCATTTTGCTCAGGAAGTGCTGAATGTGGCAGTATGTGGGGGAGCAGCCATACTGCTTGAGGTGAGAGCTGCTTACTGACGAAACCATAAAACCAAAAGTCGGTTTGTAAACGATATCGCTTTAGCAGATTAGTCAGGAATGAGATGGATGCCCAGGGCTACAATATTCTGTCTGTATGTGTGAAAATCCAGCTTTAAATGGAAATGTGTGTGTATAAGTAGACAGGCAATGGGGTGGTCAGGGATATGGAAATAGGTGTTACAAGTATGGACTGCCTCCACCATGGAGATGTTTCAAATATTACCAAACGTGTGTTTCTTAGTAGGATTTTTCTGGTGTAGAGAGGAGGAATTGTTTTTTGGAGCAGACAGCTCCATCATGTGGCTGTTTATAAAAAACACCTAAGGAGAACTTGTTAGCAACCTCTGAACCAAAGCAATAAAAGACAAATCTATATTGTCCCTTACTTAGTTCAAAAGAAATGATTTCAACTCTACACACTTCATCAAATTTAAAGCTTTTTTTTTTTTTTGTATTTCACATCAGTTTCTTTTAAAAGGTTGCCAAAGTTTTGAAGGTGTATCATTTAAATACATTCAAATAAACACAGTTTCCTATGGATGTAGTATCTAGAAACTAGTAGTGTGTGAGAACCTTGTGTAAAGGATGAGTTTTGGAAGACATAAAGTTTTCCACATTGAATGGTAGGGAGGGGGGGTAATCAGTGGTAGCTGTTGGACATGTGTGGCATCTTTATTTTTGGGTAGGTTGCTAAAGCGTATCAGGTGGAACAATGCTACATTCTCAGACTGTGTCAGCAGAGAGGCATTACACAGGCAGCTTTTTGGGAAACTGAAATTGTTTCTGTTGCCTGACTGTTTCCCATTTTGTTGCCACCAAAACTGCCCTGTGTGTAAGCAGCGCCCTTTAAATATTATCACGATGATCTGAGATTAATACCCAGAACCCTCTGCAGACGAGCCATGAGCCATGTGAGCATGTGATGGTGGGCTGAGAGAGAGGGATGCGGATGAAGTCAGAGGACGTGGGGAAGCCCTGAGAGGCAAGTAAGAGAGAAAAGTCTGGTGATCCATTTACTGAGACTGATCTAAATTGTTCTCTCTCCCATGTTTATGACTTAAAATCAGGTGGAAAAAAATGCTTTGCCAGAATAATCTTTCTAAAGTTCCTTCATTTTATTCCATCTGTGAAAACAGTTGAAAAAGAGTCTCAGTAGGTGAAAAAATATCTTACCCATTTCAGCCACAGGGGTCTGAAGTACACCACCACCCCAGGCTAAGTAGATACGAGGTGATTTTTATTTTCTCTGAGCAGTATAAAACATTTAATAAACATATTACAACATATTATAATGTAGTTGTAAGCAGATATAAGAACATGTTTAAGTTAATTAATGTGCAGCTTCTTTTATGAACAATCATAACCCCTGAGAACCCATGACCTGGTGGTATCATTTATGATGTGTTTATGCAGCAGTTTCCACTTGTGGCCTTCCATAGTGTTATAGTTATTATTAGGCTATTGTTATTACTTTTGATCATTATAATCAGATGCTAAACACAAGGTACATATATTGTGTGTTAGCAAGTTATGCAACATGACTGCCATGTCTTTCTTTTGCCTAGAAATGTATTTTTATCTGCACTAATCTTCCATTAGCGTTAGCTGTACTGTTGGTTTAAGGTATAAAGTGGACTGATTAAGAATAAGCGTCACCATTATTACAATATTCATACAATACGGCATGTAATTCTATATCAGAAATATGAATAACAATCAATATGCATACTAACTGCTTATTCTGTTGGCTGTCATTAAATGTAAAAATGATCCCGTTCCCTTAGCAAGTGTCCCACTGGTTAGGATTTTTTTGGAGAAGTGTCTCAGTTACCATGATTACGTTTCAGAAAAACTAATATTAGCTAGTTAGCTATGTGGTCGACTTCATACAGGTTGTAGCTGTTGGTTAGCAATGAACGACATGTTTTTCACTTGCTAGCTGGCAGGCTAATGGCTAATGTCAGTATAGCTAACGCTAAAGCAATAGCTATACAGACATTAGTCCTGTTTAGACTGGGGCAGTAGTGCACTTCAGCCTCTTCTGGCCAAAATGAGTATAACAACAACAAACACTTTCAAACATGACAAAGAAAAGGAACTTTTTCCTGGTAAAACTTAATTTTTTCTACTTGTTTCACAGATGAAAAAAATGAAGGACCTTGAGAAAGTTTGTCCTGGCAAAACCTTTTCTTAGGTCATTAACACAGGAGAGAAAGCTATTTAGATGAGACCTAGAAAATAGATCAGCACAATTTCTTTTTTCTCACTTGCCCTCAGGGTTTCTGTAGAAACAAAAAAACCAAAAAAACACAAAGAACAAAAGGAGAGAATCCTTCTTTGAAATCCAGCATCAATTCAAGGACCTGTCCTGAAAGAAACCAGTAACAAATCAAAGGGACTGTCTTTGCAAAGTGTTAATTAGAAAAATAATCAGACGGTTAAAAACTGATAAAGATGGATCTTGGGGGTAGATTAAATCTGGAGTGGGTGTTCAGCAGGCTCAAAGGGCCTTTGGGTGACCGTTAAGGGGCGATTTAATCCACCCAGTTGAGATGATGTGAGGAGGCAGCAGGGATCGGGTCACAACCCCCTCAGGCATGGTCACTCCTCAGCAAAGACTTTACTTGGGCTGACTCCAAATGTCCACCCTCCAGACTTACAGACATATACACTGTGACGTGCTCACCATCATCACGTCGAGTTTTTGAGGCTGCGTGAATGGAAGGCCACATCAGATGGGTGTTGCACTTCACTGCTTTAATGCTTCACTTTTATTCAATATATCTTAGTGTCTTAGTTATTTTAGATGTTTCTATAACATTACAGGGTTAAGTACTGTTTCTACATACGCAAGTAACTTCTTAGCATAGTTGTGTGTTTTATACATTTGTAAGTTTTATGTTCTTCTCATGTTCGAGATAAAAAAATGATAGTGTCATATCCATAACATTAAGTCTGTGACTGCAGAAGTATTGAAATCCGGACATTTGGATTCAGCCTTCCAGCAGCTGATCGAACAGCAAGTCTCCCACTCTGAATGGCTGCTTGTCAGTACACAGGGAGCGGAGCCTGATGCAGCAGTCCATGCACTGAGGAAAGGTTGGGGTTGCCCATCCCTGAGGGACACAGGGAGGAGGAGGGTGGAGGTACATAAAACAATACTGAGTGTTCAAAGAAGAAAAAGGAACAAGGAGGAAGCCCTTGTGCTGTGGAAGTTCAGAAAGGGCTTCTTTGTGCGGCTGCCTTTACTTTTTTCAGTGTGATTTCTCTCTCCCTCCCTCCCAATCTGTCTCTGCCTCACTCGTCTGAGGGGTCTGCGTCCTCAAAGGACACCCTAGTGGACTCTCGGAAGTCGGGGTGCTGCAGGTCCGATAAGAATTTGGTGGGGGTGAGCATGTGGGTGGAACCTGTGGAGGAACAGAGGTGGCTTCACCACTCGTCTCTCAGCACATGCCACGCCCCCTCCCCCACTCGCTCCAAAAACAAAAGGGTTAAAACAAGCAACCTGTCATACGTACACGCAGAGACACACTCATCCATTGACATTGCACACACACATACACACACACACACACACACACACACACACACACACTTGGCATGTTGCACAAACACAAAAAACTGGGACGCACAGACACAGAAAAAGACATGGCGTGGCTGCAATTTAAAGACAACAGTTGTTTTTAAAGACAACAGCAGAAGCAGAGCACAACAAAAACTAACAACACACTTTCCCATATATAACACAGACTGGCTGGCAAAGCTTTAAGACATCAAATCAACAATACAGAGGGGCATAACACAAAGGGCTATTTAAACACAACACATTGCACACAGTAGGCAGGTTGTTACGACTATCTGCAGCTCGACCTTCTACACTCTCAACAATCTTACACTTCTACTGCGTCAGTGTGACTGTTGTGAGGCTGTTGTGGTCATGATGTGTAAAGTGGGATTCACTGTCTGGTGTATGAAAATCAAAAAAGAAATTCTGCTCTGCCACATGAGCTGTGTTGTGCCAAAATACTTCTGTTTGCAAAACCTGGACCTTAATTCCTGATTTGTTATTTTGTGCTTGAAAAAGTGTATGGAGTTATAGTCGATGCTGAAAACCTGAATTATCAAACTGTATTTAAGTTTTCTTTCTACTTTTAGTGTGCCAGTGGTGGGAGATATTACTGGTATTGTCTGGGATTGTCACCTTTTTTCTGTAATTTTCTAAAAATCAAAATGAACTCATAATCACCTTTTTTTTTATTTCCTTCAACAAATGCAACTTTATTCCAGAAAGTATTTATGAAAAACTCTTATTATATTGTGAAAAACTCAACTGATTCACCCCATGCTTTGTGAAAAGAAAATCTGACTCTGCTTTGTTTCTGTGCAGTGAGTGTGCACCTCTACCTCAGGGTTACACTGTCCCTTCAGATCACTTCCTGTGGTTGACTCCTTTCACCTTCTCCTTCCCTCCATCTTTATTTTCGTAGCTGTGTTCCAGCTCAGAAGCTCAGTCCTTCTGTCACCTTCAGAGGACCCGAAGGCCAGGCCGGCCTTACACCTGCTGCTCCGGCCTCACAGCGCCCTCTGAAAACGCTTCAGAAAACATGGCTCCTGAATTAGGACACAGCTTTTATCAGCATGTCCACTCAGAGACACGTCCACTCTGTGCTCAAGGTTGTGGTGAGTGTATCTTTGAGTGGCCATGTCCACCGTCTACACATTAACCCTTCCTCTTGTTCTCGGCCTGCCCTCAGTGGTGCCCCCTGTTGCGTTACTCACCAATGATGGCTTCCCATTTCCCATTGGCCTGTGTGACCTCATAGGCGCAGCGCATCTCACTGAAGGACACGCCACCGATGACAAAGACCATGACACGTGGACCGGTGCGGTACTCTCCAGGTGTCTTATTCTTGTGCCAGTGGCCGTACCGAGCACTGCCAGAGCAGAAAGGTAAACATGGTCACGTTGTTACAGATCTATAGCATTCTTTTCTTAGCTTGGCGTCCTATTTCATTTCACCCACTCTGTCACAACAACAATTAGAGAATTGAGAACAATTTCCAAAATATGGGTTCAATTTCATGGACACAAAGGTGTGAAATTATTGGTTATTCAAGGGCATAACTTCAAGAGATGGAGGAAGATTTTTCAGTTAATCAAAGTTAGAAAAAGGTCCAAAGTCATCCACACTGTGCTCACAGCAAAAATTTCTCTGAGCAAAGATTTTGCCAAATATTTCACCCTGAATGTGTCTTGAAATGTCATGAGGTGAAGGAAAGATGTGAAGGAGAAGGAACAATGAACAAGGTAATGAGAGAATCTAACCATTTAAACTGGGTTTTTTTTTTAACCAACTTTATTTATAACACATGGAAGATAAGTAGCTACAGTGACAAACTCATTGCTGTAGCGAGGTTTCCTGTCCAGAACTGAATCACACCTGCTATGAAAGGATGTTCTCAATGTATGCTTGGGTTAAACATAACCATCAATCACTCAGAGGACAAAACAACATAGATATTGCTGAAAATAAAAATAACTAAACAGACAGGATTGAAATGTTGAAATAATCTAATAACATCACAGGAATATACAAGTAGCGAAAGTTGAGCATTAAAATAGCAATTAAATAAAAATAATGAATTGAGCAAGGGGTCAAGATAAATATACTTATACTGTTTCCTGGCATGGGTGCTTCTGGCCTTTTTTTGTACATTTGTTAAGTAGAGAAAATTATTTTTTTAGTGCATTACACAATGGGGAGGATTTAATGAAACAACATTTAATTATATAGTATTTTGTTATGATGATTATATTGTCGACAAGAAATTCAATATGCTTATTGTTGTTTCTACATTTACTGTATGTGGGTGAAACTACAATGGTGTGTCACTTAAAATGTCGTGAGGAGGCTGTTGTGAGGAAGAGCAGGACAGAGTCATCTCTTTTCCTTTCATAAAGGAACTTCCTGTGTATCCTACTGTATGCTAAAGGAGATAAGATAGGAATCACTGAAGCTCCTTTCCTCAGCATTTAGAGAACTGCACCAGGCCTGAACATGGCTGCCAGTTAGATGATGCCACAAGGTGGAGCTTGCTGGAGGCTGTATACACCCTGGCACCTTCTACAGGCTCTGTAGCCTGTAGAAGCTACTCAGAAAAAATGATCAATCACTTTGTTAAATCATTTGCAATATACTGTAAAAAGAATAATGGTAATGCGGAATATTGTTAAAAACTTCTGTAGTTAAGATCAGTGCTCTTGACAAAATACCTGAGAGCTGGCGGCTGAGGAGTAGATTTCATCCTTTTTGATCTAAGTGGTAAAATTCTACATTTATTTGTGATTTACTAAATACACTATCTCCCCTGAAGTCTGATGTCTCTCCCCATCAAATTACATGTGATGCACTGTAGTATTACTGCAATACAGAGATGAATGTATCATCTATGACTCTGGTGGTGCTGGTGCAAAATATGAAGACCAGTTTCATCGTGATATAGAAACACTGACATGAATGTACAGGATAGAAATTCAATCTTGATTTATTTCTTTTCTTTTTTTGCGGCAAACAGACCATGTGACATTACTGTGTGTTGAGTTTGTCCACCATGATAGGATTATGATGAAACCAAATGATAATTTCTCTGTATCTGTGTAAATTTCCTCTGACTAACATACATACATGTCTGTGTCTGTGTGTGTGTCTGTGTGGGTGGGGGAGGGATAGTAAATGAGGCAGATCAGTTTGTAATCGATACACACCAGCAGCCAACCAAGTATTAGAGGAACTCCCCCTCACAGACAAACACACACACACACTGAGGACTTGTATTCAGGTCAGCTTGCTTACACTTTGGTCTAGAGTCGCCAAATGTGATATTTAAGCTGATTTTCATTATTTCATCAAACACATGTTTGACTATGTAAAACTGAACTGACTCTGACCATATTATCTATTTCTAGATGTTTCCATGAATCTAATGAAGTCATTCAAAAAATACAGTTTCACAATATCCAAACATCTCAACATCTTCAGTTTCTGAGAAGCTGTTCTTCCTCATTAGAGTTGGCGATGCTTGAGCTCTTGTTGTGCCTCCTGTCTTTGCACTGGGGTCTGTTTATGGCTCACAAACCTGGCAGTCATCAGTCGCACCTCCCTGCTCTCCATTTTTCTCAAGTATTGACTCATCTCCCTTCCAAAATGACTATTGATCCAATGCTACCATTTCTGTTTTCATCATTTAAAAAGAGCTACTACCAGGCAATGAGATGCAACACTTTGTGCATATGTATTTGTGTGTGTGTGTACCTGACTGCAGTGGTGCTGAAGGAGGCAGAGGAGCGGGTGGAGATGTAGGGGTAGTGCTTGGTGTCCAGCTTATCATCAATAGCATCCTGCAGGGTGAGAAAAAAACAAAACAGATCGTTGTCAGCCATATTGTCTGCCTTATATACACAGACACACACACATACACACCACACACTTGAATAGGGGCTTCACTGTTTGCAACACGTCTCTTAGCAGCCGTGTGTGGTTCCATCACAGAGGTCCATTGAAGAATTGGCTTTGCACAAATAAGGGGTTAAACACAGTCGATAAGAGGGAGGCTGTTAAAATAGATGTTTGACTCAGGTTGTTGTGGGAGTTTGTTGACTGGAAAGTAAACAACTCTACTCAGATGGATCAGTGTGTTGTTTTTGATCCTTGATTAAGGTTTAGATGAGGATAAAACCACATCTACAGTGGAGACGGCAGGTTAAATAAAAATAAATAACATAAACAAAAACATGTATATGAGTGACATAATGATTTAAGCCCTGCAGACACACCTCCATGATGTCCTTGACCAGTGGTGTCCAGCGGGACAGCTGATAGGTCTGCTCGCTCACGCGCTCCTTCCTGTCCAACTTCTTTCCTCGGCGGAGGGTGGACTGGTGACGGAGAGAAAAAAACGAGGATAAACAATCATCAGAAACATCCGTGTGTCTCTCATACTCATCTACCAAGATTTAGTTCACACCATTTGCTCAGTTAATTTATAACAGAACACAAACTGTTCTGACAAACCAACATTAGCCGCTATCAGCTGCTGGATGTCGTGTGTCCAGGCAGCCACTGAGTGTCCATCATTCAAGTGCAACGTATAAATAATGTAAAGATGCTTGACTGTGAGAGGGAATCCATCACTGTTAAGATTTAGTCATTTTATTTTCTGTCAAAGTCATGTTATTATGTGGTAAACGCAGATTGATGGGAAAAGCACTCCGAGTTGGTGCATTTCTGTGCTGGATAGAAGCTCAGACATCTGGTGTTCAAGTGTCTGTTTTTAATCGTTTCTTGGATTGAAAATGTCTCTCATTGGGCCACAGACTTCTCAAGTCTCAGATGCAGAAATTTCCTCCAAGATTTGAACAAATCATCGTGAAAGACTTTGAAACAGTCTGTGCGATTCCATACACAGCATCAACATTTCACGGTGACAGATTACTTCTAGATCTTAAGAAAACTGATTTTCAGAACATGAACTGAAGGCAGAAAATAAAGAAAAACATGTTCATTAATTCAAAAGGCTGTGATACAATCGAGAAAGTCTGTGGCAGTCATGTAAAGAATCAACTGCATAACTCTATAATTCTCATTATCTGTGAGTATATTAGGACATCAAAGAGGAGAAAGAGACCATTGATGTACAGGTATTACAGTAAAAAGAAGAGGAGTAAAAACTGAGAGGGCAAGTCAAAGCAAAGCAGAGAATGACAGACTCACAGACTGAAAGAAAAAGCAAAGAAAAGACAGAGGAAGAGGAGATGAAAAGAGGACAGTTGAACATCTTACATCTGTGACGATGGGGACGCCCAGGTGAGCCATGTTGGTGATGATCTCACTGTCCTCAGGGGGGATCTGAGCGTGCTGGATCAGCTTGTTCAGATTCTCCTCCGTAATGCCTGAACACACACAACACACAGACACACACACAGCACACAGACACACACACTGTCATATTGTATAACTCTGTCATGTTTACATTTAATATGTTCAGCCTGGCCTGTTATGAAGAGGAATTCATGTTTTGCTACTTCAGTGCAAAATAAAATAATTTCAGGTTGATGTCACTGCACTTCCTGTATGTTACTTAACTCCAGCAGCGTATTATAGCAATATCTTTTTTTTATCTGTATCCTGTGAAACATCACACACTTGTGGTGGACAGGTGACTTACTGAAGCTCACGTCAGGCTGGGGTGGGTCACCTCTTTCTTTACCTGGTGGATATTAATAGGTGGCTCCAGCAGTGAAGGGCTCCCTGTTTTTCAATGCGTGATTGTTTTGCTTTTTCATTTTAAGCTATTTATTATTTATACAAAAGAAAAGTAACAGATAAATCTAGAAATTATTAAAATGTGCAGCAGACATTCCACTTAGAGTATTTCTAAGTATTTCAACAGTTCAGTGTACAGTAAAGAAATACTTATAGTCACAAGTGTCGGTCAATATCTAAAAAGGTGATCAGACAACAGCTAAAGCAGCAACAAACAGTAAAAATAACTGAAAAACATAATAAAATGAAAAAATTGAGCTTGTACAGAGACAGAGAGCAGCACAGAGTCTTACAAACTTCAGATTTGATTTCTTTATTTGATTTCCTGTAGTCTCCTCCTCACCGTTCTTGAGGAAAATGTAGAGCAGGATGATGCGGATCTTGTCATATGTGCTGACGTTTGCATCCAGCAGGATGGGCACAATAGCCCTCATGGGGTCTTTGATCTTCTCTCCCTCAGCGTCTGTTCCCATGGCCAAATCCTGCAACACAGAACTCAGGCCTCATATAATGTTCCTCATTCAAATGGTCTGAGAAGCACATTTCTTCCTCAAAAACCTCAAATAGAGAGACTGCAGTAGCATTTTATTTTTGGATTTTAAAAATGATTGTGTAATTTATCCATGTGCAAGAAATATTTGGCCTTGCGTTGCATCTACAGCACAGTTTTACACAGTGACATGCACACACACTGCTCTGCTGTCATCGTCCCCTCTCACCTGCTCCACGCGGCACAGCTTGTCCACTGTTCCCTGGTAATGCTTCATGCAGTCCTCAGCCAGCTGCAGGTGAGTGGAGTACTGGAGAAGACAAAAAAACAGAGTCAGCATTCACACTCACACACACACATACACACAGGAAAACATGTGCATACACACACCTTGCTTAGCTCCTTCTGGTACTGAGGCATCTTCTTCAGCATCTGGGACAGATCCCTCATTGTGGTCTGTTGAGACAAAGCAACACAAATTTACACAATAATGTACAATAAAAGGGTGATGATGTAAACATCGGTGGAAGATTTCATAAAAAAAGATCAAATTATTGATGTCAGTTTATATTTACTTTGGTCTAATCACATACTGAGCAGTCATTGCTCCACACTTGAAGAGTTTAGTTCTACAAGTAAATGTCGACCATCTGGAAACAGAAACAGCTCAAAATATAAAGCTGCTCTGTTCTCAAGTATTTGATGACCAGCTGGACTGAACTTCATAACAGGGAATGATGAACTTAAGGCAATCCTGTGTCCAGGTTTGCAAAGCACAACAAAAGATCAAAAACAAGAAACAGAAACCTCTGAATTCATTTCGTTTCTTCTACCAGCTGAAATAATAAATAAATTAAACTCAATTCTGGTCATATTTTCTGAACATATTTAAAGAACTAGTTCAACATGTTGGGAAATAATTTGCTTTCCTGTCAGAGTCAGATGAACATTGACATCGCTCTCATGTCTGAACATTAAATATGAAGCTAGTTTGACCAGGCTAGCTGTTTTCAGATATAGGCATAATTCCAAAAATGCACTTAAATTAAAAAAAATATATGAAATAGCTCTTTTCACCTATAGTTACTAAACTATACTGTTTATATACTTTCAGACTGTTTATTCCTATACACCTACATGACTTAATTTAGTTTATAATGCACTAGCTATCAATACAAAGAAATGATCCTTCTTGTTGGATAATGTTATTGTTGCAGTACTCTATGTTCAGCCTGTATCATCTTCCTCTGTACCTTCTCTCCAGTGTTCATCCTCTTGCTGGAAGAAAAGTCCTTCAGCTGGCGTGTCACTTCCCTAAAAGACAAAAACACAAACAGCAAAGGAGGCACATTAACACAAGACAGACATGTTTGCACACTGCTTTGCTCAGTATCAACAGACTGACTGAACATATGTATATGGAGCATGAAGAAAAACAGAAGTACTCACTGGGACACCTCAGCTATGTGTTTGTGTCTCAGGCTCACCCACAGGTCATCGTCTTCATGCAGCAGCACCTCCTTCTCACGAGAGTCTCCGATGCCACTGGTCTCATACCTGAAGGCAAAAAAAAAAAAACGTAATTAAAATTGAGACATACCTCACAAGTAAGGATTTCTCTGTTTTGTCATTTTCGTACTTGTAGACGTCGTTTTCGATGGGCAGCAGGTCGTAGCCCATGGCCTGGAAGGTGAGCTCATGCAGGACAGGTGAGACTGGGTCAAACGCCCTGTCCAGGATGATCAGCTGTGAGCGAGCCTTATCTGGACCCTACAGGGAGACGGAGAGAGAGGCAACCAGATACAAAAATGAAAGCAGCAATTAGACAAACATGCAACTGTGCAGCTACAAACTACTAACATAATATTTTGAAACAAGAATATGAGACAAGAGAAAATAAAACAAAAACAGGAACAGGAACTGAACTCACCTCTCCCATGGTGGGGTCATCAGCCTTGTAGGCATCCAGTTTGTCTTGAACCAGCTGGGCCAGGGTGGCGTTGTCCTTGTACTCGCTGACAGAAGGACACACAGATGGACGCATGGTCAGATGGACAGACAAATGGAAGCATATGGAGGCAGACAGAGAAGGGCAAGACGAAAAATAATTGTCAACAGGAGAAGGAGGGAAGACGAGTTAGATAGTCAAACAGGTAGATGAGACAAAAGAAAGAAAAAAAAGACAGAAGAAAAGGTTTTGTGTGGCAGGTGTCTAACAACTCTGTCCCTGCTGCAGCTTCCAAAGACACTGGTCTCAACAGGGAAACATTAATTTTGGCAAATATGCTGAGTCAGTACCATAATTATAGTTGCTGACTCTTTACAAAAAGGACATTAAATAATATATAACTCCTTTTGAGCCTCTATAACTGAACAGTAATATCTGCAGCACCATCAGCTTTCTCCTCCAACACATACAGACACATGTAACTGGCAAAAACAAACAAAAGCCACATCTATTTCAGAGCAGCAGTCCAGCAGAAATGCATCATGATGAAAAAAATATAATCAACAATACCACTAATAAACAACTAATCTGTGTTATAGGACAGGAAAATGTTCCCTTTTCACCTTTAAACAGACAATAGGTGAATAGAAAGTGTCTGAATGTCCTTTTGGTCTATCAGGTACAGTGAACGCCTCCTCACTGTAGCACCTTTAACACTGAATCTGTCCAAATCAGCTATGTCCTTGAAAGCCTGGAGATGCTAATGATGACCGGCCTGAACCCACGGCCGGCTCTCGTTAGCGCCCCCCCCCACTGCTCACCCTCGGTATCTGACAGCAGGGTACTCCTTCAGGGTGGCGCAGAGCGTGGCCAGCTGCTCAGCCAGCCTCTCCATCACCGGGTTCTTCAGCTGGGTCTTATGGGGGCTGTAGAAACTGTGGAAGGCATCTGCATTGTCCAGAGAGTACACCTGCACACACACGCACACACACACACACACACACATGAAGCTGTTTCTTCTTCTTCTGTTATGTAATGTGCACAGTCATCTGTGTTTGTGACGTGTTGCCGCTAACAGGAACTGACTCCATGATGTAAACACTGATTTAACCATGACAACAGTTTTTCACGGTCATAGTGTCTGTGTGAAACCCAGCAGGTAAGTGTGTCACATATTGTCTCCTGTTTCCTCATCTCCTTTTTTTATTTACCATGCTCCTCTTTAATCGCTTTGTCTGCCTCCTCTCCTCTCTCATTCCTTGTTTCCTTTCCTCTCTCATTTTCTTTTCTCCTCCATCATTCCCTTGTTTCTTGGTTTAATGTCCCTTTTCTTGTCTCCCTTTCTCTCCTCTCCTCCATTTTCCTTTCTTTGCATTTCCTTGTTTGCTCTCCTTCTCTCATGTCCTTATCCTTCTTCCCTCTCTCATCATCTCCGAGCTTCTTCTCTTCTCCTCTGTCCCCTTTCCTCTCCTCCTTTTTCCTTGTTTCATCTCCCCCCTTCTCTTATTTCTTTATTTCTTTCATTTCCTTGTTCTTCTCATCTCCTCTCCTCTTTTTATATTTCCTCTCTCCTCACCTTCTCTCCTTGTCTACCTTCCTCTCCTCTCTCCTGCTCTACTCCCTTGTTTCTACACCTCACCTTTCCTTCATTTGTTTTCTCTTCTAGTTTCTCCCCTTGCCCGTATTTTTCCTCCTATATTTCTCTTTCCTTGTTTCCACTCCTCTTATTTCCTCCTCTCCTCTCTCTCCTGCATCACTCACTACCACTCCCTCCTCCCAACCCATCTGTCCACAGTCACATGACCACACTCCTGCGCTGCAGAAGGGTCCCTGTATTAGCCTGGCTGCCATTGGCCACCGGCTCCAGTGTGGATCCTGCCTCATCCAATGGGGAGAGGGCATCAGGTTGTGGGGCGGGGCTATAAAGGCAGCATTTCGCCTAGAGCAGAAAACCACTGACTCTGAATTAATTATAGTAGACAGGAGGGGAGCAAAGCATTGTGGGCCGAGCAGCATCTTCAGATAGTGGAAGAGTAAAGGATGGACAGAAGGAGAGGTGTGGGAGATAGAGGGTGGAGGTGAGGGGGAGGAGAGAATTAGGAAAATATGGTCGGGGGAGGGAAGGATAAATAATAGGAAATCAAATAAAAATTAAAAATAAAAATCTGATGCGAGTGGTGAGCAGAGGGAGCGCACGTGACGTGCAAAGGCAGGGATGGAGGAATGGTGGGATAAAAAAAAGAAAAACAGAGGGAGGGAGGAGGAAAGACATGATGGAGGCAGGAATTTGGGAATTTAGCAAGGGTGGAGAAGCAGGTGGGAGGGAGGGGAGGCGATGTGATAAGTGAGTGAGTGTTTCTGGAACAGTCTGGCAGTAAACAGAGTGACTGGTGAGTCAGCAGCATTGTGCCAAGCCACCACCTCAGTGTGTATCTGTGTTTGTCTCTCCTCTCTCTCTCCGTCTCTTTTTATCCATCCCTGATGCTAACAACCCATAACCTCACTGTTGCTATTCTTGTCCGTGTCCTTTCCAGCATCTCTTTCCTCCCACCTGTCTTAATCGATCTCTCACTGCTCTTCCCCAAGCTCTCTATCTCTGGATCTCTCTCTCTCTGTTTTCACTCATAGCCACTAACTGACTATAAAAGCCAACCTGTCATTCTTTGCCTTAAGAGGAGAAAAGAGGGGACAATAATCCAAGGGCATAAACGTCTAAAAGACACTCGGAGCCATCTGTTTACATATCAATACTTCACTTGTCGATGAAAAGAAGAAGACATGCCATTTCACTGATTGTGTCACATTGATTAGATTCTCTAACAGCCCCCAGAACAGCTGCCACCATTCAAGACACACCACACACTGCTCGACCCGGCTGGATGTCTACCTGAGACTCGTAGGGCAAGAAAGCGATGTTGATCTCCGTCAGAGTCTTTATGGTTTTGGAAGCGCGGCTCTTCACCAGCTCGTTGAACAGAGGATCGGGGCAGGCTGGAGGGCAGAGACACAAGCCACAACAGTTATATGGCTTATAGCTGATTATCCTTCTATTATCACGACCTGTTGTAGAACCTATTATCTGACTGAGGTGAACTGAGGAAAAACAGGATTATAATCAACAGTGATGCATTTTTGTGCAGAGAAATTCTCATTGGTTCCAGTGAGGATTTTGAACTACTGTGTTTGCATTGTTGTGGGAGACCTGTCATTGATTTATGATGTTTGTTATGAGATAGTACTTTCCTGCACTTCCTCAAACACACACACCTGGCAGGATAGAATATGATTGCTACAATTATATTACAATACAATCACATTTCTGACAAAGAGACAGAGGAAATCTGAATTTTACCTTCTGAATTTGATCTATCTATCTATCTATCTATCTATCTATCTATCTATCTATCTATCTAAAGGTAACTCACACTCAATGAAACTCATCTATTATATATCACCTCTGTGCAGTGACATAACTGCTTCAAAATACTTCCCTTTTCTGAAAATAAATGAGAAAGAAAAATCTCAAAACAAAAGGGAGCAAGGTGGGTATCTTTCTGTGCCATTAATAAATCAAATTAACAGATTAATTAATCAATTCAAAGCAAAACACACCAAACACAAATAATTTAAAATAGAATAAAGTAAATAACAACCAACTCCTTATGTACAGAAAGTTACATGACTTCATCACTTGGTGCTGAAGCAGCTCGTCATGTATATACTCACAGTCGGTGAAGAAAACGTGGGCTGCCTTGTATTTAGCTGAATGAGGGTCTTTGAAGTCTGCGATGAGGGTGTGGACAGACTGAAGGAGGAGAAACAGAGTCACACTATCACGTTCTGCTGAGTATTGATCACAGTTTATGTGATCGGTTAAGCTTTAGTGCCAGGATGATGCTAGAGTATTTACATGATGACCGCCTGAGCTAAATTAATAAGTGAACTGCTTGCAATAAATGAACTTGCTAGTCATGCCCGTTAAGCTCATGAGAACTGACCACAGAGACTAAACAGAGCACAATTAACATTTGCTTGAGGAAAAAAAAAAACAAAAAACAAAAAACAAAAAAATCTAATAATGTCACTGAAGCGGCAAAATATGGAAAACCCAGCAAATTAAAACTGTGCTGAGCACCTTCAAAATAAGACTAGTCTTTTTACTTTTAACTAATTTCCTAGATAGTTAAACTTATCTTGTCATATTTTATTTTTTGAAGATTAGTTTGCAATTATTTCTTTTTCTTTCATTATAGTAAACTATGAACAAACCATTTGTGTTTTCTTCTGTGTTGTTTATTATATTTATGCTAAATTGTGAAGCAACCTGCTTTGGTAATACTTATAACACACAGTTATAATATATAAAACTGTGTGTACGTGTGACCTGTGTCTGTATCTTCTCACTATGACGGACAGAGAGAGCGGGGGCACGTTTACCTTCTCTGTGGGTGTAATCAGATAAATGGCCTCCAGGCTGGGAAGAGGCTCTCGTCGCTTGTTGATGTCCTCCACAACTGAAAGGACAGAATCGAACATGTTCATGTCCACAGTTACAGACGTACGGACACAAGCAGACAAAAGGAAACGGTAGATGTGACCATCGTGTCTTACTGGTGATGCCCTCTGTCATGATGTCTGTCATCTTGCAGCAGGACGACAACATCCTCATGCTCAGCTGGTCCACGATCAGCGCCTGGCAACAGGGGAGACGAGAGTGACTACACAAACACACTTTATTACTTCCATTACATGTGGCTGACAATAAAACTGTCTCATTCAAATAAATCTCTTCCGTACACACGTTATGAGGAATTTTGATTTAACTTATGTGGGAAATGCCAAAGTAAATGTTTTAGTCTGCTCATGAATAGTTAGATTTATTTTTATGTCTGAAACAAACTGATTGAAGTTCTCTGTCCTTGCTTCTTTCATGATTCATTTCAGGTTCATACAGTCACCTCCTCTACACCAAGGCTTTAACTCTGGTTTGTCTGATGCGCATCACTGTGATGAAAACTGAGCTAACTTCTGTTTCCACCTGCCTCACAAAATTTGAACGTGTATACTTCACACATCCTCTGTCAGTTTACATGAACCTTTCATCTGTATATGTTCACGTCTTTTTTTCTGTTTGCTTGTTTATCTTCAATTTTTTTCAGTTGTCTTTAAATGTCTTTAAGAAATACATCTTTAACTACCGGTAAGCTTGGTGATTTTTTGGCACATATCCAGGAGTGCATACTGCAATTTTCCAATGAATGAAGGCACACAGGATGAATTTAATATAAGCGTCGGTCAAAATCAGCTCAATTTCCTGCTGAAACAATCATGGAGGAGGGAAAAATGGCAGCTGGCATGTTCATTCAGAAAGTTGCTGGGTAAGAACTTCTTAAGTCTTGTAAAAAGACTATCCCACACGCTGCTCTTGATCAGCATCACAACTTATTGATCATCCTGATGTTTGCTCATCCATCTTGTGTGCCCAGGCATGGGACAGTTATTCTCCCATGGGAGTGTCTTTCAGTCAGACAGTGAAATGCGTGTACTCTGCCCTATTATATTCCACATATAAGGAAGAGAAAAAAATATAATAAATACATGATCAAATCTACTTATAAAATTATTTACAGATATTATTTATCTATTGAACAATTCCTGCATTTTCGACCTAAAAAATAACTTATTTATAAATATTAATATTGTAATATTATATTACAATGATCACTTATCATTGTTGCAAAGTAATTCTCTGTTGTTTAATTAGCCAATAATCAACTATGTGTTTCAGCTCTAATCTCAACACACAAGACACAGATTAGAGCAATGTGGAGCTACTTTGCAGAAAAGTTGATAATGTTGTGTTGGTGCTTATTCAGACTCTGGACAGGGAAGATAATTCAGTAACAGACCAGTCATGTGAGAAGTAAATGGAAAAGAAGGGTTTCTTTCCTAGAATGTACAGTATTGAATATATATGTATGTTAAAATGGATCAAACACACTCTACCCAACCTGTCATTAACTAAACAAACTGGGGAAAAAAAAGAAGAAGCTACAGGGTTTTGATTTGATCTAAACACTACAACACTTCACTGATCAATTTATTAGTCACTGAAATATCATGATGTAGTCTTTGGTTGATGTCTCTGCTGTCCACCTCTCTATTAGACCCAGAATGTATTATTCCCAGGCCTTTTCCTGTAAATGTGAACTTTACCTTCCATTCTCCCTTCTTCTTCACCTTCTTGATTACATCGTTCATAATCTCTGAAAAAGAAAATAAAAACAAACACCATCAGGAATCTGAGGGATGCATGATGATCTGAGGGGCGTAGATCTTTTCATGCATTTTGTAAACAGGGAATACTCATGAAGAGATACACACATGGAGAGGTGCTATTTCCTCACAGTAAGCTAATATCCCAGATTCAGAGCTGAAGGTTTCAACTCCTTCATATTCATTCAAATAAATATGGACATACAGAAATAAACAGATGAAATCAAGGGAATATACTGTGTGTAACAACACCCACAGGCCTGAAAACGTCCAGTTTGACTGGATGGTTTTGTGCACATGTGAGTCTGTATGTGCAGCTTCATATATGTATTTGAGTGTCCATTTATTTGAGTATCCTGCTCTACCACACTGACAGCTGACTTCATGTGATTTATTGTATCCAAACAGACACTTTCATTTTTCTTTCTGCAAGATATTTCTGTCAATATTTTTTTACTATTGGAATTGAAATTGAATTATGATTACAGGGCGACCTGATAGCCGAGTGGTTAGGGTGCATACCACATGAGCTGATGCTCTTAGCAGCTGAGTCACCGGTTTGATTCCCGACCGGCCCGACTCTTTCCTGCATGTCATTCCCCCTCTCTCTGCCGCTTTCCTGTCACTCTCTACTGTCTAATAAAGGCAAAAATGCCCCCCAAAATATTATAATTACAATGTCCTAACTGCATACAATGATAATGCTAACCATGTTTTGAGCATGAAATACCGTCATTCTAAGAAAATAACTAAAATAACTGTATTTGGGAAGATCAGAAAAAATAAAATACAATCAAACATCCTTCAAAAAACACTGACAATCACAGCAGCATGTGTTAATGTTTTCTTGTAAACATGAAAAGTAAAACAAATTAATTTCTGCCAATGCTGCTGAGAAGGTATCCTTTAAAACATTACTTAAAATAAGTATAAAGTACTATGAGATGTTTTTTATAGCAGTGTTATGGAGCAGAGGAGATGTCTGGGTTGCATTAGTTCTACATTATAATATAAATGCATAAATAAAAACAGTGGAAAAAAAACAACATTATCGTGCCCTACTGGTGTTGATGTTAAAATCCCATAATGCAATTCCTACACTGGAGGAAAATAACATGACAAAGTCAAATATGGCCTGCAACAAGGTCAGTGGCCAGTGGAATAAATCCTCTTGATGAGGAGCGAATAAAAACAGCTGGGAAGTGACTCTGCTTTGATCTCAAAGATCCACACATGGAAAATAATCTCATCCACTGTGAGGTCACATCATGACAGGCATGTTTATACCACAGTACCGATATTGGCCTGATCACCGCACCAACAGTCTGCCAGCCGTATTAGGATAAATCCATTTAGGGTGAATTACTGTTTAACATCATGCTGGATCACTGTGAATATAACCCGCTAAGCCCTTCGGCTGGTGGCTAAAACCTGAGGCTACAGAGATACTGATGGATTACCACAGATTAAAAAGGACTCGCACAGAAAAAGATTAAAGATCACAGAACACACGTCGAATAAAGATCAGCGATGTGTTTATTTCATCTTTGCTTTCAGCCTCCTAAAAGAAAACAGTGGACAAATCTTTCAGGTGATGAAGATGTTGAAGACGCTAGCTGCTGATTGGCTCTTTTCACAGCGAGAGGGAGGAGCTGAAGGCAAGAAATAGGATAGATAGATAGGATGGACAAAAGGAAGCATAGACAGATGATTAGGAGGCATGACAAAAAATAAGGACAGACAGACAGACAGACCTCACCTCCTGTGAGTCGGAGGAACTGTATCTGACCTCCTGTGGGACATATGGTCCAGGAGTATTATTCTCACTAGATGACAGAGATTCCCTGACTCGGCTTCAGTCTATTTCCAACATTTTCTGTGTCCTGCTCCCTTAGCTGCTGCCTCAGCAAAACAGCAGCAAATACAAAACCAAAGGAACAAAAACAATGGACTTTTAATTGAGGACCAAATACTTTGGGAATGGAGCTTTTTGACACATCTGTGCTAAACGCTCAAAGTAACAGTCTGGTTCACATTTATTCCTAAAAAATCGACTTGTTTTTTATCCAGTGGCGCCTCCAGGCCACAGGATGAGACACTCTGACACACAAAGCAGCGGTGGGGATATCCGTCACACGTGTTCCCTTTTCCTCTGCTGGAGCTGATGTGTTTCCTCTCATTCTGTGCTGCAGCGTTTTTCTGATAAAGAGCTAAAAGAATGAAAAGCTCCACTCACTACACAAGTATATTAGTATCAGCTTGAATATAAAAAAGGTCGTTGTTTAATTGATTTAATGACATAATCCTTTACGCCCAGAAGTCTCTTACCCATATATGCTGATTAATAATGACACCATAACTTTGATTGCACTTTCACGACCACTTCCTGTTTAAACACCTCCTCTGAAGGTGAACTGACGACACAACTTTTCCAGTCCATGCTGGTAAATGAAGGCATACAGCTGACAGACAAACTCTATTCAGTGTTTATTGATACATGTTCAGTCTGCGAGTATATGTATGAAAAAAGAGCGTGCTCTACCAGTGTGTCGAATGCTAAAGCTGCATTTTATATTGTTTTTATGTAAACAATGTGATCAAAAGATGTTGCTTGTCATTAGAGACTCACAGAGAACTACCACCCAACTCTGCAGCTCCCCTCAGCACTACAGAGCATTTTAGCATCTTTTAGCTCATTTTTTGGTTTTCTGGCCCAGAAACTCCACTCTCATCACCTTTGTTCCCAGCAGCACCAGTAGCAACAACAGCAGCAGGCGGCAAAAAAAAAAAAAAAAAAAATGAGATAAACCCACTGTGTGATACCTGCCCTACAACAAAAAATCAGATGTACAGTTAGCTTGTCATTAAGCTAGTTAACTAGCTAGTCGCTAACTGTGTCTGCCAACATAGTGTGACATTCAACAGCTAAAGGGACAGTTATTTTCCCCAGAAGTTGGTGGAGGCCGCACACAGAGCTAAATTGGTGTTGAATTCATCTGGTGGACAGACGCATGACCAAATGGATGCTAATGTTGCTGCATGTCGGCTGCATGCAGCTTTAAGGTGCAATTTTTATATCGTTCTGCACAATTTACAGCCCCTTTCTAATTTAGCTGACTGTGTGGTGTGCTTAACTGAGATTAGATTTCTAGATCACAACATACTTTATCTTGTTTTTAATCATGTGTTTTAAGTATGTAGTTTAATGTAAACAGCCTCAATGGTGCACAACCTCAGGAACTGTGTGAACCTTTCAGCCACACTATTTATTTCAATGGCTTCAGAAATGAGCTAAGACTAAATTGATCCATATTTCCAAAGCTATTCTCTGAACCCTCTCTTTCATCTTCTGTGTTAGCTTCACTAAGTCATTTAAATGATGATAAAATAGAAGTTACTGCCACACATTTGTAACTGGAGATCAAAACCACATCAGGAGACAGCACTTACTGACGTCCAGATAGAGGCACAACAATACAGAAACACACCAGTCAGACAGAAGGGAAGGGTCCTGAACAAACACACTGCAACAGCTGTGTCAACCGAACAGGCAGAGTGGCACAAACACACACACACACACACACACACACACACACACACACACACACACACACACACACACACACACAAACACACACACACTCCTCAGACGCCTCCTATGCTCTCTAACATCCAGTTTAACAGGATACACATCCTCCTGACAGAGCAGGAGCAGGAGAAAACGCAGACAGGCCAAAGGCATAGCAGGATTTTGTTGTCAAACCTTTAAAAAGATCTAAAGGGGTCAAATAAATTTGAAAATTCTCATTTTAACCTTAGCTTTTTTAAATTTATATATAGATTTTTTTCTTTTTGACAGAAACAAATTGACCACACTCAGCAGATTTTGACCCACATGACATGATTTAGCCACAATATGAGACGGTGTGAAGTGTTACTGTACATGATATTGCTGATTAGGTCAGTGTACACTCCTCCCAGTCTTGACATGCAGCAGTGAAGAGCTGGCAGTTTCTCCCTTTGACTCGTGGTCCTCCCCCTTCAGGGACTTTCACCTATGAGTACATGACCCATTTTTTTTCTCCAGATCTACGCTTCACCGTAGAATGACTCCCGAGAGACGCTGACACTGATGATCTTAAAGAGACAGGCAGACATTTCAGCAGGGCTCGCGTTAAAATACAAGGACAGCCTTCACGGTGGCTCGGCTGAGAGACAGAAAAACACTTGAAGCTTCACTTAGAGGGTCTCAAATTCAAATCAGCCACAGTGAATAACAGAAAAAGGACACATGAAGCCATGTCTTTATAATAGACCATTGTTTCGATATGGAGACTCTATGATGATATCATTGTGATTAAATTGGAGATGAAATAATGAGTCAATTGCTCAATTAGCAGCTTCATTGAAAATTAAAGTAAAATTTATGTTTGTTTCTGTTTTATATCATTGAAAAATAATGACATTCAGGTTTTTGGATCATTCATCCAAAAATATAATCAGTTTACAACATTGTTTTGAGGCATGGACATCTGTCTTTATGTTTAACATTGATGTAAATAATCAACAGATTAACTGATAATTAAAATAATGGTTAGATGCATTTCCTGTTTAAATGGTTGAAATGTGTGTAGTCAGTTTAACTCATGGTGAGGTTAATTTCACCAGTAACAGTTGACATAATTGCCTGAGGCATCACAATGGTTACTAAGCTTTCCTGCAGTTTGACATACCCAGAGTAGAAAATTAAAATCAATAGATTCAAGAAGAGAAAGAATAAAAGACTACATCAGAGTACTGATCTTGAAACCAATAGCTTGTCTGCTATTCAGAGCCTGGTCAGACTGGCATGTTGTTATGTAACAGCCAAACCAGCCATAACCAGCATAAGTGAGTTTAAGAAAAGTAGAAGAAGATCATGAGTTTGTAGCTACTCTGGACTCCCACATATATCAGAGGTCAGAGGTCATGTAAGCTGAGGAGCCTTTCCCATGACCTGCACCAATAGGTGATTGGGGAGGATGTACAGGAACAGAGATGACGGAGAAATCCTCCTGCCACAGATTTCTGCATATTAATGGCAGTGGACTGATCTCTGGTGACTGTGTTGGCAGCATGTTAACTCTGTCTCATGGAGTCTAAATAGACGTACCTCGATAGAGCCTGAGAGCTGAACAAACAGGGTGCGGGTCTAGCAGTGGTGTGGTAGCATCAATCAACATCAGCGTAACAACACAGCAAGGATAAACATATTAATACACCTCTAAAGACTCCAGATTATTCCCTATGAGATATAAATAAAGGCATAAAGATCTCCTGTGTTACACAGAGAAAGGAAACTAGATGTTCAGGCCAAGTTGCCGGCAGTACATTTGCAACACACATGGAGTTGTCAGCCACCTTTGTTCACGCGACAGGAAGGAGTTTATCTGAGGTTAGGAAATGACTTCTTTAAAACACTGCACAGATGAACGCTCTCTCTCCATGTTTGCTTATCCTAATTAGGTCACTGACAGCAGTTGACCAATCAACGATCATTTTGCAAAACATGGAGAAACATCAACGAGTTTCAGTAGATATGATATAGCTAAATTCTAAACTCCAAGCTTGTTTTCCCACAGAGGAAATTAAGAACACAATAAGTGGCAATGAGATGTAGTATGAGCAGGGAACCCCTTAAAAAAAAAAGCTGTACTTACATTAGTAATATATACTGTAGTGATTTTTAATTTTGAATCCCTCAAATATATTATTATTTTTCTTATATGACAAAATCCATCTCTTTCTTTTCTCTCGAATGTTGGAATATTTTTCTTGACTCATCGTTCACTCAGACATATTCATTAATGTATCAGTTAAATCTAATCTGGAGCATCTAGCTTCTCCTTCCATCAAATCACTTCACTTTGAGCATCCATGCCTGTGGGTCGCAGTATCTAGTGGAGCAATAGTTTGTGTTGACATGTCAGAAAAAACAGTTTAAATCTCCGGAGACATGTGGTTGTGCTCTATTTTATTCATTTCTCCCTTGTTCGTTGACTCCTGATCTAACACCACAGGTGAGGAAGTGTGTGGTGGCAGAGGCCAACAGCCCTACAGAGACTCCTCATTCACTTCAGCACACAAATTATGAGCAATCAAATAAAATCCCTGAACAATTTAATCAAATCCCTCTTGTAATTATACCCCAAATATCCCATTTTAATCTGAAATACCTCACATTACGCAAACTACAGATGCCGTTTCACTGTCTTTAAAGACTAAATGCTTGTCAGAAGGGTCAGTGGTTAATCATTTCATTAAAATCAGCTAATTAATGCAATTAATTCATTCATAAATTCAAGGCGTGTTTACTGTGTCCTGTTTTTTAAGCACTCTGCAAAGCTTACGGTGCTGAAAATGGCAGACAGTATGTAAGAGAGAGGAAGTGATGCACTGTGATACCGCAGGCTGCAGCGACCTGGCTGGAGCTGTGTCTGACAGTCTGAGTGCTCTGCAGTCTCATCCAGCTCAGCTGTGCTGGTAATGCACACAATCAATATCAATAGTATTTTGCTTCTTACAGTTTGCATCACAACTTGACACATCACCATCATGTCACGCTATCCTCTCCCTTTCTCTTCCTCTTTAATCTGCTTCCCCTCTTTTTGTTTGTGTCGCTTGAGGACGAGAGCATTTTGGACGACGCTGCTTGGCTCTCGTACAGTACCGATCTCCTATAAGTAGATATTTCTGTAACACTGTGTTAAATTTGCCTGCACTGTATGTGTGTGTATGCATGTTAGAGGAGGATGGAGAGAGCAGTCACATGCTGCTGAGGAGAGTGGGAGGAAGAGGACGTCTGCCAGCTCTGACACAGCACTCTTCCTCAGTGAAAGAGGAAGGGAATTCATTAAGATTATGAGCCACTGTAACCCTGCTTTAGAGAGCTCTATTTCAGCCAGTTCTTCATGCTCTGTAAACACTATGACATGACATTTCGGCATGGATTTATTTGAGTGTGGGTGCATGCAGCGGGCCTGTGCATTTGTTGTGTGTGTGTGTGTGTCTGCGTGTGTGTGTTCTGTGTAGGCCCAGGGGCTGCAGGCACTGCGTCAGACACTGAACCCAGACGAGTGTGTGACGCTGTGGTTCAGTGATGCTTCCAAGGTCAGCAGTGCTTTGTATGTGTATGCATGCGTGTATGTGTATGTGTGTGTGCGCAGCGATGTGAATGCATGTGTCCTTTTCCGTTTCACCTTCCGCCTTCCTTCTCTTCACAAAGCCCCACACAGGGGGAGTAAATACACACCAGCAGGCTTCCAGAAATTTCCACATAAGAGTGAATTTACTCATCACAGGCTTAGAGGAATGGTCCAACGTTTTGGGAAACCTGTTTATTAGTTGGGATGAATAAAATGAAACTGGATAAAATGAAAAAATGGCTGAAACAGCTAGCCTCTGTACAACAGTTAAAAATGTACCGACCAGCACCTCTAAAGGTTGCTAATTAACACTCTAGTCTCTCTCTTGTCTCATTCGTTCAATCCAAACATTAAGATAAATGCAAAAATGTCAAGTTTTGGCTTTACATGTTGGAGCTAGCCAGTTTATGTATCTGCTCAGTGCTTCTGTGCAGTGTCTCTGGCTGTAGCACATCACAGGTTTTGATTTAGTTCTTTGTACAGGAAAGATAAAACCAAATCTGGCAACCTCACTGTTTCAAAGACAAGACTTTGGGAGGCTGCACAGTCACTGTGCCCAGCTGCTGTTTACCCAGAAACTGAACTTCAGACAGAGTCAAGCTGGCTGTTGCCCCCTGCTCCCAGTCTTCTATGCTAAGCTAAGCTAACTACATCCTGACTCTTGCTTGTAAGTTTTGGTATTTCTACATAGCCAACATTAGCATTAACAGCTGTTTACTTACCAGTCTTGCCAAGAGCTTCAGTCATTGTTATATTTGCAATACAAGAGGTTATATTACCCCCTTCTCCATAGCAGACTGGACGCTGCTGTCAGACAGTGACAAAATGATCCAGCCAGACTGGAGCTAGCTGGTTAGCATGCTAACTTCAGTAGAAGAAAAGATGTGATAGCAATGGAAGCAAAACGAGGACTGAAGTCTGATACTGAACTCAAAACGTTTCTTCTAGACTGTTAAGTAAACAGCTGTTAGTGCTAACATTTGCTATGTAGCAACAGCAAAACTTACAACCAGTTCCTTTAATGCAGAAACATTACAGTGCTTGAAATTTCTTCCAACTCCTTCAAGAACGCAAATGCCAAAATGTCAAGTTTGCATTTTCAAATTGCTCTTAAAGTCTTAAAACAAGAGATGAGACTGCAAGAAATGTGCAACAATACTCACAGTATCTTGTATCCTGATACTTAATATACAACACATGCTCCATACTAACAGAAGGAACAGTTTGACATACTCCATTAGCATCTGCCTTTTCCTTGACTCATGAGAACAACAATGCAAGCCACTCTTATTGTTATTATTATTGTGAGTGTGATATGTTTTTTACATTTCCGGTGTATGACAGGCTGATTTCAGTAATCTTAGCCAGTGTACACAGTGTAGCCAGAATTAAAAGCTACTTAACCACATGACTTCTTTGTCACCTGGATGAAAATGGGTCAATTATGATTCATTTAAACATCAGACTTACTGTAGTTACATCACTGTGTGCAGATTGTAGCAGAGGATGTATTGGTACCACTATAGTTAGCTTAATTGATGTATTTTATCTGCGGACAATCACATTACTCATACCTGTCAACTTTAGTGTGAAAAGACACCAACACATTACTGATACGTAGCTATAGGATGGTGATTAATATGCTTGTTGAATGCTGAGTGTTGATTCAACAGCACTGCATGTGCATGAACCCCATGATCCCAGACGGCATCAGCAGCTAAAGACAATGAATGAATGAAAGTGGGGTTGGGCAACCAGCCAATACAGTTTATAATGAAGATGATATTAATTTGTCTATGGTCACAGAAATCCCACAATACTTTATGGTCTTATTGGATTTACAGGAGTTTTGCAGAAATACAATGAGGTATTTTGATTTGTAAGTGATTTATTTCAGTTGATTAGCCAAAAACAGACAATCCCATCTGGTTATTTTATCTATAAACACTTTCTGAATTAAATTTACAAATACCATGATTTTATCCATATAACCCACCTCTAAATGAACGAATGAATGAAGGTTGGGTCTTAATTCCTTGGGCAGACATAAAATAAGTCACCTGCAGAATTTCATGATATCCAGTACAACAGCCCTGGATGCATCATCCAGTAATAAATGTTCACCTCCAGAATATCAACTACATAATATTATTTCTTTGTAATCACAGGAGTGTAATTGCAGCGCTGCCTCAGTTTCATCAGTCTGAGCAGCAGCATCATTTAGAAATAAATCTCCTCCAGCTCAGGTTGTTGGTGACTGATGAGAGCCTCTCCTCATCCAGCCTTATTTTCCTTCTGTTGCTCTCTGGGACTGATGCTCATATACAGTCATGAAAGGGGAGGGTGAAGATCTGCTTGCTGCCCATCCCCCCTCCTTCATCCTGGCTGCTACATCCACTGCTGCAGAGAGGACCCATGATGGTGTCGCCCTCCCCTCTCTGCCCCCACCACCTCCACCAATCCCATCCCAGCTTCACCTCAGCCAAACAGAGCACAGGTGTTGCCTGCTGCGTCCCTGCCTTTACCTACTGGGACACATTCACAGAGTGTTTACGTTGTTCTAGAAAGGACGATCCACTCAGCAATGAGAGCCTGCATGTGCCCGCCTTTAGTTTTACAAACTGGGTTATGTAATTGCCAGTTACAAGGCCTATAAATAATTAAATAAAGCAGGACATGCACGGATATTTGGCATGTGAAGCTGTATTGTGTAACGCTGTAGGTGTGCAGATGGTATCATCTCTATCAAATATCTGTCTTTGTGGCCGTAGAACAAACACGTTGCAAAAATTATCACAGAAAAATCATATCATAAGAACAATAACCAGTGATGCAGGGAATAAAAAGCAGGTTTGTGCCCCTTCTAATTCTAATTCTCATCACAGGTACAATATGGCATTAAGCCAAACACTATCCCCCAGTCATCTGTTAAAAGATCTGCTCTAACTGGCTAATAATTCTTATTATGACACTATGAGAATATCGTGTTTTATACATTTTCATTGTTAAAAAAAATCAATGATTCAATGCAAACTATTTAAAAACTAACTAAACAAATAGACTAAGTTTTTAGTTGAGACATGCAAAACATTTTTTTTATGACAGTGAAACACAGATATCATTATCTATCTACCTATCTATATATATATTATATATATATATATTATATATACATATATATTTACATACAGTCTTATCCTTCAGATAGAGCCAATCATAACAATATTTTTTTTTTTTTTTTTTTTACTTTTGGCTTAAAGTGAATTTGCATTTTTGGGGGTTTGTAATCAATACTGGTTCAGAATCAGCTCCTGCTCCATGCAGACGTCTGATTCCCAGCCAAAGCACAAACCTTTCCACCCTCCATCATATCACATCATATCATAGCAGAAAAAGTGTGAGTGTGACGAAGGAGGTGGATGTATATCAGTGTGGGGGTGGGGGCCTAAAAATTTGCAGCATAGCCCATGACAAAAATGAAACACCAGTGAGCCTGAGAGATGAGATGTAAGAAATGTAAATATCCAGTATTCTTACTGACAGGGAATGAGACGTTTCTATAGAGAGGCCTGTGGATTTGAGTTGGTGAAATGTGAAACCGAATCAATAGGATGAACAACAGATATGAAATGAAGCAAATCCTGCAGCAGGGCAGGGCACACTCCCAAAAAAAATTTAGGAAAATGTGCATCTGATGGAATGAGGGAAAGCTTTAGTTATAGGCCTGTGTTAGATACGCGCCTTCACATGAAGTGCTCTTTAACTGTGCAGGCCTGTCTGACATTATCACGACCACCAACACTTGCACCCAGTTGACCCTCCTGAGGAGAGACGAGCTGCGCCTCCATGTTCAGGCCTGCACCAGCAAATGATTGTAAAGCACCAGATCAGACCCTGGACAGTCGCGTCCTAACGATGCAGGATTACACAGACTGGCGCAACACCAGAAAAGGGCATGATGATGATGATGATGATGATGATGATGATGATGATGATGAAAGGGCATTCAGTGGTCGTTAGTGGACGGTGGCTCCTGTACAGATAATGCGGAATTTCTCGGGCAGCGGCCTGTTAAGGCAACTTTCCCGTCTTGGATACAATCCGCCATTAATGTCAAGCACAGCTGACAGCGGCTTGTTTCAGCACTGAAGCGCTCCGGTAGAGGAAGGGTGCTTTACGCAAACGATCCATGCTCCATCAGGGGGGCGAGGCACTGCTGAAATCAGGGAATCCCACGGATGTTAATGTCCAATCACTTCATAATCAATAGCCTAGCACTGCATTACATTGTTGGCTATAATTAGCTAGCCAAGGCGTGAGAGGCAGGAGTCTGCAGCATCGTGTAGCACAATATTCATGCAAAAACACGGTTTGTGATGCAGCTCCAGTGCAGCGCAGTTGATTCCTGAAATAAACGCTGATTGAGGCTAAAAGGGCGTATGTGGGCTGCCTTTGCCTCCAGGCTCTCTGCATCCTTCTGGAGAATGATGCCTACATTTTCCACCAGTGGGCTAATCACCGCCTGTTAAAGCCTTTTTCAGCTCTCCGCAGCCTCAAATACAATTGCGCACCGCGCCGCAGCAGCCCGGTGAGACAACCCAGCCTCTGCAGATTACCTACAGCTCCCTCACTACACCGCTGTGTTTTACAATAGGATACAATGAAGCACCAACAGCACCACCTTCATCATCATCACCACCCAGCCATCCGCACCCTGCTAAAACACACATCCACAGCCGGATTTGCGCACACGGCGCAACACGCAGCGGGATATCTCACCAAATTTAGAACAAAATAATAGTAATTTAAAAAAAAAAAATCTTACTTTCGCCGACCACCGCCTTTAATCCGATAGGTGCCATGATGCTGCTGAGTCCTGGACCGAGTGATCACCCTCTGCTTCCTCCCTCTCTCTCTCCCTCTCCCCCCTCACCTCACATCGCTGCGGAGGAGCCTCCGGTTTGAAGCGTCACTGCGTATCCTTCCGCCTCATTGGTGCTCCTGGACGTTTGGCTGCAGCTGCGCTTTATTAGCCTCAACTATTTACTGCAGCCGGGATTAGGCATGTGGTATTCACCGAAACTTCATTTACAGCCTTTTACATGTTCTGACGTCCTCAACTTATCCTCACGTTACTCACACATCATGAAGGATGAATGTTAGTGCCTGCTGTCCAGAAACATGGCACTCAGTCAGTGGTGTCATAGGCGAGCTTGTATTTGCTTTAAATACTGGAAGATGTGAAAAACAATCACTGGGCCTATAACATAATCGTCTCTATATGTCATATGTTTGTTCTTTCTTGTCTCTGTTAAATTGCTTTACTGTGTGGCGATAAGGCTGCTTGTAGTGATTGTTTTATTATTGTTTTTCATCACAGATAAGTTCCCACTGCTAAGTGTCTTCAAAACACTTTGAACAATATCCGAAATCATGATGTAAAACACAGGAAAGCAGCATTTCCTCATGTGTGACTTGCTATTAAGCATTTTTTCTTTATGACCTAAATGATCGATCATTGAAATTGTTGTCAGTTAATCGACTGAGGATCAGCTCATGGACCGGTCGTTAGAGGAGGTTATTCCTGTCATGTCTTGCAGCTGTGGTGGGAGTTTAAATACTGTTGATTTGTGCAGCTTCTCAATATGGACCAGAGCAGCTGCTGCTAAACTCCTGTGGCTCACTGATCATAGTTTATCAGAATATTAGATAATGATTATAAATGTGGCATTAGATGCTTTTAAGACGTTTTAAAGGACCTGCAGAGATTGCATGGTCTCCACATGGTCGCCGGTTAAAGGCTGAACTATTTCACAACTATCTGCTCTCAGCATTGGCATGTTTTTTATCAGCCTTTAGCAGCCTGGTACGGACCCGTTTAAATATCAGACAGTCCACACGGGGGCAGCATGTGTCTTCATGTGGGAAAACGCACCACTGGGGGTCATTTTTCCTCATGGAGCAGAATCTCTAATAGGAATCAACTCACTTTCACCTCCCTGAGTTTTATTAGAATAAATTAAATCCACAATAGAGAATGATTTTAAGATAAGCCACATCACTTAGGAGTGGTTTCCCCACACACGGATGCTGGTGATTTCCACGTCATCCTCATAAATTACGAATTTAACGTCAAATAAAGTCCAAAGAAATAACAATCATGTGCACAGTAAATACTGAATATGTTGCTGTTTTATTAAGCGCCTGGTTCTGGCCACACCCTTGGCAGGGCCGACTGAACACGTTGGACCAGTGATGACTCCCAGAGGGTGTGTCCTACCGCTGAGAACCGGACCAGTGTTCACCTCCTCCGCGCCGGCGGGGAGTCGCTGCCTCCGCCCGCCTCCTCCCCCATTAGAGAAAGCGGGAGAGAAGAGGGAGCCGAGCGCCTCTCAGCAGGACGGGACAGCGGCCCAGCACGGATATCCGAGACTGCTGCGAGTGCCACCGAAGCCTGTTTTCACCTGGAGTACAGCCTGTGAGCAGGACCAGTCCGGCTCTCCTGGAAGCATGGGGGACGTGGTTTCCTCTCACCTGGATGAGAGCAGGCGGGAGATGATTACAGGTAAGAGAAAAGAGCCTGGGCTGCGTACAGACAGTTTCTCACACCCTGAGGAGGCTTGAAAGTTAATTTGTTCATATCCAAAACAAGACTGAAATTCCTCTAAAAGTTTGTAACAACTTTATTAAGTTCTTATATCCTCCAGTAGAGAAATCACCACTCTCCTATGCCAGAATTGTCTGAATTGTAGCCTATAAAACACAGAGTTTATGTGTCTATTCTAGATTAAACCAAACTTCCTTTAAACTGAGCTGTCACACTAACCTGAGGGGAGAAATCCACTGAAACCTCTGTGCAGGAATTGCACGTTAAGTCTGATTAGAATATGTGGTGAATGACTTCTCCCTGGCCTGTTCTCCTCTCATTTGCTACACTGCGTTGTTGCTCTGCTCCTCTCAAAGAGCTCCTCTGAATCCCAGCTCTGCTGCGGGCCTGTTTCTCCGAGATAATAAGTAGGTTTCCCAAAGGGGAGCATGTTTGTATAAGTTTGGGACTGGCTGCTATTTAGGTCTCAGATTGCTCCAGCCTCCCACAGTGCACTGTGCAGGTCTGTGTGATTATTTCAACAAGGCATGGGAGCAGAGGGAGGCAGAGCAACAGAGCAGTGGATGAAACACTTCCATGGATGTGCAGCTGCTTCCCTGAAATTAAGAGACTGTCATCACTGGAAGCAGTTTGGAAATGAACCACAGGACCAAAGCAACACGCAAGAGGGGACAAGACTGGCTTGTTTTTTACGTTTGAGTTGATCCTCCACACTCGTGCTTTCCAGAAACTCATTTTAGGCGGGGATAGTACGCTCCTACAGCTTCAGCATTGTAATTGTGTTTGTGCGTGTGTGTGTGCTGGCATGCGTACTTGCACGAAGAAACCACTTCCAGAAACCAAAGATTACGTTCTTGAGGTTGAGGCACTCCGTTTGTTTGTTGTTTTTGCTTTTTGTGAATGAGACAGAGAAATACTCTCACAAAATAGTTGAAAATGGGAAGAATAACAGTGTTGGAAGCTGCCTCCTGTGGTGATGTTTTGTTTCTCTGGTTTCATCTGTTGTGTTTGTTATTGTGTATTTGAAGAGACTGAGCCCAGAAGTGCTGAAACAGTGCAGTGACTGTAGTATTACTGAAATGATGGGAAGAAAATGCATTGTTTAAGTCACAGAAATATCTTTGACTTTTAAACTACTGAGTAGACAAAACCAGCAATCTGAAGATGTCAAACTGGGCTCTCGGAAATTGTGATGTGCTATATTTCCTATTTATTGACATTTTGTGGAATAAACAATACATTTATCATTTGAAAATAATGAATTAATGCATTAATAATGAAATAAATATTATTTTGGAAGCCTATACTGCAACAGCAATGCCTTATATCTGATCTCATCCTCACTTAAGAAAGGGAGAGGCCTCAAAATACAACAGTCTGTGAGATTCTGGGAAAATATAATCTCATCTCTTACTAGCCTTTTTTGAGCCTTTTTTGGAGCTTTCAGCTGCATCTGAGAGTCTTCAGCAGCGAGTGGAGCTGGCTCAGGAGTCATCACATGACCTGTGTTGTTACTGACAACAGAAAAATGTGGCCTATTTGGGAAATCTATGTCTTTTTGGCAGTTTGGTGCAATGCTACACATGAGGGGAGATTTATATTATCACTGTGGACAGCTGTGGTTGAAAAAAAAAAAAAAGAATTCTGAAGAACTGGAAACCACCACTGTTTTAAGTTTCCAGCTAGAATAGCTGAAATTGTGCAACATTTCTTGCAGTTGAGAACAAGATACACATGAAGAGTTGAGTCAGAGGAGGAGATTTTAGCTGAAGCTGCAGAGGTGAAGCAGGTACAAACATGTCGCAGGATTAATAGCTGCTGTCTGGGTCCCACACACCCTCCCTCTGTCGTCTCTCTGAAGATCGTTTGTTGTGTCCTCCACATGTGCGGATGAATAGCATGTCCTTTAAAGTACCAGTTACAAATCCTGTGTGGTAGTGGGTGTGCACATTGTGCGTGTGTGTCTGTGTGTGTGTGAAGGCTACTCAGCATTTCTGCACTGGGAGTTTTGTTTGGAGTGTGTACCTCCCAGCAAGGTGATTTCTTCATCCTTGCTGCCTAAGCACATTCTCACCAAATGATCTCCTCCCTTGTGAGCCCACACAACAGAGTCCCAATATTCACACACACACACACCCACACGCACAGACACACATATATACTCACATATACAAATGCGAATCCTAACTGCGGTGGTCACCCACACAGCTCATGTCCATCCATCCGTCCCTGCTTCAGATCTGCTACAGACTGATGCTGCTGATTTCAGCCATCATGAGGATCTCACAGTTGTTTCTCAAACATAGAACGAGAAAGAAAAAGCAGGGAGTGAATGACGCAGATGACCTGAGCTGTCAGCTTATGTCAGCGTCTCAGTCATGCTTTTTAAGTGGTGCTAATAATAAGTAACATTTCTAAAGACAGGTTATTTGGCTAAAATGCTCCTTGGTGCTTGAACTCAAACTGATCTCATTGTAGTTGTAGTTTGTGTAGCTTGGACACTGTTTTGTATTCAGTAGGTGCTGGTGGACCACAGGGACATACAGTATTTAAGTGAGACAATCATAACCCTGAGTGACAGCTTCTGTTAGCTAGCTGTTCTCGACTTGGTGGGTTTTCTCAATTCGTTTCATCAGTCTTTCTCAGATGCTGAAACACGTTCCCTGTGTTTTCTGTCCATATCAAAGAAAATGAAGTATCTACGACTGTGCTACTTAGTAGAATTTGAACATACGGTATCTCATGAAAGCCATTTGCAGCCATTTGAGCTGGAGGTGTGTTTGTTTAAGGTCATAAATCAATATGATATTGATATTTATTCAAGGTAATATGAAGATATGCACCATCTTAAACATGGGCTTTCCAGGCTTCTAAAGGCGCATACAGACTGTGAGATTTTCACAGGCCACACTGAGTCTAATAAACTTGGGTATGACATCAGGTTTGATGTATGTAGATGAGACTGTCCTGCATAAAACTAGCCCACAGGTCGTCTGTGCAGCAGACCCATAGTTATGACAGGAGCAAAGGGAAAAATGAGGTGACATAGTTCATGGAGCAACAAAATCCACGTCAGGAGGAGGTTGTGGTGGATGGATGAGTCAACAAACTCAGGAATGTGACAAAGGAGAGGGGTGGTTGATTCCCATGTGAAAGTAGCAGTTTATGTTGTTTCTGTTGTCCATGACAAAGTTATCCACATTGTTATTATTGTAACTGTGACAACAAAGACTGTGTAATGTTGAGGAACTACTTTTTTTAACCCAAATCACAACCTTTTCCTAAACCTAACCAAGTCATGACCGTTATTGCAGTAACCGTTGCAACGAAGGTAGGTAGGTATGCTGCTCTGTTTGTTATTATTACCTTATTATTGTAACCTTGACAACCACCTGTCACTGTCGGGGTGCTTTTTCAGGAGACACTCCTATGGGTCGTATCAAAGGGGTGAAAAAAAACGACATGTGTGGTTGTTCAGGTTGGAGACTGGTTGATGCAGACTGTACAATTATAACACCCAGTGAATCGTACAACGCACGTCAATATGCAAAAATAAAACATCAAAATCTATAGTGGTAAACAATGAATGCATCATTTCATGCTGCATTCCTATTGGTAGGTTAGTAGATTACATATTGAGATTGAGGTATTTGGTTGTCTGGTTGTAGGGATGGTTGGTCAGTCACAGTTTCCTTGACATTTTCTACAGACATTTGTGGTTCCCACAGAATGAATCCTGGTGACTTTGGTGCTCCGCTCTTTTCCTGTAGCACCACGTGAGGTTCGACATTTTTGTTTATTTGCGAGTCAAGGAAGCGGGAACATCTCACTGACAGTGTATCTGAAGACTCACTTTTCTCACATCTGCAGAGCACAAGAAGGTAGATAATAAGTGAGAAGGATACAGCAGAACTTTTAGCATGCCTGTACAGGTTGAAACAGAGGACTGGGTGTGTGTTTTATGATGTGGTCTTTGTTCCCAAATTCCAATTTCCAAGTGCCTAAAAGGCCGTCCATGAACAGCTTCCCAGGCTGCTGACTTTGGCACAGAGAGACAACGAGTGGAAAGTACCAACTCTTTCCACGTTTGGAAAGGAGGCCCCATTAACCAGCACTTATCTGGTGGAAGTTTACACAGAACAAAGAGTTTTTGTCAGATATTCACAATTTAAAGCAAAAAAGTGACAAAGTGATTTAGAGCCAGAAATAAGATCTGCACACTGTGTTAAGAGCTGAAGATACATTTCATAGAGCAAATTTTCCATCTCACAGGATCTCATCAGTCTGCTCCCAGACTCGAGGGTGAACAGGAAAAATCTATTCTGGTACAGATACCAAAACAATGCTTTTTTCAGTAGCTTAATTTGAGCATAATTAACATTTTTCTGCAAAGTCCTTTCCATTTTAAGAAGAAAGTACCGAGACAGTGTTACGGGTCGATACGCAGCTTCACCAAACACTGCTGTCTGCTCCCATCGTTTTCAGTTTTTGTTTCAGCCGTCTCACCCTCTTCCTGTTCTCCTCTGACCTGTCCACTCATCTCCTCCTGGTACGACATGATGTTTTTAATAGGTTTGTCTGTCCCTGTCCCCCCGTCTCCTCCACATTCCCTCCCTGTCTGTCCTGTCCTGTCAGCTCTTTCCTTCCTGCTCTCCCACTGCAGGCCAGGCTCCCTCCTTCCTGTGTTGTCCCTTCCATAAACAGATCATAGTCGACACTGTCTGCTGCTGACCAAGTCAAACACGCTGATCGGCTCGCAAACTGACTTTTTTTTTTTTTTTCCAGCACTGGAATGTGGGAAAAGCTCATGTCCTCTCCTTCATGTTCTTGCACAATTTATTAGGATGCTTCTTGCAGAGAGTGCTGGAAAAGAAATGCTGAGTCAGGCAGTGAGAGGATTTGAGAAAAATTACGATTCAATTTAACTGATTCCCACTGGGAGATTCTGCCCTGAGTCAAAACTGGGCCTAACAATTATTTTCATTAATGAATAATCATTTAATGTATAAAATGTCTGAAAATACGGAACAATACCAGTCACAAGTTGTCAGAGCTGTATGTAGAGGATTCATTTTTTTCCAACCAAGAGTCTAAAACACACAAATGTTCAATTTAAAATCATAAAAGCTCGAGGCTGAGGTTGAACTTGGCAGCACATCCAGAACATTTCCATTTGATGTGGTGCAATTATAAAAACTTGTGGTCTTGGGTTTAAATGTTTCATTGTGTGAATATTAAAGATTCACTGCAGAGCTGCGACAAGATGAACATGACATTTTAAACTAGAGAATATTAACAAGTCTCTTATCAATATTTACTCATAGTGTTTGCTAAGCAGCAATTACAGTCAAATGTCTTATATCAAGTTTTACCAGATGCCACAACACAGAGGGATTTGTGCTGTTACTCCATGGTAGGTGTCTCTGTCTAAAGTGCTGTCACTATCTAAAAGGCACATTTGAAATTTTATTACACGGCACTTTTCATAAAGAGCTGATACGACAGGCTTCATGTCTCCATGTCAAAAAGACAGTATGTCTTTACAAGAGAACTGCAGCTCTCCATCCACACTCTGTTAATATTTAACAGACATTTAAATTACAGTATTGATAGATTTTGAAAAGCAAAAGTGTGACTGTTTAAATGTAGCTTTCTTCATCTTAAGTGTTTCACTGTACCAAAGCATCTTCCTTATTAAAGAAAACTATAAAACTATAAAACTGTGTGATGATTATTTTGTCTAGTGTCTGACCTCTTATCTGTGCGCCCCCCTGCAGCTCGGACCAGAGATCTGATGAAGGAGTTCAGTGATGTGTACGAGCAGCAGTACGCAGTCGCTCTCTTCAACAGCGTCCGCTTTGAGATAGAAGGAGGAGGAGGGACGCAGTCACAGCTGCTTCACAGAAAGGCAAGTTCATTGTGAGAGCTTCAAACCTGCTCATTGAACCCAACCTTCAAAGACAGCAACACAAAAAGTGTGGCTTCCATCTGTGACTGGATCTCTGCTATTTTATGAAACAAAGTTGTTGTCATGTCTTTAATGTGAGAAACTGGACAGTAAAAAATTATTCTAGTTTATCACTAATAACTTAGATATTATTTTTTATTATTGTTGGCTGTCATTTACAGTATATCAGTTATAGTTACATTGTACTCACTAAAGTAATTGCTGACACCTGAGGCGCCTTCGCTACAGCAAAGTTCAATGAACATGAACAGTCAGACGATCGGGAAGGTGTGTGTGTGTGTGTGTGTGTGAGTGTGTGTGTGTGTGTGTGTGTGTATTTTTGTGTGTGTATGTCAAAGCAGCTAGATCAGTCTGTAAACTCTGATAGATGGTTACAGACAGTTAAGTTAATAATTCATATTAGCTGGGTCTAACCTGTTGCCATGCCAATACCATTACCATTGTGCAACTAAAAATATGATTTTTGTCCATTTCATGCCTTTATTTGAGAGAATAGAGACAAACAGGAAATGCAGGGAGAGAGTGGGGCACTGTGATGCAGTAAATGGTCTGGTTGGCCGGGACTCGAACTGGAGGCTCATTCGGCCATCAGATCGTCTCTAAGAATTTGGTTCTAATGATTAACATTTGCTATTCAGGATTATAATAATGACTTTAATTTCTGCCATGCTTACAGTATGTTTTTGGTTAGGGTTACATGAACAAATTTGCACTGCTGTGTGTAGCTTAACGTGTAACATAAACTTGCATCAATATGGGCTGTTTGACCACCAGAGCCTGATGTTATACACGCTACATGAATGAGCTCATTCTCGGGTCTATGTACCAGTATCTCCTAATGAGCGAGCGCTCTGCTCCACCGCTCTGGTTTTTGTATTCCTCTCATCTTTTTGGACTGAAGGTCTCACTTTTGTCCATGTTTTCAGTCACTGGAGGGGAAGTGGAACAGATTTCACACATGAGCAGAGACACTCTTTGAAATTCTATTACGACAGCTCATCTGCTGTCTTCACTATGTGAAGGACAGCTGCTTGTGTGCCTCTGACAAAAGCTCATAATTATGCACATGTGAACCAATGCTCTGCAAACACAACATATACATGTATTGAACTTTCATACTTTTATGGGCTGAACAAATTGGTTTGATACCACCAGGGATTGAAAAATATTCATTCGGTACCTAATTTTTATACTAAATGGGTAAATCTCATCAGCGTCAGTGAGCGTCAGCATGCAGCATGCTTGGATTGGCTGTTTATTTACACACACACATTTGAGTGTGCAAATAGACCGAGCTTAAAATATAACTAAAGTAAAACTAAAATTTGTACCGTAATATGTAATGTAATTTTCTTTTTCGTAAAATGGATTTGATAAATTTGGTATCGAAGAAAGTATCATTAGGAATCCGTATCAAAATCAAGGTATTGGTATCAGTGTCAGTACATTTTTGAAAGATACCCAGCCGTACATATATAACATATGTAGTAAAGAATTTGAAGGTATTTAATAAAAGGTATTCAGTGTATTTTAAGTGAAGTTCTCACACACATCACACACATATCTAATTAGTTCATCCTGGAGTCCAAGTGAATGTTTGTACCAAATTTGAAGAAATGCCCTCAAGACGTTCCTGAGAAATCGTTCATGAGAGTGGGACGGACCGACAACCTGAAAACATAAAACCTCTGGCCACAGCTGTCGCAAGCATGGAGCGTAACAATCTGTCTTCGTTTGTTAAGTACATTTGCACAATAGACACTGTAGTTTACACCCCTTGTTTGTTTTTTGTTTGTTTTTTTACTGTAGAAGGAGGCATAATCAGCACCTCATCTGCATATTCTCCCTTTTTTTAATTCGTTATTTGATGTGTCATTACAGCAGAAAACCAAAGGTTTTGGGTGCTAACGTTAATAAAATCCAAGTGATAACTGTTTAAACTAATAACATCCTTTGAAGTGTTTTCAATCAAAATCAATCTGTATTATTAGCCTGTGGTCTACCTCACATAGCACTGTGCAGGATCACCTCTTTCTTTCTGTTTCACTTTGACATAATCACAAGTGATCAGGTAATTTCACATTTTGAAGCAAACCAACAATCAGCAGTCAATCTGCTGTCAAGGCTCATGTTTCAGCTCTGCCTCCCCCCTCTGTCTGCCTCCTTCTTTCCTTCCTTTCTGAGCTCAGTCTGAGTTACAGGATTATTTGATCTAAGACAGGAAATCTGAAAACAAAGTGGGTGGTGTGCATCCGTGTGTAAACACTTGTGTGTTTCTGGGTAAAAATCCCCACCTCACTTGTTTGGAAAGTAGACTTCAAGTCTCATGCATAGTTCACACTGAGGACACTATCAAAAAGTGAGATTATGAACGATCTCATTCATAAAACATGTACACACCTATTCTGCTTTGTATCACAAAATACAATGACACATAACCTATGACATTGCTTTGTGTCTCTGTTGTTTTTCAGGACCCTCTGGCGGGCCGGACCATCTTCTCTGGGAGTCTGTTTCAGTACCTGGAGGAGAATCGGAAGTGGCGGAATCGCTTTGTATCCGTGCCAAACAGCTACACCATCAACCTCTATGAGAGCAAAACAGTGAGTTTTCTCTTACTTGACTAAATCGCTGTCTGATTTGGTGATTTGGGCACTTGCATTAAGTCCTGCCGTCAGGACTTCTGTAACTTTGTGATGTCACAACAAAGCAGTCACCACCCTCAGCCATGCTCCCAGCATGGCCTACCTGGACCCAGCATGCAACCCTGCAGGATTTGATTTCTCCAAGTGTTTACCTGAAATCTGCTATATTTTTATTTGATCGCTCAGACAACAGTCAGAAGAAGGCTCTCAACGTCTCTTCTGATTAGCTCAGCAACATTTTGTTTCTAGAACAGGGATAAGCCCGAAAGTGGAGATGTAAAACTTCACTCAGATTGTTTCTAGTACTAAAAACCACAAATATATCTTCTTATGGAAATCAAAACTTAAAAGAAAAGAAAAGAAGAAAGAAAAGTGTAAAATATGGAACCTTTAAAACAGCTTAGTGTGAATCCATGAATACAACATTAAGTGTCTAACCAAGGAAGAGTTGACAGTGTTGTGTATGTATGATGATGTTGTCCATTAAGGTGTTATTAGTATATGTGAGAGATGAAGAGAATGATAGCAATTTAATGTGATGTTGATCCTTATTTGTTATTAGTGTTGTAGGAGTGAAGCAGCAGCCTGTGCTTAGCTAAACTCGCCCTGGCAGATACTGGGCAACATACTGGTGTCTGTTACTGTCATTTTTGATAGCAGAGTAATATACCAGAGTGGTACATGAATAATAGCATTATGATAGGCTAAGCAAATGTATGTATATTTCCTTTTACAAATTACAAATCTCTCTAACAGGCACATGAACGTGGACTGCACCCAAAAGTCACCATCAACTGTGCTGGGTACAGGGCCCTGACCTCAATGGAGGAGTACATAGAGCTGATTAATACAAGCCTGCCGGGTAAGAAAAGAAGAGACAGAGAATCTGAATATCCACACACTACATCAAACTTTAGTTAGAGTCTGTTGGCAGTTTTACTTATTCATCAGCTGACTGTATTGTTGCTTATTGGCTATTGGTTTGACAAACTATAATCTTTTTCCTGCTTGTCTGTGATTCACTTTCTAAACCTTCTATTTTCCCATTTTTCATCTGTCTTGTGACCTGTTGTAGGCATCAAGGCCAAAGTGGGCAGTCATCCGATTATCAAGTGTGCGACCCAGTTCCCGCTCATCCTGTGGCATCCGTACGCCCGACACCACTACTTCTGTGTGATGACGGAGAAGGAGCAGAAGAAGTGGCACGCTGTGCTGCAGGACTGTGTCAGACACTGTAACAACGGTAACAACACAGCACATTGACTTCACGTCCCCGACATCCACCTTGAACAATGAGTGTCTCTCTACCTTTGTTGGTGATTGAGACGAGGGTGTGTGTGTGTGTGTGTGTGTCTGTGTGAGTGTGTCGCAGTGTGAAGCCTTTACATGCCATCTGAGTGAGCTGGTTTACCTGGGAATATGAGATGCTGCTGCAGGAATGAAATGTATTTGCTTTATTACTGTTTGGTTTTGGTTACACTCTGGTATGTTGTTGTTGTCATTGGATCACAGCTACAAATGTTAAGAATTTCACTGCCCAGACAGAAAGTGAATCACTACAATGGCTGGCGAGGACTTAATTTACTCAACAAAATATAGAACCAGACCTGTATTTGATTATATGATATTTGATTATAAGATATTTGATCATATTTAGTAAGAATCTCAGTTTTTTGATTTGCTGTTTGCTGTTTATGCAAACTCAACACTTCCTCCACGTTTCCAGCAGTGCAGAAAACAAAATAAATTCAAACAAAAATGTCAGTTTCTCTGGTTGCAGCTCCTGAAGTGTGATGTGATGCTATTTTTGGCTGTTTTTAATCATTGCAAATGCATTTTTTGGTGCCTAAATTTGGATAAATTGTGACGCACATTTTTATTACAAAAAGTGACCAGACCAGTGTTCAGAATAATCGTTCATTGGAGCCCTAATCCCTTAACTTTCCTGGAATGCTTTTATTGTGAAATATTTGAAGAGTTGAAGAAAGAACAATGAAGTAGATTCTGCTGCTTAATGTTGTACTGTGATGGACTGTGAATAATGATGGACGTAGCCTTCGTGGCGTCACCCATAGGAGTGGTTTTGAAGCTCAGAGTGGGCTGCTCTGCCATTGCCATCTTGGCAGTGCCTGACTCCACCTAACTCCTGGCTGAGCCAAAAATGGGCAAAGTGGGCCGAGACTTTGGTGAATGCCAGTTTGTGGTAAGCAATAGCTCACCCACCTGTCACTCAAAGCCTCCACACCCTCAATTATACCTAACTTCAAGGCTTAATAAAATGTAATTATATAAAAAATTATATAAAAATTCACCCCGGTACAGTTGTAATGAAGGAGGAAATTATCTCTCGAGACCAAAACCATTTTTCTGTAACAGGCTGTAAACATGTTTAATTCTGCTTTAAATTTAAGTATTTTATTAGTATTTTTTGGAACCAGACTCAAGTGGCCATTAGAGCAACTGTTTCTGGTACTTCCATGTTGACAAAAACAAACTGAAATTGAAAAAAAAAAACACTTTCAAACTATGTGGAAAAAAATCTATGAATCAAGCTTGTCCCATTACAACATGGTGTTTTCTCAAACGCTCGAGGAGTTCAGTGGTAGTCCGTTTGTGTTTCTCCCCAGCCTTTATTTGTGGGGGTGTGCCACCATTGTTTGAGCGCTGGCTTGTGTTTGTGAATGGATGGTATTTTGGAGGATCCTGCAGTGTCTTTTGATTTCATTGAAGGTTTGTTTTATTAGGGTGGAGAACTGAGCTCTTTTCTGTTGAGGTTTCTTCTTGCGAGGGCATGACTCATACATCGTTGTGTTGAGGCACTGAAAGCAGAGACATGCCAGAGGATGCACAAACATGATGTAATCCATTTTTTGTCACATTGTCATACTGTATCTCTCGGCTTAGCAACAAACTGTGACCAACACCTTGGGGCTTGGTGTACGAGAATCTAAATCGGTAGAAGAGATCGGCCTGGTTCCAGACGCTGTTTGTAACATGACGTGTTGACTGCATATTATACACCAAGTTTTAACTGGCAGGCATATCTACATTTGCATTTTGCAGTACAGCACACAGACACCAATTTGCTGCCATAATATGAAACGTGAAATAATTTTTTCGTTATTTGCATACACATTCAGGCGTGTGTGAGTGTGTGATCCCACATTCATTGTGCTTTACTTAGAGTCAAGACAGAGATGAATCAGGATGAAGGGAGAACCTGGAGATGTTGAGATTAAAATACAAAACTACAGAGATTCAGTGATAAACTAACGGCTGCTGCAGTGAGCGTGATCAGGCTTGTTTGAATCCTGCTGACAGCACAGGCAGGAGGTGCTGACTGTAGATCAAGCATAGATTGTTTATAAAGGATCGCATACAAAAGATTAACTTGTGACCATATGAATAAAGTTTTAATTTATAAAAAACTCCATGGGTCCAAGGCCACAAGCTGAAACGTGTTTATCAAATTAAGTTGTTCTGTTAAGTACAAGTGTTGCTGGAGTTTTTACCTTGGACGTGGGTGAAGTTGTGCCAGAAACTTTGTTTCTACACAATTTATAAAAAACTTACAGGTAATTCTGTAATTTACTGAAAATATTTGTTGTTTTCCAGTTTTTTTGTGACATAAATCTTTGAATCTAAGATACATACAGTACAATTACATATAACTGTAGATGCAGCACACAATACTCCAACCAAATGTCAGCATCTTTATATTATGTCACCTAAATACACCCTGTCTGTCTTATCGACAGATCTAAATAAAAATAATAAATTATTTTAGCCATAGTACATTCAAACTGATTATTTCATTGAACTTTAGGGAAATAAAAACTTAATATTAACCAGGATATTTCAGCAACAAAACGCATTCATCCACATTCTTGAGCATATGGAAGATTTGATCCATGGAGACAAGACGATACCTTAGCTGGCCCTAATTTTAAAACACATACATACGCAAGCATGTGGTTTTACATGCCTGTGGGTGTGCACACTTAATTATAACACTGTTTGTGTTGTTTGAGCTTTTAGGTTTCAGCAGCTTAAAGTTAATGTACAGTGGGGCTAGATTATCTGTAATTGTGCTTTAAGCAATTGGGAGGACGGATCATCAGACACAAGGAGTCATTGTAATCATCAAGTCATCTGCATCGAGTCACTCAGCACCTTCAGACAGATGCAAGCACCTGTGAACTATAGTATGTCTAAACATTTCTGTAAAGCCTGAACAGTCCTCCATCATGAACAATACAATTAAACTTCACAGTGTGTATTGAATGGAACGACACACTGGTTCTAAGCTCATCACCACACTGACAAAGTTGCTTAACCTGATTCAATTTTGTTTTGCACATAGCCAAAGTGTCCTGCTTAACTCATGACAGTGCTGGCAGCTCTAATATCAGCTTTAGTTTGAAAACACACAATGCAAGTCCAAAAGTTAGAGCAGCAACAGGGCCTTCAGGTCTTTGTTTGGGTTGGAACCAGCCAATGAGAAGCCAAACACCAACTTTAATGCACATGGTGAAACAAAATCAGCCTCTCTGAGTATCCAGTCTTTACTTCCCAGAGCTACGTGTTCGGGCATGCTCAGTAAGTGCCAGAGTCCCTGCCATACATTCCAGCTGTGAGGCTGGGCTCCAGGCACATGTTGTAAGAAACGGAGCCTGTGTTGCTGTTTTATTACTGCCACCGTGGCTGGTGTGAGTGTGGATTGGCATTCATGTTTTTAACCTGTGTCGACACGCCCAGTCTCACCTCTCTCTAGTTAGGTGGTGTGTTGAAGAAAACCAGAGCCGGTAAAAGACTTTTCCTGAGGGTGATAAATGTTTTTTTTTCCAGCCTGACCCCTGACCTCTCTGCAGTTCCTCTGACACATTAAGGGAAAAACCTGAATAAATGAGTGGAGAAACAGGATGACAATGCCCCCATCCACACACACATTTTCATAAATGGTTTGATGAGTATGAAAATGATGTGAATTATATGCTATTATATGCTATGGCCTTCACAGTCACCAGATCTCAACCCAGATGAATACCTATGGGAGATTTTGGAACGACAAGTTAGACAGAGCTCTCCACCCCATCATCAAAAAACCAAACCAGTGAATATATCTTGGAAGACTGGAGTTCATCCCTCCAGTAGAGCTCAGAGAATCAATGCCATGGAGCATTGAAGCTGTTCTGGCAGCTCGTTGTGGCCGAGCACCTGCCTTTCGTTTGTCACTTCTCTATAGACAAATGCACATTCATATTTGCTGGATATGCCACCATTTCCTAAACTGTTACTAGAAATGTTGCCAGGATAATAGAAATGTATGTGAGCCTTTGCTCATCATTTCCTAAAGCACACAGAGTCATAAAGAGCACGTCAGTCATGGTACAGAAAATGCTACAGTGCCCATAAAGGATAAGCTGGTAGCATCACAGAAGCGTGATGCAAAGCAGGTCCTTAACTGGACACAGACACTATTCAGCTGCCTTTGATATGTGAAAACCACAAGTTAAACATTCACACTGACACTCAAGGTGTATTTGAATCCAATAAAGCTCCTGCTGTTTTATTTCTAATAGTTCTCTGGTAAAATGATCATCCGCTGCTTTGCATCTCTTTAACAAGGTGATTTGCAAAGCGTCCTGTTAATCAGATCAGTTAGCAGGTGACTGACAGAGCAGACAGACGTCAGCTCTGTCAGCCTGTCAGTCTGAATGTTTGCACCATCTCAGGTGAATACAGAGAGAGTGTGTAACATCTTACACACCAGTTCTGTGACTAAGGTTTTAGGATGTGATGATTCAGTTTTGTAATGGAGCAGGCAACATGAAAGATCAGGTAATCAGGCAGGTTTTGTCTCCCACACCTGTTCCCACGCATCCGTCCAAAGTTACAATATGTAGCTTTTCCACATTAAAATGTCTTAAAACCACCAGACCTATGTTATCCCAAATGTGTCCAGCAATTCTCAAAGCTAGAGAAATTATTGCATTTTGAAACTGCTCTTATGCATAACTGTGGTAACTATGACAGAACAGACTGTGGATAATAACTTTAGTTTTCACCTTTATTTACACTTCAAAATAAGAGGTGCTGGTTGGAGATGAAAACAGGGGTTTATTTCAATCTGCTCTGAATGCTCTGAATGTCTGACCTACAGTGAATGATTACTGCAAAGCTCAGTGGAGTAAAGTGGAGTCACAATGTCCCTGTTTTTTATAATTAACCTGGTGAGTAAAATGTTATAATGTCTGACGTTAGATCCAGGAGGCCCAAACTGAAATTAACTTGACATGTAACATGTTGATGTTGTGATCAAGCAAAAACAAGCAATATGAGATCATCATCTTGGGCTTTCCAAACTTTGAATTTTTCTACAGTTTTTAGGTGTTTTTCGTGATGAATTGACAATGAAAATAATTATTAGCTGCCAGTTTTTGCTCTGTGACCAGCAGCCAGCAGCAGTTCAGCAGCCAGTGGGATGCAGGCTGCAGGGCAGCACATTAGTAGTCAAAGACTTGCTTCAAGCTGCCACTGGGCCACTGGAGAACCATCAATCATCGCTGTATCTCCACCCCCACAGCCTTTAAAAGCAGTCAGCAGCCCTCTGCTCTGATCCACAGACCTCAGACTAATTCCACTCAGCAAAAAGAGACCTGCAAGAAGGTTGATGAAAGAACATTTCAACGCAGGTTTAGGGCTGGTCCGTAGCGGAGCAGTGTGTTTCTCAGCATAGTTTAAAATTGTGATATTTATGTACTCAACGACATCTTTATCAGACAATATGGTGTTTTCTAACATACAAAATAAACCATACATGGCCTCCGGCATTGGTTTCTTTGCTGCTACTGGAGGCAGGGATCTGCTAATACCACCACATTCAGTCATGTGTTTGTGATATCTGTGGCTGATGGTATGTTTCAGTGAGTGTTTATTGTACTGTGGGTTTTACTGGCTCCATAGGGCTGCACCATATGGGGAAATCCTACTCATGCATGTCGGTTAGAGCAGCAGCAGCAGCAGTGTGTGTGTGTGTGTGTGTGTGTGTGTGTGTGTATAAGAAGTGTTTAAACCTGCTCCAACATGATGGCAGGTGGATCATCAGACTGTATTTGACATTCAAATGCTTAATAGCTTTTAAAATGTCAAACATACACACATTACAGAAACCTACTGTACACACACATTTGTGGACGTGACGGCCTGGGAACTCGTCCCTGGCTACTGCTAAGATCCCACCAACCAGAGCGTGGTGAGGAAGGCAGGGAGGGAAATGCCTCAAATAAAAAGACCGTGGTAAATGCTGCCACATGTGCTATTTATACAAAGCTCACACGCACACACACACACACACACACACACACACACAGAGTGCAGAGAGACTGTAATCTGCTCCTTGATCTAGCTTGGTTTAGACACATTGAGAATGTGTAGAGGTTTATGGGGTGGGCAGATCATCAAAAAATATTTTCCTCTTGGCACTGACAGGAAATTTCTCTTCAAATGAGCAACAAGCTGAAAATGTAGAAGAATTCACCTTTAGGCATTTCACACTGGTGATCTGGCCCTAGTGTGCGGCTCAAAAGATTTCAACTCACTGCTTCATGCTCAGAAACTCTTCCCATCCACTGTTCAAGTCCTGTTTAAAGTTTCAAGAAGATTTAGAAAGATGTCACATTGTGCATTTCCCATTCAAGTAAATGGGACTCTATATTTTACAATGTCCAACAAATAAGACAGAGATTTGGATTGTGGAGAGTGAAAACCAAACAACCACAGAGGTTGTCGAAGCCTGGTGGTTCTCAGCCTCTCCTCATAACTTCCTCTGGTGCCCACAACAGGGTGCCCACAACAGGAACTACATTAGGTCAGCAGTCCGTCATCACCTGCTTAACTGTTTGATCTGTGTCCACTGTGTTCCTGTTACTGCTGTAGCGAGCTAACTAACATGAGTAAAATACAAAAACATCAAGATTGCAAGCGCTACGTGTTGGAGGAGATAAATAATGTGTGTTAGTTTATTGTCCAAGGTTGGTGAGCACTGTTGTGGTTATTGTGGAAAGTGCCTCAAGATTCACTTCCTCTAATGTTCATTAGATGCTAGCTCCAAAAAAAGTATTTTTTGAAGGGAAGACCTCCAAACTCCATGGTTACGGTTGACATTTTTGACTTTCAGTACCTGATTTCACTTCAAATGTGCTTTTTGATGCTGATTTTGAAATTTACAGTTCTATTAAGAAATATTTAGGCTTTCACTTTGGTATGTTCAGGGCAGGATAGACTAAGCTGTCTATCTGTCCATCTACCTCCTTTGCCAACGTTAGTATCAGCTATGCTCGGTTTCACTGTGCTGCTGCATGATGCATAGCAGCGGGGGGGGGGGGGGGGGGGGTTGCATCATTTTTTATGTACCTAAAAAATGATGCAACTATAATCCATGCTGATATCTAATTTCATGTTTGACGACGTGCTAGTTATGTTTTCCATGAGGATTCAGGCATGTGAAGCCGTGCAAATAAATTATAGTCATGGGAAAACTGCGAAAACACCTGTAATGTTGTGTTGTCGTGGGTCTTGAACTGTGTGGTATGAGAATAGCTGCTGCTTAACTCAGACACTTTTCGCTGCTTTTGACCTGCAGATGACGGCTGGCCTCGTACCAACAAGGCAGATATTTTCCCACTGTGCTTCTAACTTCAGTAACTTCAGTGTCCAGTGAATTCACATGAGAATCTGAGCCAAAACAAGCTAACACACCAACCCTTAGCCTGTCAGCGCAGAGTTACTGAGCTGGGAGCACAGACGGCTTCCCGTCTGGCTCTGCCCCCCCCCACCCCCCCCCCACCCCCCTCCTCACTCCTTGGCCACTTCCTGTCTTTGTCAGCCTCCTCTGAGTCACAGACAGACAAAACAACTTGACAGACGCTCGGGCAATAAGGACGCACACATTCACATTGGTGCTTGTGCATGACTGACTTCACATACAACAAATAGATTATCACTCAGGCAGGCTGAGGGCAAACCTTCCAGTCATGCATTGTGCAGTCCAGGAAAATGCATTTCTGTCATCTGATTTGTCAGGACATCAAGAACAATCAGCCAAAAAAAAAAAAACACAGTGTGGACGCAGCAAGGTCAAGAAAAGCATCACCAACCATATACACTGTGTATACACTCACTGAGCACTTTATTAGGAACAACTGTACACCTGCTTATTCATGCAATCAGCCAATCATGTGGCAGCAGAGGTGTACTGTATATAATCATGCAGATACAGGTCAGGAGCTTCAGTTAATGTTCACATCAAACATCAGAATGAAGAAAAAATTCGATTTCAGTGAGTTTGACTTGTCCTGATTGTTGGTTTTCACTTACAACAGTTTCTTAGAGTTTTACTCAGAGTGGAGCAGAAAACAAAAACCATCCAGTGAGCGGCTGAGCTGCAGATGGGCTGAGCTTGTTGATGAGTGTGGTCAGAGGAGAATGACCTGACTGGTTGGAGCTGACGGAGAGGCTACAGTAACTCAGATAACCACTCTTTATAACTGTGGCGAACAATGAACGACATGTTGAACCTCGAGGCTGATGGGCTACAACAACTTTATGGTCATAGTTTACTATCTTCTAATGGCTACAACGTGTCTCAAACTGGTTTCATGAACATGACAATAGGTTCACTGTACTTCAGTGTCACCACATCTGCATGAATGTGCAACTGTCAGATCTGCAGAAATGATGCGATGCAATCATGTCAGCATGGAGCATCCTGTGGAGCTATTTTGAGAAGAAAGGGAAGCTCTACCCAGTATCATACCCAGTATTATTATTGTGTTCCCCTAATAAAATGCTTGGTGTGTGTGTGTGTGTGTGTGTGTGTGTGTGTGTGTGTTTTATTTCTAAGGACATGATTTTGATGACAAGTATTATGATGATGTATTACTACAAGTGATTAGGGCCAGTAAAAGCTGCAGCAGAGGGGTAAGCTTTTTAAAAAGCTCTGGCTGCTACCGTTGAAGTTGTACTATATTGTTGTCCACAATAAATAATGGCTAACAACATTTCAATAAGGGCTGGGTTGAAAACCAGAAGGACAGACTCATTCTTGTTGCCACAGAGAAAACACAACTGAAACATGAGTCACTTTAATTTAAAGGAAGAGCTGCTCCGAAGGCCAAACTGCTAATTATGGAGATGTTTTATTCCATACACCTGTTTATTCTCTTGTGAGGGATGTTTGACTTTCAGCACTCAGTGTCCTTCAGAGCTGTGGCCTTGAGAGGCAGCGCTCTTCAGCTCGTGATGTATTTTTATTATTAAACAAAACCAAACGTTAAGAACCAACTTCCTAAAAACACGCACATGTCACAGAGTGCTTTGTCTATTGTCCTGTCAGCTGGGAGGGGCAGTAACCGTAGCAACCACATGAAATCTGTCCTCCAACAAGCCAACATCTTCCTGTTTTGAGGGATGACACAGCTGAGTGTGATAGGGGCCGAGGGTGCATGAGCTGCCCTAGACTCCAGCAAATGTGACTGACTGAGATTATACTCCCAGACCGTCCCACAGAGGTGACTCAGATGTTATGGAAACTGTCGTTAGTGAGGGATTCTGCAGAAGCCATTGAAATGTCCAAACACCCAAGTAGCTCATACCAAGCAAACATCCATTTAGTTGTTGCACAGCATTCAGAGACCTGACATCAATACAAAGAAAAAAGAATCACGTCATCTTGCTACTAGGACCATTTCAGCCAATTGCATTTTATTTTGAAAGGGGAGGGGGTGGGGGGCTTGTTTTAGTGATGTTACCAAGCATCTGCTCTGCTCTTTCCTGCCCCCAACAGGTCTGCCAGAGGACTGCACTGTCCAGACGCCAGCCTTCACTGACGCTGTGAGACGTCACAGACAAGCCAAGGGACACTACGGGACCTGGGACATGATGTGCGGAGTCCCCCCACAGGTCAGGATCTCAGATCAATCACAGTACAGCAGAGTCTGGGTCATAGGCCGGATCCTTTAAAGTCTGCATTTATTGACCGAAAAATGAGTCTACCAATCGTTTTATAAAAGTTAGCTGAACTGTAAACTGTTTCCCAGTGGCGCAGTATGTAGACATACAACTTCCAGATGATACACTTGGAAATGTCTGGCATTATGAGCTGATGAGTGGCACCTAAACGCACCAGTAATTTTAGACTACCTCATTTTGGGAGGTTCAGCCCTGCCTGCAGGTTCTAAGAAGGAACCACCTCTGCAGCCTTCGGCATTCAGAAGACACAACCTTGACACAGCCTATGTTTCCCTCTTGGGAGGCAGACTGACACTGAGAATATTGTGACTCAAATTGCATGTTTGCCGCAGGTGATGGTTCAGAGATTTCCAGGAACAATTTTCAAACATTTACCATGAGAACCTGTCCAGAGTTCAGGTCAGGGCCACAGGTCAACCTCTTCAGATGCCACTATGATGGATGACATACACTGTCTGAAAAAGATTTTTTTTTTCTCAATGAGTGTAGCTCAAGAAAACACTCTCTATCATGAACACACACCCTCTCCTCACACTTCAGAACAAGAACACACCCACACATGACCTTCAGAGAGACAGCAAAAAGACCCCACCCCTCACACACACCTCTACACTCACGCACTGTTGACTGAGGTCTCCCCTCTGAATAAGTCTCTTTCAGTCTCCTGCTGGAGCTGCACAGTCGCTCTGTGTGTCTGTGGCAGTCACCTTTTCTCCATTAAATCTGTTTCCTGTTTGTAACCCTGTTTCTCTCTAGCACCTTGAACTTAACAGTGTTTACTCAGTGACATGGGCATGTAAAAGGTACACTGATCAATATTAAGATGTGATAATATAGGTTTGGGTACAGTATATGGTTTCCAACAAAACTAGCACCACCAAAACAGACCATAACACAACTGGGAAAAAAACATACACAGCTAGTCTGCCAGCTACGAGTTAGCTTTAACTTCATTTCAACAGGTGATAGAACCAATAAATGACAAAAACAACAACTGCTACATTAGTGACAGCAGAGGTATCATAAAGTGTTTACTGTAGGTTTTTAAATGAGCAGAGTAACGGACCAAAACAGTGTGGCGGGGCATCGATGGTTTAAATAGACCGCGTTTCTAAGGAAGGTGTGTTAAATATAATGTTCTGGAAGCTGTAGTACTTCATGTGTGAATGTACGTTAGCAGAGTAGCTTAACTAGAGTTGTCTGTCCACAGCCACACTCTGTGGTCTGGACCAAACAGCTTGCAGGTTTTGCATCATTTCATTAGTATTTTCAGCTTCAGTACTTAAAAAACAAACTTTACCTAGAAAAAAATTAGCTTTTGAAAACAGCATATATTTTGTTTTATCAGAATTTAGCTCAGGCTTAAGTTCAGTGAGTGCCTTTTGAAAAGCATTAAAGAAAGTTGTAAATTTAGATATCCTGTGCCGATATTAAAGGGTGTAAGTATTGGTAATATATTTTTCTTAATAGTTTCTTAAAAGTTTTTAGAATTTTTTGCCGAATTATTAAACTGGCAAAAAGGGCGCCCCCAGTAGCTCACCTGGTACAGTGTGTACCATTTGCTAAGGCTGCGTCCTTGCAGCAGCAGCCCTGGTTCGAGGCCGGCCTGGGCCTTTTGCTGCATGTCATTCCCTGACTCTCCCATTTATCTCTACTGTTGCTACAAAAATAAAGCACAAATGCTAAAAAATAACCTATAAAAGAAAAAAAAATCAAAAACTGAGATCTCCCATTTACGAAACTATATAGATGCTTAATTCAGCGCTTTGTAGAAGCCCCTTTGGCAGCTTTGAGTCTTCTTGTGTAAGTCTCTCCAAGCTTTGCTCAGCTCGATTTGGACAGTTTATAGATTCTTCGTGGCAGATCCTCTCACATTACTTCAGATTGGATTGGAAGTGTCGGTAAACTTCCATCTTTAGGTCTCCCCACAGATGCTCTGTGAGGTTTAAGCCGCTCAAGGGCAGTCAGAGACTTGTCTTGAAGCCACCCCTGCACTGTCTTGGCCGTGTGCCTCAGGTCATTGTCATGCTGAAAGTTGATCCGTCACCCCAGTCTCAGGTCGCGAGCACTCTGGAGAGGGTTTTCTTCAAGGACCTTTCTGTATTTCTTCGTCATTCTTCGTCTGTCACTGAGAAACACCCTCATAACATGACGCTTCGCCGTAGCGATGCTATTAACCAGGAGATGAGCAGTGCGTTGTGTTCTGGTGTTCAGAAGCTCTGAGAGAGATGGTTGGGTTCTTGGTCACCTCCCTAACCAAGACCCTTCTAGCCTAGTTTAGCCAGACAGCCAACTTTTACATTTGCAAAAAAAAAAAAGAAAAACAAGTAGATAAATTGGCATTTTTATCTATTTAGAGTTAAATTTACTAAACAGTAAAATGTGTAAAAAGTGAAGGGGTCTGAATACTTTCTGAAGCCACTGTAGCAAAAGGAACTTGTGGTGTCCAGATAGATGTTAACAGTGACATGAAATACATGTGTGTGTGAGATTTCCGGCCAAGGAAACACCACAAATGGAACAGTAATACGGATAAAACATAATTTCATTTCCAGACAAACAAGCTACAACATACCTTTTGTTTGTCAGGCCTTTCTGTCCCTGTGCGGAAAAACCACTCTGCTTTTGTCACAGCCTTTTATTTCCCAGCAACATGTTTCACCAAATATTTAGTTTAGCTTAGTTAAAACGTCACAGAGGTGCAGAGGTTTGAGTGTGTGTGCACCAGCCTTCCTGCCTCTCTTTTTCCAGCTGTGTATCATCTCAATCACCCCACTGTATCCATGTCACCGCACAGGAGAGGCTGTACTTTTTTAGGGTTTATTTTTGTTTTTCTTTGGGTGGAGGATATTGGTTGTTTTTTGACTACACCTCTTGTGTAGAAATCCCCAGTTGGCACATTGCCATAGTAACTATAACGTCCTGTAACCGGTCAAAAGGTGGGACTGACCTCACATTACTCTGGAAAGCTAGGCAGGATCTTTTTTTATGTTATTTACCCACGAATAAAAATACATAATACAAAATACATACAAAAGTGTGCAAATACTAGTAATATAGTATAATATTAGTAGTGTGTGTTGTGTGTGTGCAGATTCTAGCTAATCTGGTGATGGAGACTCTTCACCCTGAGCTAAGAAATGTGATTGGCCCTCGCCTGAAGGGGAAAATGCAGCAGAGGCAGAGGAACTGGATGCTGGTGAGTTCCTGTCATGCTGTACCAGTGCACTGCTGTACCAACACAGGAGAGAAACCAAACCAATGATGAACGTCTTTCTCCTGCAGATCTCTGATGCTGTGTACAGGCAGGTGTTGACTCAAACCACCGCTCGGTATGAAGCAATGGTGGAAGCCTGTGAGGCTCAGAAAGCTCCGCTGGACGCCAGACTGCGAACCGACATGGACCAGATCATCACGTCTAAAGAACACGTCAGCGGCAAGATACGAGGTGACCAAAGATCTGCATATAGAAGCATTTTCTTCATGAATTTTCTTATTTTGCCCACTCTGGAGACATTGTCACAGTTAGGTAACGCTGCTGGAACAAAACTCCAGTCAGAGACATTTATAGCAAGCTAGATTCTGCCAAAAACCGTGGATGTTGAGGTCGAGGTAGCTATGGCAGCAGTTGGCATTGGCAAGAAGGTTCAGCAGGGGTTAGACTGACCTTGCTCTTCACCTGTATGAACGTGATTGGATGTTGTTAGTCAAGCAGCTTGACTGATGATGGTGAAGCATGAATGAAGAAGCTGATGCTAATGAGCTAATGCAGGCAGGACTTCAGTGGTCAGTGTGAACTATCACTGTGCTCCACGTGTTTCATTGTTGATGAATTATAGCTGATTTATTTTTAACTTCTAAAGTCAATACAGTAAATCCCATTATCGGGCTGTTAACATGAAACAGACCCTGCAGTCAGTGATGGCAACATATGTGCATTGTCCAGCACTTGGTGGTCAAACAAGTGTTCATATCACCAGGTAGAAATGAATGATAACAATGGTATGATTGCTTTTAATTCCCCTTCCACTGTTTGTACACTGTTTGTACAGTAAGACCTCTAAGAGTATGGCTTAAAACTTGGCTAAATGTAATTGTCATTTGTTAATGTTATTATGTTTAAATACAACCATTACTTCAACTCTGAGGAGGTGGTAACTAATTTACAGCATCACAGCTGTGGATACTGATAAGTTAGTATGAAAGTTGTGGTTCTAACAAAATAAGATCCAAGAAGTAAATTCAGAGCAATGAATAGAAAGGAAGGAATAAAGAAAGATGGAAACAGACAGAACAGACAGAGACCACCTCAGTTTACCACACACCCACTGTGCTGTGCAAAATGACTTGGTTCACTTGTTGCTAGCTGTGCCGTGTAACATGATCGTTCCTTGCTTCATTGTTCGCCTACTGTTTGCCTCAGTGAGATGTAGCTGTGGTTTCTCTGGCTCAGGGATTGTTGGCAGAGCAAAGCGATCAGTGTGGTCAAGTGCTCGAGTTTCTGATGAGTTTGTTTGGACATTTGGACTGACAGGGCCTCTGTAACCAAACGTCCCTCCGCATCTGACATTTTCCACCTAGTCCCTGCGCTTTGACCTCACCGCTTCTGCTTTGTATTCAAGGCTGTTGTTTCCGTCCTTTTGTTGCTCTGTCTCTGGCTCAGTCTGTTTGATTAGCTGGCTTCTACAGCACCACCAGCATCCACCCTTTGAGTGGTGAGCCTGTCAGCTCTCTATTCAAAGGTTAACTTGGCACAGGCTGCTCATTTCTTTTTCATGTGTACTGTTTCCCATTGAGCTAAAGTGGCAGAACTGCATTCCATCACCTGCGCTATATAGTCTGTTTGTGACTTTATCCCACAGGTAGGCCTCGGAAGTACAAGTCAACTGTACAAAATGACGCAGGTTCACTTTACATGAGAGTAATACTGAGGTCTGACAGCTGTAATCCTAGCTGTGAATTTTATTTCGTATGTTTCCTTTTGCACAGAGGTGACACGTCTAACAACTGGGTGTATCAGAGAGGGTTTCCATGTGTTTACGTAATTGTCATTGCTTACATACCAACCACTTCAGCCTGGTATTAAACAACACATTGTGATGGTTTCTGGTAGTTCAGAAGTCAGAGCCATGCCTTTATTTGTCTTCATGCTTTGACTTTGTCTTCATGTGTTAGTTATTTACAAGCTGCAGCAGCTAACCATGAATATGTTTTCCTTCCATTCCCAATGCGTTGCTGCCTGTGTGCAGCTCTGGTGTTGCCTAAGGCGGAGCAGCTTCTACGGAACAACGTCCAGCCCTACATTAGCTCCATCCTGGAGGCCCTGATGGAGCCCACCAGCAGAGGTTTCTCTGAGGTCAGGGAAGTTTTCTTCAGAGAGCTGGTGGAGCTCAGCAAGAACTCGCTCAATGGAGGGAGCAAGGAAAAACTGGGAGACGTGAGTGATACTTTGCCGCAAATCTTTGTTCTGGTACATTAATGAGTGTATGGTAGTAGTTTGATTTAGGTGCCAGCATGTTTCAGAGTGATCCGATATCTCCAGTAACACAAGTCACAAGCTGCACTTATGTGTTTTTAGCCACCAAGCAGAATAAGCTTGATGACTTTTTGATTTAATTTTTTTTTAATGAGAGGCTGCTGCCCCTGTTGCATCAGTCCTTCCCAATATTTTTTCGGGTGTTGTGATTTTCTTCCAAACCAGTGTGTACACTATATATGTAATTTAGCCAATAAAACCTCAGCATTATTTAAATTTAGTTACGTTCTTGTTTATAATATGCAAAATATTGTAAGAAACCATCTGGAAAGCGTTTGAATGATAAAAGAAAGGACATTGTGGGTAACAGGGACCAGGAGAGTGGAGTGTATTGCAACAGTAAAAAAAGATCATAATAATGACCATAATAATAATAATGCAAATTGACCTCAGCCACCTCAGATCTGGCCGAGCAACGTCTCAGTGTGGAAACTCCCCAGGAGTCACACATACACACTATCAATCAATCATCATCATCAACAAACAGCTGTCACTGAAAACTTTCTTCATTACTCCACAGTGTTTTACATGTTGCCCCCCCAATGCCCCTCCCCCTTGGCAACGGGCCCACATTACACATAGTCATTTGATTGTGTTAATATTTTTTTAAAGACTACAGCTTTAATTAGAATGGTACTCAGTAGAGCACATACCTCCACCAAAGCCAAATATGACAAAAATGCCCTATCTCTCAGTGTTGAGGACAGTGATAAAAGGATTCCTGGACCTGCCCCTTAAATGGTGGCTGCACCACAACTTAATGGGTTCCTCCCTGGCCCACGCCCCATCCCTCCACCAAATTTGATGTAAATCAGTTCAGTACTTTGGGCTTAATCCTGTTGACAAATGAACAGTCAGACACGGGTGAATGCACAACCTCCTTAACGAAGGTAACAAACACTGTTATTTGAAGGATTGGTTATAACAGGAAATCCCATTTGCTGTCACCCAAAAAAGCCTTTTTTCACACTTTTTTCACAGAATCATAGAAAGCAGAGGAAGAAACATCACCAAACTGTGTACATGACAGGAACAATTACATAAATTGATGAATCAATGAGTTATGCAGCTTTATCTTGGTTACACACACTCCAGTTGAGACTAAAATCTGAACCTGAACAATCAACTCGTCCTGTTTTTATGTTGTGGTATACATACTCCTTGTATGAGGCTCGTACCACCTTGATCACCGCCGCCCTCCTCTACCTCCTCTACCTGTCTTCCCCTCAGCTCATGGAGAGACTTTCCATGCTCGCCTTCCACCCCGTGAAGATGCAGAGCTGCTACGAGAAGGTGGAGCAGCTCAATCTGGAGGGGCTGCAGCAGAGGTTCGACGTCTCCAGCCCTTCCGTGTTTATCAGCAGAGCTCAGATCCTCATGAGGGAGGTGAGGTGTCACAGCCCTTTTCTCTCTCATAACACAAACAATCAGCATGTACCAGGAATCAGCATGTCCGAATGCCCGAACACTCCCTAGTTCTTGGCAAGACGGCACACAGCAGCAACCTCTCCTGCCTCTGCTCAAGTCTCTACTCCCACCTGCTGGACAAAAAAGAATATGACAAGCTCTTTATAAGTGCCTCTGTAGATCTTGAAGTTGTTTTTTTTTTAATTATTATTATTATTTTGACAGCAAATGGACAATTCAGTGTACACATTTGAGCAGCTGCTTCAACAGTCTTTGGAGGCCCAGGGAGAAAGTGACATGTGCAAGAACATCCAGCGATGCCAGGACAGGGTTCTCAAGGTAAACCTGACAAATTAAAAAACTGGTGGATGGAGGGATTGGTGGATTAAAAATAAATGTTTTCAGCATTTTAGTTACAGCATATTGGAGAATGAAAAATTATACCTAAAGAAAAGAGACTTTTAGAATCAGTTTAGTAAAATCCAAACTAACGTGTTTCAGTTACCCCTAGTGATGCTTAGCCATGCAGATGATTTTATTTTGAGTTTTCTTACTCCGCCCTACTACAGTCAAGGTTATTTCATTTTCATTTGAAGTTGTCACAGGTATAAAAACTATTATAAAATGCTGATATTTGCAGGATAAGCCAGTTCTTGCTATGAAGAATGAGACGTTGCGATCTGGCTTGATCTGCACCACATATTTTATTAATCTCCAGAGGGAAACAGGGGTTTCAGCAGAAACAGAATAAGTGTTGAAATATGTGGATAGCTAAGGTAAATATGATTTGTGCAGTGAGTAGAAACGCTGTTATGAGTCACTGAGGTGTAGATGAATTTCTGGTCTTTCCCTGTCAGAAATATGACTACGACAGCAGCACAGTGCGCAAGAAGTTCTTCAGAGAGGCCCTGCTGCAGATCATCATCCCGTACATGCTCCAGCAGCTCTCGCCATCCTTCTCACCTGTGAGTAGCACCAGACTCACATCTTTCTTACCACTTTTTATTACATTAGTATTGTGAATTTTTCCACCTACTAACAGGGGAAACAGGACTCTGAATTTCAGGCCCACCTTTAAGAAGCTGGTTAATGTCCAGAGACCAAACCCTTAAGTAGAAATTCTGTTTACGATGTGGGTGGGAAAAATTATAACTGACGTCAGTGGCTTTCTACGTAGCTTCCAGGACCCAGTGAGCTGAACCAAATCAGTGCTGAACTTCACTAGAAAAACGCTGACTGAAGGGATCAGAAACTTTAATTGCAATAAGTTGCAACAGGCAGAAGCTCATTTCTCCCCCCTCCTTCCCCAGGAGCTGCCTCGCTTCAAAGAGATGATATTTGAGGACTTCTCCCGTTTCCTGCTGGTGGAAAATATGTTCGAGGAGGTGGTGCTGCAGTCTGTCAGCAAGGACATAATGATGGGTGAGGGCCAAATAAAAATAAGTTTTAAATAAAGAAATAGTTGTTGCCATGGTAGCAATGATATATCATTATATACATTATCTAATTTGTTTGCTAACACAGTGATTGTTTCTCTTGTTACTTTCTGTGTCCAGCTGTGAAGGAGGCAGCTGTCCAGAGGAGACATAACCTCTACAGGGACAGCATCGTTCTCACAAACAGTGACCCCAACCTGCACCTGCTTGGAGAAAACCCCCCAGTGGACTGGGCCACCAAATTTGGAGATGATGAGAAGGACGGCTCTGTCGGCAGCGGTACTGAAGGAGGGGGCTCTGGGAGAAGACGCAGGCAAGTGGTGTCCATGATCCAGCTGGACGGGGTGCCTCTGCCCTACGAGTCCTGTCTGGAAGTTCCAGGAGTGGAGCTTATCCCTGAGGAGGACATAGAGATGTCTGAGGGAAAAAGGGAGGATCAAGGGGAGGATAGAGAGAATCCACACTCTCCTCAGGGTCCCAAGTCTCCTGATAGCGTGAATGAAATCAGGGACCTAATTAATCCGATGGTAGAGATGGTGCTGCCAGTGTCAGAGGAAACGCAGAGCGACTTGACCAACGGGACAGAGCCGATTACCGGCTTCATTACCTCGGAGGACGGGGTGCAGGAGGAGGTGACACATGTCACCACCATGGTGGATGACGTCCCTAGGAAATCTCCTCGAGACAAGATGTCCCCGCAGACAATGCTCCAGCAGCTGGTAGGAAGCAAGACGCAGGAAGCTCCTAAGGAGCTTGAACAGGAAGCAGCCATCAAGAACGCCATTAAGGAAGCCGAGATAGTGATACAGGAAGATGACAGTCGACGGATTGCTGAGGTCTCCGCAGCAGAATCAGATTCTGCGTTGTCACCACTGCCAAACCTGGCTACAGACTCCAGCTCGCGTGACGACAGCGGTTTCCAGTTGCCAACCAATGAGAAGTTGGAAGAAGGTGTGCCCCAGCCAATCACTAACGGCCTGAATGGAGAGGACAAAATCATCGATCCAGTAGAAGTGGAAGTGATTTTAGCATAGGAACACAATGCACACAGCTATGAAACTGGAGGAAACCGCAGAGGGAAAAAACATCGGCGTGTGCATGACGTGTAATGGGAGAGAAGTGGAGTCAATCTAAAGGTTTAATTCAAAGCGTTGCCTTGACATTATTGTTGTTGATATTGCACACCAACCAAAACCAGCTCTCCCTTCCTCCCCGAGACTTTTTTGAGACAATTCTTTGGTGAATGGTTCGTCTCTATTGCAGCTTAGTGAATCTCAATGCAAGTTTTCTTCATATACTGGATATGACACTGAATTCCACATATCTGATTTATATAAGTAGGGCTCCTTTATGTATATATCAACAGGCTGAGGGTCCGTCACAACAAGAGATTTTGAAGTGATAATCCACTTTCTTCAATTTATAGAATATGGGAGAAACACTAAACAACTACATCTAAGGTATGAAAGTTTGTCTGTAAACACAGCAGGAAATCGGGCCTATTATTATTAGTATTACTAGTTAATAATTACTAGTATTATTCTCAATATGTCTCACATTCATATGGTCAAGTAAGTTACAGATTGTGGCTTTAACATAGCGCAGGTGAATGATCACATCCTCTACCTGGGCAGCAGGGGGTGCTATAATCAAGCTTTACATGTTTCTGCATTTCTGTTGATTTTAACTATTACACTTTTTGTGAAATATTGCCATCTATTTTTGTAAAATGTATGTTTAAATATGTAACTTGTTTACTTTGCAAGCATTTCTTATATTTGCAAATGGCCTTTAAGTTTCAACACATTTCACTATAAACCGTCAGGGAATGATCATCACTTCCTCAGTGATTTTAAAAACAAGATGTTTTTGTTTTTAAAACTTCTGTGAGGGGAAAATAACCAAAACACATTGTTACTTGTGATTTTGCCTGTGGCGACCAAGATACAGTATGCAATGGCTCTTTAACTTGTAAGACTTGTAGCCCTCTCAGTGATTATGAGGGGGACTCTTGATGTTGGCTTCTAGTGATATTATATCACTGAAGTACTTTGAATCACACATGGTATTGACTCCTCTTCTATTTCATAAAACTTTTTATTTTGATTTTGGTTTCATGCAATCGGGATAAACTGGCTTTTTCAAGAGTTTAATGTCCTTACCAGCGTACAAATATGAAAATACAGACATTATCACTGATATTTATGGTTGTGAAAGACATTTGTTTGTGCTAGGGAAAACACTGATGACACAAAAGTTCCTTAAAACTAAGAGTTTTGATAAACTGTAAATATTAGACTTTAATATCTAAAATAAATCAGTCTGTATCTAATAGTTTATGCTTTATTTTAAGGGTGTGTAATTTACTAATAATTTTCTAGGATGTTTCCTGGAACTAATTATTTACTGCAGCGTAAAGACATAATGTTGTCCTTAGCTGTGGGCAAATTTCTTTTGCATCATGTTCAGCTGAGCTGCCATACAAGTTAAACAATCAAGGCTACGCTACATATATATATTACAAGTTACTTACAGTCTGTGCAACAGATGACAGCCTCAAGTTTTAGACCATTGATTCAGGCAAAAAGAATATAAAAAATATCAACAAAAAAAAAGAACAGATTAAAAAAAAGGAGAAAGTGAAGAAAGAGAGACAGATGGGAAGTAGGAACCGTATGACGGTGCTGTGGTACAATTAAAGTATGGAGAGACAGAAAGGTAGGATGAAAAATGTTGTTAAATAAAGTATAATCATCTAATTTTATGCCTCAATTTTTACTGTAATTGGTACCAAGTGACATGGAACTTTCCAGGAAGCTTCCTATGAATTTGTACATCTCAGTTTTTTGTTGGAAAAAAAAAAAAAAAAGTATCACATGCTCTAATGGGTGAATTACTTTCCACCTATGTACCACCTGTATCTAACAGACCAAGCTGCAATTTAATGTTGAATGTTGAGCAGAGCTGCAAGTCTTTCTTGTCTCTTTTCAATGTTATGAGTCAGTGTCCTGTCGTGAGATCATCTATTGCCACTGCACCCCGAGGCACATTGAGTTGCTGCCATTTCTTCCAACAGAGGACCACAGACAGTCACCTTCTCCTGTTTATTTATTATGAAGCCTAACTGTGTGGTGTGTAAACATGCAGGTGTCAACAGCTCATCTTTATCTTCGTAATTATATATTAAAAAAAGATATATGGATGAAAAAATAAAATTATTTCATCAATTTTATTCTTTATTTTTGTCAATCACGTCCTTTGAGATTTTTATTCAGAAAACCATCACAAAGAAAACCTCAGCAGTAAAGGCATATTTCCATCGTCAGGATCAGGTACAAAAGTACTCTCAAGAGAGGAGGCGCATGTTTCAATAGAAAACATCTGAAATCATCAGTTACAAGGCACTCACTTCTTTTTCTCATGAGGTTCGTGGTTTGTCAACGACTGCCACAGAACCACATGATCTACTTTCACCGTCCAGATATACATGTGAGAATGACTCGGATCTGTAAATGAACCAAGATGACACGAGAGAGAAGTTTACAAAGCAAAACTGATCCAGTTCCTCAAACTGATGAATTAGTCTCATGACCTGTGACTGAAAATCTCTGCTCCAAAAACAAAGTCTTCTTTTAGATTTTACTACAAAATACTGCAAAGAAAATTGACATTCAGTATTCACAGATTAAAACTGTTGTTGGTTTCACCCACAAAATGTTGTTGTTTTAAACAGGCAGAAGCTTAAAAGTCTTCTGGATAAATTTTACTTTTACTGATGTGAAGTCTCTGAATCATCTGTAGTGTCACAACATAAATTTATTTAGTAAAATGCAGTAAACTGTAGTTGCTATTAACATCTGTCAGTGCTGACCTATTTTAGGAAAAATAAGAGGAGAAGAGTTTAAGCAAGCACCCCCCACCCCCCCAGAGATTAAAACATTTTTCAAATGCATTACTAAAGTCTTGCTTGGATGTTTGCTGTTTGAGAAGAGACACATGAGAAATATCTTCACACAGAACTTCATAAATCACTAAACAACACATACCATCCATATGGTCAGAGATAAATGGTAGAAATTTGAACATCCAAAGTGTTAAAGTTAACAACCGACTCTCAAGACCTGAATCCGAAGAGGGATTAGAGACTGAAACTGGTGACCAGAAAAGATTTTGTGCATGACAATTTCAGTTTCCACATCCAGATCAGTTTTATATGACGCGTAGTGTTGCACAGCTCATTCTTAAGCATTAACGTCAAATTCCCCTTTTGTGCTCCCCAAGTGTTAAAATTTCACAAATAATAAGCTGAGAGCAACGAAACAACATGCAGAAATTAGTCAATCAAGTAGTTTCCCATTTAGTATCCAAAACATGTGATCCTTTGAACTCAGGGAGAAAGAAAGACCTCCTCTCTTTATTACTGAAATAATAAACTGTCCAAACTGAACTGTCCAAACCATCAGATCTGACCCAGCAGAGGAAATGAGATGAAATAACCAAGAACAGAGCCCACGATGACTCCAAGGAAGATCCAGGTGTTGTAGGACATGACACACAGCATCAGCATGTAGCCGAGAGCCACCTGCAGCATGTGGAGGACTGTCTGGATAATGTGCAGCAACCAGCTGAGGAGGAGAGACAGGAATCAGCGAGTTACACAGATTATAACAGACCTAAATGAGAGGATCAGTAAATTCACTCTGAACAAGGTGTTGTAGCTTTAGCCAGTCAGAGTCTGGTCACATATTGTTTCAGGTTAGTCATTATGACAGAATAGATGATGCTTAACAGAAAGAGACGTGAACAGTCAGTCTCCAGGGAACGAGACTTGATACACAGCATCATAAAAAAGTACATACACAGCTGCAACAGAAAGCAGTGGGACCAGTATAAAACCACAGCAGTGGTGCAGCAGTGGTGCAGTACCTGCAACACTCAGAGAGATCACTGAACTCTGTTTGCTTGGATATCCGAAACACTGGGTCAGTACTGACCTGTTCCTGGTGTTTGGAGCTGCAGCGTGTGGCTCCATGGGGGTCAGCGAGGACTCGGAGGGGCTGCTCTCCAGAACGGAGGTGCTGTCGCTGCGGGAGGACGGAGGTCCGGCGTCGGGACAGTGAGGCTGGGCCAGCTTAGAGCTGCTTCCCAGCCACACCCTCCACACTTTGAGCACCTCGTAGAAAACTGTCAGCAAAAAGACCACTAACACCGACAGCACCATCCCTAGAGACACAAACACACACGCTGAAGTCACACATCTGAACTCTGTCTTCAAAGGCTCTCGCTTAAAGCCTCGAAGGAATAGTTCTACATTTTTCTGCTGAGTAATAAAAGCAAGTTAGCTTAGCTTTGCATACAGACTGGAATCAGGAGGAAACAGCGAGTCTGGCTCTGTCTTAAGATATATAAAAGAAAAACAAAACACCTACCATCTCTAAAGCTCATTCATTAACGTATTGCAACCGGTTAAAGGTCTGACTTTCCACAGTTATGTAGTGGAATAATTCTTGGTGGGGTGCAGTGACTTTCTGGAGCTCACCTCACCTCCTTTAGACTAAACATCAGGAGCTCCTTCTCACAGAGCAGCAGGTGTTGGCCGCTTTGATTCATCAGTTACAGTAAATTATATTATTGGCCAGTTTCAGCTCATCACAAATATACTGGTGTCATATACATCACTGAATGTTGGACAATAATTAATTTAAATAAATGCTGGTTATAGTAGAGCTGGATATCAAGTCTGCTTTATAGCACAGATAAAACTGAGACCACAGCAGTGAGTAGCGGATACTCCCAGATACATGCAGGTCAGCTTCTGAGCTAAATCATCATTTGGCTAATTTGGTTAAATTTAGCTTATTTCTTTGAGGACGGGGCACACTGAGGTTATCTGTGCACGCTGTGAAGATTGGCATATTTTGTCCCCCACTACAAAGGAGCTCCCGTTACTGGGACAGATTCCTCTGGAGCGGTGCTGTCTGATACTCTGCAACTTACCTGCAGGCTCGTGCACATCCCAGAAGTCAAACAGCAGCGTCACGCTGCTTGACACACCAAAAGTCATCTAAAGAAAGATGAGAAAATTATTAAAACCTCCAAACAGCTGAATGCTGTTCGCTGGTTAACTGCTGAAGCAACTTTCTGAAAAACTCAAGTGATGCAGGACCAGGTGTTACAACAATACTGACCTCAGTCCTCTTTCCCAACAAGGTCAGTTATCCAAGACCTCATTTTCTACCAGCGTGACTCTTCGTCTTAGATTACAGCAGCCTTTACTCTCTCTTTTACTTTTACTTACAGGCCACAGACCCCCCAAATAATAAAAAAAATACTTCTTAACACAAAGGTTTACATTTAAAAAAAAGGAAATAAAATAATAAGAGAACCTAAGAGCACAGGGAGAAGCAGTGTTTGATAAGTGCTGCATTGTTTCAGCACTTTTCTTGTGGAAAATTCATAATTACCTCTATAGTCCTCTATGCTGCCCTCAAAGCCTCCTCTGTTCAACATATCATTTTTAAATTCCTTCAAATTCACACTGTTCCGAACAAACATCTATTCAGCTGATCTTGCCCCACAATTACAGGAAGCATCATCCCACAAAAGCAGCTTCTGTTCTGCCCTGCTGCTGTAGATGTGTGAGTGACAGAGGAATGTACTGTGTGTGTGTGTGTGTCAGCTGTCCTGTCAGACTCTCAGCACCTCTACCCTGCAGAGTCACCAGCTGTCCATGCATGACTGTCTCTCTGCAGCTGCAGATGGTGAAGGTCTGAGTGGAGCCTGTGATGTCCATGTTAACGCTGCTACAATTAGGCTGACAAATCTGCATATTACTGAATCGATGGTAATATTTATCAACAATAATTCTAATGACCCATTCATCACTTAAGTCATTTATAAAGCAAAACTCAGGCCTGGTTCTGGACTGCTCTGACTGGGGGGGGCATTAAGAGGTGTTGAGTGGTCACTAACTGCCAGACTTCAGGACTCATTACTGGGAAGCTCTGTCATGGATTAACTAAATCTGAAGGCTAGTCATTGAGATTGAAAGTAGGCTGAAGTGAAACGATAGAGGAGTAACTGCAGGTGTAATCAGATATAAATACACTTTAATTATTTGAATGTGGCATGTTTATGATTGGTCAAATCGAGGACAGGGGTGTCCTGATGGCCCAGAGGTTACAGCGTACTCTTTTGACCCTTGGCCAGACCCTTTTCAGCAGGTCTCTCCCCTACTCTTTCATCTGTATTTTCTGTCTTTCTCCACTTTCAAAAAAAGGCATAAAAACTGCCAAAAAATAACTTTAATAATTTTTTTTTTGACAAGGCTAAAATAAAAAACTTTTCAGTTATTTTTTTAATTTTGGGATGAAGCAGGACGATTTGGTGGGGCAGAGGAGCAGGCCTAAAGCCAGGTCCGGCAAAACTGCATCTCTAATGTGAGAATTTGCTGTTGGTCTCTGTTTTCATCTTAAAATATCATTTTAAGATGAATGTCTAATAATAATGGTTTTGAACTGCTGGTCTGACAGAACAAGATACTGTTCTTGGAACATATGAGGCATTTCTCTCAATTATCTGTCACTTCACAGACTAATAACAGTGCTGCAGCTCTAAGCCATGATATGCCACTGTACATAAACATGTACACGGTCCAGTCCAACCATGTGAAACACAAAAAAATAAAAAAAACACAAAGTATGAGAGGCATCCTTCTGGTTTTAAGTATTTCGGGAATGTATCATGAAACCAGGTTATCAGTCTGAATCTGGAAAAGAATGCTTTTTAAATACCATCTCACTTTCAACAACTAAAGAAAAACCACCAGAGGATAATTCCAACATGGCTCCTATTTTCTAAAGCTTTGGTCATCATTCCCAGCAGTTACACTAACATTGTACTCACCATGTTGATAGCTGATCTAGGCAGTGACCTCACTGCCATGACATCCAGCAGGGAAAGAAACAGCAATCAGATGATCAGACAGGTTGTAAACAGGCATATTTTCAAGATAAGGTTGGAGGTAAAACTTTAAGTAGGTGAACCTACAAGGAACTACACCAGGTACTTCAGGTAAAATATGACCTGTAATGATGGTGATGAGTGTTTAAAATGATCCGTTTGGATTATAAGTTTGGCCTTCACCTCAGTTTTCCTTTTCCATGCATGTCATACACCTGTTTGTTTGGCTGACTGCTCGTATTTCTTTCCCTGATGGACTTCCTTTTAGTGATGTCGCCATGCTCCCAAATCTTAGAGATTAACTTGGTGAGTGCAGTGTTATTATTGGAAATGACAACAAAACCCACAGAAAGAACATCCAGTTTGTAAAACACCGAGCTGCCCTTTCAAGAAAAAAAAAGGGGGAGCTGGAAAAGAGGAAGAACTAGTTATGCAGAGTCGTGAATTATGAACCTTATGTCCCTCGAAGTTGTGTCTATTCCACTAGAATCCAGTTCTATTTATGTAAAACGCATAGAAACCTCATTTACTGATGCAGAGGCCTGTGACTGATCTGATTTAGTAAAAACACGTTAAAAACAAAATGAAATACATGAGCAAGAACAAATTGAAGACACAATCAGCAGAAACCCAGCAAACAATTCAGATAAGGTCACCTGTGCTCGAGAAGGAAGAGCTTTGTGATTAATATGATAATCAACAATTTAATTTAGTACAAGGTCCAAGCACTAAGGGTTTAAATAGTGCAGATGTACGGTAGTGATTAAGAGAACAGAAGTACTAGAAGTAACTTGAAAACATCACATAGAAAGTCAAATATAGACAACTTGAGTCAACAATCCAGCTGATCATTGTGAGCTTATCTTTCAAAACCTCTTAGGAAACTCAGGTGTGAATGTTGAGAGTACAAACTCTGAGAGTACTGCTTCTACTACAAACACTCCGTGCACTTTCAAAAGGATGCATGTCTTTTTGCAGGCTTTGACCCACATATACTATACATTCATGCTGGGATTTCCAAACATATCACAATGTTTTCTGGGGTTATGGATTAAAAAACAAAGACAAAAACATAGAAACATGGAGAATAAATTCACCAAATGTGTTTTAGTGGGTCATAAAAATCTGACTGCAATCAAAAGTGTAAGTTTGTATTCAAATAATAAGTAAAATTGGTAAAATGATGAAATTAAAGATATCCAGTAGACATACTGCACGTAAACTAACAGGCCCAGTTTGTGCCTCACATGTTTTAACATGTCCTTATTTTTCTTTTTTATCAAAGCAATGTTGTGTCTGTGCTAGTTCACTGTCTGCTGCTTTGACTGTATTGTTGGTGTTAAATGCAGGGCTGGGCAGTAGCTTAGTGTGGTCGTATATCTACCTTCAGTGGAATCATATTGTGAAGACTTGAGTATAACCAGTGGTGGACAGTAACGGAGTAAATTTACTTGAGTACTGTACTTAAGTACATATCCAGAGGATTTGTACTTTACTTGAGTATTAGATTTCTTTGGTACTTATTACTCTTACTTGAATACATTTCCAAGACAAATATTTTTACTTTTACTCGAGTAAATTTCTAGGAAGGCTGAAAAGTACTCGTTACTTTCAGGTCTTTTTTTTTTTTTTAAATTCTAAAATACTATTGGACACAAGCTGTGTTTGTCAAAGAATGAAACCTATCACAGTGCACGCTCTCCACTGGGATCTACGTAAAAGCGGATAATAGAGACAAGAGACAGACAAGACAGACATGGGGAGACAGAGTTTGTTGTGCTCCTATATTGTACTGGTACATGTCCTTCCTGGAAAGTCAAGTGACTTCAACATTGAGTTATTGAAAGCAGAGATGTAGTTTTTTGTAAAGCAGTGGTTCTCAACCAGTGGTCTGGGGACAACATTGGTCTTTGAGGGGGTTCCAGTTCCCAACCTAGCTAAATGATAGAGAGTTAGTTGGACGGTGCAGGTTCATTTGGTTACAGTTTTAATGATTGTTAATAAACACTGCATCTGCAACATCTGCTGTCCTCTTATGATCCCATTCATTGTATTTGTTTTTATAGGTGTTTCTGCAGGCTTTATATGACACTGTGGTTCTAAAAGCAAGCACATCAGTGCAGGTGGTTTCAAAGAGTTAATGCTCAGAAACAAGAGTTAAAAGGTCCTTAAATCCATTTAGAAAAAAATATAGTAATTCATTGATGTGAAAAATAAGAAGTTTACTCTTACTTTTACTTAAAGTAAATTTAAAAGCATGTACTTTTGGATACTTAAGTACCTTTAAAAGCAAGTACTTTTTTACTCTTACTCGAGTAACATTTAGACTGAGCTACTTTTACTTGTAACGGAGTAAATTTTGACCGGTAGTATTTGTACTCTCACTCAAGTACTGGGGTCGAGTACTCTGTCCATCTCTGAGTATAACATTATCTTTTTTATAAAACTTTGTTACTCCAATTAATGGGCCAAACGGTGCGTAGAAACAATCTAGATGAGTGATTGCGGTTTCTGCTGCTGCCCTGAAGTGACTGAAGCGCAGCCGGACTTGAACTGGCAGCTCAAAACAAGCCGACACGTCTTTTCAGGCTGTGACAGGTAACGACAGTGTTTCATAAACTGCTAACTGCGGGTCACAGCCTCCAGAGGGTCGCTGCTGCTCCTCTTTAGCTCAGCTCCCTACGGTCCGTGTCACATGTTGTGCTCACAGTCACTGAGCACCAGCAGGCAAACATGCATCATAACACATACCAGCGAAGTACATGAGACAAACTACAAACACGCAACTTACACGCATCGTGGCGACCTCGCAGCGCCGCGGCTAACTCCAGTCTCAGCGGTTAGCGACTCCGGGTCCCCATCACACTCCGCCCACGTCCCGGTGCTGCTAGCAGGAGCCGCTCCCCGGCGCTCCGCGGCAGGGGCCAGCGACCCCGCGCTCCTGCCTCATGACCTCACGACAAACAGAGGGCTGACGGTTAGTGGAGTTTTTATTACCAGCTGGAAACAAAGCCCCAGCCCGACTAATAATCAAAAACACTGATTCACGTCTCTTTACAGTCATTCGGGAAACTCAATATTATCGTCGACATCGAGCAGAGTGGGCACTGACAAATATTTGTATTATAACCGATGTTTAGTTAATATTAACCGAGGAACGTAGTCTGCGGATATTTCTTATGGGGATACTGCGCATGCGTGGTTTGGGTCATGTGATAGACGGAGATAGCCGAAGAAATTCGTAGCTTTACGGCAACTTTCACTGTATCAGGCCAAAGGATTGTTTAGCGGTGAAGCGGAAATTATTATGGAAAATCTTAATGTTTACTGTGTACATTATTTGAAGTTTTTTAGGTTTAAATATACAGTATTGTCATAGTGTGTAATATATGTTTGTTAAAGAGCTGTTAACCCGTGTTTTACAAAGTTACTAACTTACATTTCATGCCCTGCACATGATTTAAACAGCAACATATCTAATCATTCTTTAGATGTTCTCTGAGCTGCTGTGTGCATTTTATGGAGAGAGCAACCACTGTGGCTTCTATCGAAATGGCTCAAGTGCTGCAGCAGCAGCAGCAGCAGCCTTTTCTCTCGGCCTCAGCAAACATCTTTATCTCAGCCTCATTTAGGCAGCACTGGAAAACCTTCAGCTGGCTTCAGTTTTTGCACATGCAGCTTTCAGGACAACTGTGAACTTAACACCGTTGTCTTTGAGCATTCCTGCGGTTGCACACATATTTTACCTAAATTATTGACCATTTACACTTTGACCTGGCTCTGGATCTGTTGTGTCTTTTGCCTGTTGAAAGGTGCTTTACAAATAAACTTACCTGTTTTATAATGCTCACGGTTCAGTAAAAAAACAAAAAGGACAGAAAAGTTCTGGAAGCATGCTCCCATTTCAGAACAACAAAGCTGACTCTGTCAATAAAAACAACAAACACACCTGTCATATAATTTTATTGTTATACTGTACAGTACAACTTTGATTCTGCACTGCAAGTTAAAATATTACATTTACTGGTTGAGGTGCTACCATTAGTATCTGCATACTGCACCTGTAAACAGTTTACAAGTAGAAAAATACAAAACCAGACACCACTCATCAATATGTGAGGAGGGGGAGAATGAAATAAAAACAGAACAAGTGGGACTTCATACTGTAAAGCTATTGTACCTTTTGGTGGAAAAGAAAAAAAACAGAATCAGGACAGATAAAGGCAGCATGAAATTACTTCAGGGAACCAAGCTACTGCTGCATCGTTCATGGAGATGAGAGGAATTGCACATATTTTTAAAAACAAGAATTAAAAAAAAAACAAAGTTCAACAGGTCCAAGGTCCAGTGTCCTCACTGTTTTTTCAAAAGCTACATTTGTATACATCAAGTGCACTTAGCACAGTCCACAGGAGGCAGGACAGGAAGAGCTGCAGGAGCACATCCTGATGTCCTCCATGACAGAGAAAAGGGGAAACCAACACAGGCTCCTGTGAGGGGCGGTGGGAGTCCAGACTGATTAAGGCATGCATTCACAATAATGTAGAGCCAGAATACAGTTGTTTGGGTGAGTGCTAGATTTCTAACTATCAAAGCCGTTCGTCTGTGGAAATTTCCGATTCTGGATTCTGGACCACACGTGGCAACATGATCTGCAGTCGGAAGAAAACACTATTTTTCTAAATTCACAGGTTTGAATCTTAACTTGACTTTGACTTGAGATTGTACTTACATGTGGTAAAATAAGACAAACACAACAATAGTCACACAAACATTCAGTACAGCAGTTGTGCTTTAGATTTTCAGTGGCATTATTTTCCCACAGGAAGGTGACAACAAATATGTGCTGATGGTTTTACAACACAGTCGGGTTGAGCCTGGGCGATAGGGTTTAAATCACCATAATAAAACTATTTTCTGTCATCAATATATGACACAATAAGACAAATGTACGCAAAATCAAACAGATGTTCAAAGCAATGAACTGTTTTGCATTACATGAGACCAAATTTGCAAATGTTTACACTGAACGTAATCACTCAGCCCTTGAACATAAGTAAAGAAAATGCCTCTAACAGACAATGTAACACAGATACTAAATCAGGAATCTATTTGAAAACTGCTGGATAAGTTAGCATCTTGTCCAAATAAGCTATATTTTACACACACACACACACACACGCTCATACACACAGGTACAGTAGATCTGCACGCTCACAGAAACCCATGCACTCAAACCGTCAAAAAGTGCTGTGTTGTGCACATATATGTTTATCATCTGCACAGAAATTTCAGAGGATCCCCTTCTCACTAATGCAACACTAAAAGAAAATTAAGGCAACAAAGAGGAGGAAAAAAACAACAACAACACAACCTCTTCCCTACTGAGACTGAAAAGATGATGCAAAACATCATATATGTATCTCAAACCTTAATTTGTCAGTTCTGCTCAACAGACAGTTGCTAGAAAAAAAATGACCTCAGAAGGTGCACTGCAGAAGCAGGGACTCAGTTAAGCATTTCAGTTTGCACAGCTGATAATGTTCAGCTCCAGTTTCAAGACTAGGTTAAGGTATAGTTTGTACCAGCGATGACCACAAGAGGGCAGAAAGAGACTGCATCGTTTCTGCAGTCCTGCGTCCCGCTGCAGGGAAAATGAGCCTCATCTGCAGGTAAACTGTCCCCTGAATACAAAACTGGTCTCAAAGCAAAACCTCTCCATTATATGAGTCAACACAGAGTGGCAGCACAGAGATGACGTATATCTAAAGTTATTTATTACTTTCAAACCAGAGCATGTCAGTGCATGTGCTCTTCTGTGTTAAATGATCTTGTGCAAAAAGAAACTTTTTTAAACATAGACATGCAAATATTCCAATTGGTTAAGTCATGTCAATAAAACAATCAAATTGTTAAAAATGTTTTAAAATGTGTTGGTTGGCTGCATTAATAATTTTGAATACTTTTTTTTTTTTTACTGCTACCTGTGTTTCAAGTCACACAACTGAGAAGTTTCCCTAAGACGTTATTTCTCTTCAAAGCCCCTGTGTGCAGGATTTGGAAAAAAACAAGAAGATGCTATAATCACAAGATAAGATGCTGCACACAAGGGTTTGAAATTAGTTTTGCAAACAATAGGAACTGTGCCTTTAAACTCTCCTCGTGATATCCAGCATGGAGACAGCTCTGTTCTGCTGAGGATGAAGACAGCAGAGACACACACACACAGACAGCAGTGGACCACAACAAGTGCACAACGGGAATGACACCACGCAAAAGGCTAACGTTTGGTCCTGTCAAACTCGAGCCTTCAGCAGGCCAAACTCTTTTTCAAGGCATCACAGATGCAACGAGTCATTGAAGAGACAAAACAAAACAGATTCTACCCTGCCCCAGTCCAATCACTGAATGTTTTAAATGCTGTGTGACAATCCAAAAGACCTCTGTTAGGCACAGTGATATTCACCCACTCTGTCTGACACGACCTGCAGGGACATGAGGTGAAAGTAAAATTCTTATATTCAATATAAGATATGATCCCTTTTTTAATTATTAGAGGACAAAGAAAAGAAAAAAACGGAGGGGGTGTTTCTGTCCATCCTCTTTCACCCAGCGCATCCGATTGTCCTGATTGGTGGAGAGGCCAGCGCAGACAGATGTGGGTGGGCTTCATCACCTGCTTCCTCTCTACTGTCTGCTGTTGAAACTGGAGTTGGCGCTACTGCAGCTTTCCTCGTAAGAAGGCGGGGGCTCTGTAACACACAAACGATGGTCAATACTGTAATTAAAGCCCCACTCCCCTCCCAGGCTCTATACCAGCAGCATCTGTGAGTCAGTGAATATTTGTTATACCGAGTTTGTTTCAGCAGCTGATCTGAACCCTGAAACATGTGTGTGGGTTTTCTGTCAACACTCATAAATAAAGGAGAAACCACTACTGTGCTGAACGCTTCATTTCAAAACCTTTTAATTTTAACCATGATAAAGCAAAGAGTGCAACAAAACTAATGGAATATGTTTTATCTTGTTTACAGACTGGGTCAACACAATTCATGTAACCTGGCTTCACAGCTTTGATCCCAGCCTGGGCTCATTGTGGTTTTGACTCTTTTCAGCTTTGATATGAAAGGTAAAGGTAGATTTCTGTAGTAACTACAGTGTTGCAGAGTGGTTATTATAAATTTATTACAGGATTACACATGATATGATTACTGAATGTCAAGTGTAAAAACTGCAGCTACCACATTTCATGTGACTCACATTCATTAAAGTCGTGGTGCTGTGAGTCTCACTGGTTTAGCAGTCATGTGTATGGGGGCACCTGCTGTGTCAGGTCATCCATCACTTGATTACATTTAAATTTTAAAAGTAACTATCTTCACTAATTGGCCTAGGGTGCATTCAAGAGCATTTAGCATACTAAGATGTTTGCAGCGTTTACAAAACCAGTTCCCCATATTTGCATTTAACATTGTCCTTTAACAGAGCTGTAAATTCAGCTATCAGCTATTGTGGGAGCATCAGATAAAGACAAATGTTTGGGGGCTTATGACATTTAAACAACATGATGGTGATGTTGCAAACTAAAAAAAAATCTATTCTCTACATATCTAGTACTTTTTCCAGGACATTCTCATGTCCTTTCCATGAGCAGAGCTACGTTACAGAATGTTGCTGGAAACCCCCTTAGTGATATAACTGTGTATACACTGCTGTGGTGTGTTAATCTTTAATGTGTAACTTGGTGATAGTGAGATTACTTATTAAGGTTTACCTAAGGGGAAGACACAAAAAAACACTTTTACAGGAATTCACCACTGACTCACCATCCGTTTTTAAAGACTGAACTTCAAAGAACTTGTTGCTTGATTTGACTATGGTGACAACATAATATATTGAAACTACTGACTGTGATGTGCATATCTTGTCGGCCATTAAACCAAACCGTTACTGTCTATATGTCTGTGTCCCTGTGTTAATCTGTGAATGTGTTTGCCTGTGTGTCAGTGGCTAACGTACCATGAGGGTAGTCCCAGCTGCTGTACTCTGGAGGGAGGATGAGAGAACAGGAAGTGGGGACAGGAGTCACGTTTCCCTCGGTGAAGAAAGGTATGGTGGCACCGGTGGACACACAGAACAGCGGAGCAGACGCGTCGGGCCGTCTGTGGCCTGGAGGCAGTGCTGCACCAGGTGCGTGGCTGAAGGCGCTGGGGGACATGGTAACCGGCTGACCTGAGGGATCCTGCTGAGAGTGACTCTTGGTCGGGATCTCCTCACTGTCAAGGCCCCCTGCACACAAACCCTCCACTGGGTCCTCCTCTGCCGGTGGGGCACTGGGGGTCACCCCTGTAGCGCTGGCTGCAATAGAGGCACCGCAGTGGATTGGACTGGAGGGAATGATTCTCGATGGAGACAAGTTCACAGCGATGTTCCCGATGTAGATGGGCAGAGTGACGACTGCGTCTGGAGATTTTAGTGACACCTGTAACACAAACATAATTAATGAAGGGAGCATTGGCCTAAATTAGATTTTATTTCTATAGCATTATAAATAGGGCTCATTATAATTAATTCAATTATCTTTTAAAACTGAGTATTTAGTATCAGTTTTTATTTCGGGAAATAAAAAATGGGTAAAAATCTGAATAAAAAACTCTCTTTTGATCATTCATTGTATTTTTTTTAAAGAGACACTGGTGAATAATCAGCAGAGTGAGTTTATAATGAGATACTGAGTGGGTGTCATTAGTAATTAACTGGTTTGATCTAGAGGCATTGAATACAGTAAACAAAGGCATTACTCATCAGTGTGAAAAATAAGCCAGACGTTGCTGAAGTTATGCAGAAGGTGGCATCATAATAACAGGCATAAACACACACACACACACACACACACACACACACACACACACACACACACACACACACACACACACACACACACACACACACTATTGACCTGAATGAAGTAGTCGATGTCTATGAGGCTACAGCCGGCTAGTGCTGACTGAGGAAGAGGAGGGACGATGATTTGCTCCCTCCACTCTGCGTGTTTTCCTGCTTTCACTCCGGCTCCCTCCACCTCTGCGATGGTCCGCAGGTCAAACAAAGGCCGCTTGGTCTTATAGGTCACTTTCTGGGGTGAAACAACATTGACATAAGAAGATATGAAAGTGTCTTTAAGCCACTTCACCCACCACTAGATTAATGCAGAGAAAACTTTTTCTTTCACATGGATCGAGAATTGACCTTTTTTACTGTCCATAGATTTCATGTGCACACATAAAAGGATTAGTTCAATGAACAATGATGTTTGAAGCTGCAGAGTCCCGGCAGAGATTTATAATACATCTGTAAAAAGGTCAATACCTACTAAAATGGAAATTTCCTGGGGGCAGTGCACACTGGCTGTTGTCATAATAATGTTATATGGGATAGAGCAAAGACTATGAAGACACATATCTGTGGGTTGGAGAGACGGGGTAATGTTCATGTCTTTTCTCATCTTCACTTCTCTAATTTTCATTATATTCAGTAAACCAGTGTCTACCTGTATGAGACTGGCCAGAACACATCCCGTGTCCTTCCCAGACTTGTTGTGGATCTCAGTGGCAAGCTTGATGACCTGACCGGGGATGTAACCCCTCAGGTCACTGCGAGCTTTCAGCATCAGGGTCCCCGTCTTCACCAGGAGGTAGGTGAACTTCTTCGTGGTCACAGCAGAACTCGAATGCTGCAGAGACAGAGGTGCGGGATAAATGTTTTGTGTCCTTAGTGATTAAGAAGCCTCATTAGCTGATTCTGGGCTGATAATCTATTCCTGCTAAGTATCGGGAAACTGACAGTCATGACGGGAAGAGAGTGAATGATTAGTCAGTAAATCAATGGATAAAAGGGGAAAATGAATTAGATGCTGCTCTGCCATGAAATCAAATAAGCCTTGATCAAGATGAAGGCTGATCAAATAAAGAGATACAGTACATTAGAGTTTTCAGAGTCGCCTCTTCTCCTGGCTCTAGATTATATTAAAAAACTACATCAGTCCAGTCCCAGGTTTAGTCAGCAGAACAGAACGGCAAGATTTCAGTTTGTAAAAAGAGCATCGAGGAGATGAAAAAGTGTGCACTCACTTCAATGTCAGGCACCTCATTGAGGTTGAGGAGGTTGAGTAGGTAGAAGGGCCTCTGGGCTTTGTAGTCCTTAGAGAAGCGGGGCGTGTCGATGACCGCCCTCACGCGGTAAACAATCTTCCCAAACGGTCCCTCGAAGGAGGTCGGGGTGGCGACTGAAGAGAGGGGTGGGAAGAGGACAACACAGACATTACTGTGACAGTCACTGACATTTCTGGTGACGTCATGACCAACACAGACACATTTTTAACAGAAGATAGCGATAATGCAATACCTTCAAAAGAAAAAATGAAAGATTTTATTTTAGGAGTCATCACGGCTGCCAGATTATGGAAAAGCACTTCCCCTCCAAATCTTCAAAAATAAATGGATGGGGTCTATGTTAGAGATAGTATTATATACACACATGTTAGACAAAGTCAATGATCAAGGTGAAAACTGTAAGAGGTCTTGGTGCTGGTTTTTTGTTCACAGCATCTCTGGTCTAGGGTGGAAAAAAGGACATTGTTTTGCGACTCATGCAAAGGACAGTGGAGAGGATTAAATGGGTAGAGCAAAGGCTGGAGGGCAGGAAATTTAAGAAGAGTGAGATAAAAATAACTATTTGGGTAGAAAGCAGCCAGACAGACAGGAGAGGAGAGACGCTCTGAGCCAGGGGGGTGAAGAAAAAACACATCCGACTCAAAACCTCCTCTGATATCATGATCCACACAAACAATCTGCATATAAATACCCAAACAGGATGTACAAAAAGGTGATTAATGTGTTGTCAGAATAAAAGCTGAGCCTCTCTGTTGCACCGCTCCCTTTCCCCTCATCGTCATTCAGATGTTAATGTCAGCGCGGCTGGTGGCTGCTCCAGGGACACGTCTGCTGCTGCTGTCAATAAGAATTAACCAGGAGAGACGAGGGATGTTGTTGTTTTGTTGCACACAGCCTGGCAGCAGAAATAGAGTGGTGGATGGACTGATAGACTGAAGCACCAGGCTGCTGAAAGTGGCTGAAGATTGAGTGGCCTGACTTATTCCTCTCAGCTCAAAGACTTTCCTCTGACGTTTTCAGCTGCTATCGTACTAGCTTAATTTAACAGGCAGCACCAAACATTTGCTTTTCAGGAAGGACTTCTTTTTCTAAGAACCTCGTGAGCATTGATTTGCAGAAAGATGCCTGCACACCTACGATAACCGAGCTAAAATTGTTTTAAAAGCCACTGTTCCTGTTGACGTTGATGACCTCTGACATTTCCTCTAATGCCAGCATGAGGTTCACATTTGTGGTTCCTTGTGAAAGTCTCATCATCAGCTGTCGGACAGATTTCCATGATATTTGGTGCAGACGGTCACGGTTCTCTCAGGATGAGTTTTAATAACTGTTGATCCATGGACATTTCATTTAGCATCATCATCAGGTCCAATTTCAACATATTGGTTACATATTGGTTTACAATATGTAACTTTCCCCCCATTAAAATGTCTAAAAATGACTAGACTTATGTTATATTTTTTGTTGAGTTGTGTAGTTACATTATCTCAAATGTTTCTGGCAATTCTCAAACCTAAAGAAATTTGTGATTTTAATCATTGGTCCTTTTAATATTCCCTATGTGCATGTGTTGTGGTCGCCTGCCAGTAGTCGTCAAAATTGACCATTATCCAGTTTTAAGCCACATTTTTAAGACACACTTTTTACACCTTGGTCATTTTCAACCACATATTTTAATTGGATGAAGGATTTTAGTCATTGGACATCTGGATATTAAGTTATCAGAGAAAAAAGCAGATGTCAGACAGCTCAGCTCCCAGCTCCTCCGAGACATCCTGTGTCTGCTGAAGAGCGTCTGTGAAACACTGACTTTAAATGTGAAACTGCTTTATTCAGTGTTTTTACTGTTTATAATCACCTGGTCTGTTTGTTTTGGAGACAAAGAGACCTGTGTGTGGATAACATTGCTGTCTATTGTTATTGTTAGCGGCAGAAGTTACAAACTGTGGTATGGTTTAAGAATAAACACTTACAAAGCAAGTACTAATTTCAAAATGCTATCATGCTAAATCGCTAAACTAAGATGATAAACAGGTTAAAGACTTTACCTACTAAACATTAGCATATTAGCATTGCTACTGAATGCTAAAAATGTTTCAGTCTTTATCTAAATTAAACCTAGTTTAACTCTTCACCTTCACCAAATCAGTACTTTCTGGGACACTGCACACACACACACACACACACACACACACACACACACACACAGACACACACACACACTGTAGCTCCACTAAACTTAAAAATCTGAATTTTGACTTGAGAGCTGCGCAGATCAAAAAGAAGTGCTCCGGCTTGTCAGGAGAAGCAGCACACATTTGACACCTACACTAGTTTATCTGACAGTACGTTCCCTGACTTAGCTATAGCAGCCAATAACATACCCACGTCCAAAACTCTCCTCGCAGCTTGTGTTAAAATCTTTCACAGTTGACAGTTTAATTTCAGAGAAACTAAAACAAGAGGATATTTGAGGACTTCAGGGCTGTCTTTGTCTTCTGCAGTGGAATCAGTTGATAAGCTGCTCACCAGTTATTCAGTTTATTACTATAAAAGCAAAGATGCTCACATTATATGCAGGGGCTCATCTACAAAGGATAAAAGTTTATAGCACTCTATTAAAGAGTATCCCTTTTGAATCTCTTCTGTTCTTCCTTCTCTTCCTGAACTCGTATCTCATGTCCCTTTGGAACCTCATTCATCCCTCTGAGTGTCCTTGTACTTGTTCCCTTAATGAGAAATGATCAGGCCAGAACAACATCTGATGCCTCAACTGATCTGCAAGGCTCTTTCTCCCAAATGCACACTCGAGAGCGTGTGAGCACCTGCAGACCAACAACGAACTTAAAACCACACCATGTTGTTCAAACCATGTCTCCTGAGAAAAGAGGTACAAATTAAGGACATCTGAGTTTTATCCTTATTTGGATAACTTTGGTAAGTTACAAAACAAAAACTGAAATGATCGCAGACACACAACAACCAAACTACTTGTGCTAATATCCTGTGCCTGTTATTCTGGCTCATTCCTAACTGTTGCATTTATTGCTTATAATAGCGCCTTGATTAGCAGTTTAGTAGACACACCATAAAATGAATGCAGTCAAACACAGAAGTTGTGTTATATTGTTTTTATTGGAGCCATTTGTAATTATTGTAAAATAATTGTTTTGTGATAGTGTATTTGTTAAGAGGATCAGCAATCCATAGCTCGATGCGGCATCCTTAAGTTGCGTCATTTGTGGCTGCAGCTATTCTAGGTTCTGATTGGTTAAGAGGTACAGCATGATTGTCTGTGCTTGTTGAATAGTCTAATGGGAGCTATGGAGCTTTGAGAGCACACTAGTTTTTGACAGTGCTTAATATTCTGTAGTATGTTTGAGTACGTTTTGAATACTTTATTGCCATTTTTTATTTTGTATTAGAAGAAAATTTGTTTCGGTAAATGTCTTTTTTAAAAAAGAAGAACACGCATCAGCTATATCCATGGCCTCCACAGCTAAATTGTGCACACTGAAGAAACTTTATCTTCATCAGGGTAGATAAAAAAAATTGTACTGCACCACAAACTAGCGCCTCCACAATGACCATGACACTGAATCAACACTCTCTAAGACTGAACATTACAACTATCATGAAAACATGATTTATTGCAGAGCTGCTGCATTAGTTTTACCTCGGCAGCACATATTGGTAGCGAAGAAGGCTTCTACACAGCTTTTTTCCTGATACACTTTTTTTAGTTCTTTCAGAGCTTCCTGTAGCTGCTTCTTCAAACTGCTAACAGATAAGACTATTCTGATAGTCCTGACCATGATAATGAACACTTACAAGGTAAGTGGACTGACTGTGTTCATAAAGCATCTTTATCCTGAAAAGAGTGTAAAACACTTTATTACTCCTCTCATTTGCCACATTCATACTCCGATGCAGGCACTGGTCTGCACATCAGGGGATGTCTGGGTTCCACTGTCTCGCTCAAGGACACTTAGATGTGAATTTCGGAGCTGATCACATTAAAACCAACACTGAGCTAACAACCTGCTGTATCTGCCATAGCTGTGTTAAAGTGCTGGAACTACTTTTTGTGTATTTGAGACAGTTTTTTTTTTTAAATGAATACAACAAATTTGAACCATTACTGTCAGTGCAAACAGTAGAACATACATTTGAACAAGTCTCTATCTCTCTGTCTCTGAATAGGAATTGCTTTTATGTTTATAAGTGTAACTGCTGGCAATGCTTTTCCACTACATATCCTGCCCATATGACATGATGAGGTTGGTGTTGCATTTTGGTTCTGTTTATTGAGCTTATTCAATATCAATAAAAATCTTTGGATCCTGATCAGGCACAGATTCTGGAGTTTATTTTAGAGGATTTCTTACATTAACTTATACATAGGCAGTTCATTCCAAGAAAATACAACCTCTCCAAGACAGTAAAAGTATACAATAGTTTTTGTTCAATTAACTCTCACTCCCTAAAACCTTGATCTTCTTCAAGTCTACTTTAATGACATACAAGAGCATGTCAGTCTGTTTGCTGTACCAGCAGGGGTCAGTAGGAGACACATGATTCTCCAGTGAGCCAATTATCACAACATGATAGTTAACATTGCCCTGTGCTGACGCTCCCAAGTCTGAGGAACCGAAAGGAGGGGAGGGCGAAGCATGGGGGCATGAAGACCAATTAAACAGTGACTGCACAACAGGAGAGAGATAACTATAAATAACCCAAACCACCCTGTGCTTCAGCCCACGCCTGAGACGAGCTCAAGATACCAGAAAGACACTGTACCATGTCTGTATGTTCACCTGATCTTTGTGTTATTTGCAGGGTTGTGGTTTTATAGCCTGTCATTAGCCCTCAGGATTTGGGTGTATTAAGATTGTGTTTGGCGTGTGCTGAGTCATTACAACTTGCCAATCCCAATTATTACAACTGTATTGTAATGTAATGACTCTTGACACATTTCCAGTATCTCACACGTGCGTGTCTGCTTTGTGTTGGACACAAAGGGCAAACAGCTGAATACTTTGCAAGTGCACAACTAAGAAAAAGTCCCATCTTATCAGAGGTTATCACACATAAAAGCCCCGTTTGCTGGCGTCATGTGGACTTGTGATAAAGCAGCTCCTTGAGAAAACAATTACTGGAACCAAGGGCGTGCCCCTGTCATGAAGGAATGGGCAGTTACACTCACCTGGAATGAGAAACTGGAAGGGGAAACTGTGTTCGCCTGCCGCCAGAGTTCCTGTAAAAGAGGAAGGTTCATCAGTGACACAGACGGGGATAATTCACAGGGTTTGTGTGTGTTAATTGTACTTTTTTGAAAACATATGCCTCAGTAAACATTAGATGTCCAGGTGGGGCGGTGTGCCCGTGGGGCTCACCTACTTTCCCACTGGGATGGAGTTTCTGAGACAAACAGCCTTTGTCGTTCAAAGACAGCTGAGCTGAGATGTCTTTTTGGAGCGACTGAAACCAATCAGCCTGCGTCGCAGGAAGTGATAAACTGTTGGTTGTATGACGCTCAACACATGTAGCTGGCAAAGTTGGAGCTTTTCTCAGCAAAGTTAATCAATGATTTACAAGCACAGTGAGGCCAGCAGCGATCGACCCAAGACTTGAGTGCAGTCCTCTACTCTGTTATAATACGAGCCTGCATCACTGTGCCAAGTCTGTCCTTTCATATTAAAAAGGACAAGACTGGCTTCATTCTACATTTTTCTTATTGCCAACAAAAACAAACAACCCCCTCTACCCAGTCTGTGGCTACAAGGCCAAAGCCCACTGGTTCCTTGCAAAAAAAATTTAATAAGAGGTCACGGATATCAAACTTATTTTTTTAAATGGCTCAGTAATTTCATAAAACAGTTGGGAACTGTAGTTTTAAAGAAAACTAGAAAATGTTACTCTATTTTCAGATGCAGATTAATACACATTTGGTGCTCTAGCATTGTAAGGAAGATTGTACACCCAGTACAACAGTGTGCAACAGCAGTGCGGAGGGATAAGACATATCAGGCTTTGGTTACACACACAGCACTTATTAGTATGATCAATTCATTGTTGTCTTTTCATAATGTTAAAAAAAGACAGAACATCACCAGTCTCATCTTTTAAAGATGTTGGCATGAACAACAAGGATACAGACTCATGCTGAGAGAGAAAGGAAAACCCAAATAAAAACAATAAAAATTTATTTTTACACATCAGGTTATAGTTCTAGCAGGTTAAGACCGAACTTCTCTAAAGTGCACCAATATCATTCTGCAAGTGTTAAACTAGTGATGTTATCAGACAACGGAGGACAAAGTGGAGCAGACCTCACTGCGTTCTGAGGGCCTCAACAGGAAGTACTGTGAACTATGAGGAGGTGTTTTGAAATAAACATACTCAAACTTAAGTACATTTTCTCTTAATTTGTCTGCATGAAAAATAAGCTTTTATCTCAGTTGTTCACACTTACTCACCGTCTGGTTATTATACTGTCTGCAGACCTCAGATAGGAGACCAGATGGCTGTGGTAACTCTGCCCAGAAAGCAATTTTACAACTTTGTGTTGTCTAAATTTACCAGAAAACTAGATCCCAGTCGCTCCAGGAGGCTGATTTCACAAAACTCTCAGATATCTCAATGCCACAATTGTCTTCACAGATATCTTACCCGGTACATGCATTATACTGTACCTGTGTGTTACAAAAAAAAATTAAATCTTAGAAATTATCACAGGAACTGGGAGATGTCACCCTTGCATTACACATACTGCAGCTCTGTGATCAGAAACTAGCATAAGAAAAGTCATTTAAATTTTGCTTCTTGCTGCACCAATTACATTAATTACTGTATCAAAGACTTTTCATACTTCGCAAGGTCAGTTAAATTGATAACAAGAGCATAAGGCACCAATAAGGGCCCTTCCATCCCTGTTACACTGAGAGCACCTTGAGAAAACCGGGTTAATAATTCTCCAGATGAGCTGACAGCCCAATTAAATTCTTCCAGAAAGCAACATGTCTCTCCTCATTAGGGACGGGCACAACATTTTCCGTTGCTGTTGGTCTCAGTTTCCTGAGGGGAAGTGCTCAGACTGTATTTGTGTGTGTTCATTTGCATCATGTTTCTTTCTAGAGGAAGCAATCATGATCTGAACATGCAGGTGCAACAGCCACTGCATATAACTCAACTGTAGAGAGCTAAATGGGCTCCAAGAATAACAGGTACAGAGAGAAAAACTGTTTTAAAACATGAGGGAAAACAATTTAAACATGATCAGATTAGATCAGATATTTTATAGAGCCATTAGAGATTCTCAGCCTGAGTAAACTAACCCTCACCTAACAGGAGCATCCACCTCAACTAACTAACTTTTGTTATGTTTCAGTTTTGCTGCCTTTAAAAAACACCATTTCCCACAAGCCCTACACCCTCGCAGGTTAAACATCACCACTTCTACTGCTAACCCTTAGTGACATAACTGCAACAACAGTAAGACAAGAAGGGCAGCACTGAGTTGATGTTTTTATACGGCCTAGATTAAAGCTCAAACGTGGAGAGAGAACAGTTACGATGACATATGATGTGCACTGCCACGTTGGAAACTCTCCATGAGAGCTGTAGTTCTTTAAATGCCAACAAATCAACTGTCTTTTAACTTTGTTAAGATTACAAATGGTCAAACTAATTTCCTTTAGAATATGAATGATAAACCACAGGCATGTTCCATTTTTACAGACCAATGATAAAATCCCTTAGTAACTGAACTGGAGTGGAACAAGTGGAACAGGCTGGAAGTATCTGACCTTCAACTCTCTATAGACGTGCTCTCCTTTGTTTTGTTTTTTTTTGTTTATATTGTCTAAATGTAACACAGGACGACATATATGTTGGCTCTGATGCGCAAATCACAACGACAAATGGGAAACAACAAATCAAAAAGTACAGCAGTATATAGAAAATCACAGTGACAAATAGGGAATCACAATGGCAAATCACAAAACACAATGACAAATGAGAAAACACAACATTAACTTGTACCGGAAAAAGTAGGTACCTGCTATTGACAAGGATCAACGCTGCTTGGACGCACACCTACAGGAATGTGCCAGACGAACGGAAACAGCAAAGAAATGAGGCACGAGGAATCAAAAATATCACAATGTACTGCCATCACTGTGGCTAAAAGGTCACTGAAAATCTGTGACAGAACTTTTGCAGTATTTGTGACGAAGGTGAAGCCCCTTCCTTCCATCTAATGAGCAATGATCCTTGTCGACAGCAGGTATCTATCTACCTTTTCTGGTAGAAGTTAATGTCACTGTGTTTTCTGCTTTGTGGTTGTGCTTTCTGTGTTGCCATTGTGTTTTGTGATGACCTTTTGTTTAGAATTTTGCAATTTATGTAATTCATGTAATTATGCAATTGAAAGTCTTAGCTCATAAAGTTAAGTGAAAGACAACAATATTGCAGAGATGTGTAAAGTATTATCCATGAATAATGTGAGATATGACAACACTGGAAATGCTGCAGCGGGCTCTGCCTCATGCACGGTCTAAATATAAAGACGTCAGTTATTAGAACAAGTCTTCCATGGAACCACGATCATGCTGCAGCAGTGGGTGGGAGATCCTCATTTCATGGAGGTCATTAACCAACAACAGTGACAGAGTGGACTCTGACATCACTTGTTCACTCCTCCAACCGTCAAGCATCTGTTGCATACCACATTATCAGTCAGCCACAGCGAGTGCCGCTTGCTTTGTGTAAGTGTGTGTGTGTGTGTGTGTGTGTGTGTGTGTGTATGTGTATGTGTATGTGTGTGTGTGTGTGTGTGTGTGTGTGTGTGTGTGTGTGTGTGTGTGTGTGTGTGTGTGTGTGTGTGTGTGTGTGTGTGTGTGTGTGTGTGGTGGTCTTCTGTCACCCTTCCTGTCTCACCCTCCCTGTGTGTTGCTCAGCCCTTGGGGGCAGAGCAGCCCATTTTTGGAAGAGAATAGGATCCGGAAAAATGTCAGAGATAAAGGGGAGCACAGAGGGAGGGTGTGTAATGAATTATTTGTTGTGTCGGTGTGCTTGTTGTTTTACAGTATGTTCAGTGTGTGCATGTTTGTACTGAGGTGTTGAACGAGTTTCACTATTACTTCAAAGATCCTCCTATCTGAAGCGCTTTGGGTAAATGTTTTTCTTTCTCATATTTATTACTACAAAGTTTTTGCACACCAGAAAGCCTGTGTTGGATCATAAATGCTGACTCTGACTGCAGGTATTTTCACTGTTTGGTTCACTTTTGAAACATCAGCATAGGAGCAATACCTGTAGGTTCAAGGGCCTATGTTTGGTCTCAACACTGGTGGGGACACAATTTTTTAAAGCTGTCAACCGAGTGGTTTATTAACATATAAGATTTGTATGTACAGTTAAATAAACTAGACACAGGAACAGGTCAAAGGCGAAAAGGAAACTTTAGGAATTTACTTGTTAATGAAAAAAAAAAAAAAAAATCAAACCATATTTTTGCATGTCTACATCCGACATCAACATATTTATACAGAGTAGTCCTACCAGTGTTGCAGTTCCCCTTTTACCCTTGATTTCACATTTAAAACTAGCTCCACCTTTACCAGCTACAACAGTTACATGCTGCAAACCCACTAATGCATCAGTGTTAACAATCTAATGATGAAAGGCTGGTGACGTTAGCAGGCTCACAGGTTTTCACTTTGAATCACTGTAGCTACTGGCTGATTAGTGTACGACCTATTACTGATGCTCTGGGTGGTGGAAAAGCTCCTGATGCCTCTTTTTCGATGGCATGTTATCTACAACGTGTCCACGCATGGACAAAATGAATTTATGTGTGCTGCAGTTTATTCAACAGGAATAGAGGAGGAAAGGAGTCATCTGAAATATAATATTTTTTCCCCCATGTTTCTGGTCTGGACTGACACTTAATGTTGTAACTAATTGGCTCTCGCCCTATTTGTACATGTCGTGAGCCTCCAGGTAGCCCCTGAACTTTCAGCCAATCAAATGCTAGCATCCCTAAAATCAGTCGCCTGAAGACATAGCCTCTGGGAGGGCACACTGGAATTAGCTAATGACTTCACTCCAAACATAGTGCAAATGAGTTCACTCAAATATTGGTAAGGACAATTCTGTCCTCACAAAACACTAGTAGGGACCAAAAACCTACTGTTTTTCTAAACTTTATTTTGAGAAATATGAGTGAAAAAAAACCTTTTCATTCAACAAAAGATCAAATCAAATATTAAATATTGTCTCGACACAAGCAACTGTGCATGAACTGAAATAAACTGCCTAAAATGAACAATTCTTTAATTTAACTGTTTGAATTAGAAAACGATTAAAAATCTGAACCAAACTTCAATACCAGCTTTCATTACGTGGCATGTACAGTCTACTGTGTGTGTTGGCTTCATCCCATTGATTCTGTGCAGCAGTGTTAGATCTGTAAGAGGAAAGGGTTGCATTTCCCATTACATTATTAGGTTATAACAAGCAGTATTTTAGTGTTGTAGCTAATGAGAACTATTTTTGATGGCCATTCATTTCATTTATTTGAAATAATGCAACATATTTTGTATGTACATTTTTAATGAGCAAGTTACCTAGTAAATATCACAAATGTAGTGGAGTAAAAAGGACAATATTTACATCTCAAATGTAAAGAATTTATGTATAAAGTAAAACACAATAGAAACAAGTACGAGCACATCAATATTCTACTTAGGTACAGTGCTTGCGTAAATGTGGTTCCCAGCGGTATGTACTAAGTAATATATAGACTAATGTGTATGCCACATGTTGAAGACCACAAACCTAAGTGTTAAACATTGAACCGCTTGGTGGTGTATTAACCAGCATGGATTACATGCTCTGATGACTGCCATTAACTTCCACAGAACGATTTGCATATATAACAGATTTCACGCATGCACAGCACATTTCACCTCCTGGCTGTGGGCGGTATCCGCAACACATACAAAAGATGGAAGATCACACTGATAACAAAAGGTCCTGTAAGCTCTCGCTTCCGCAGGCGAGCAGGGCCTCACAGCTGCAGGGCAGAATGGCTCCCAGAGACTGGAGGAAAATGCTAAATCTGCTCTGTGTGGAGCATGTCCAGCCTTCTCATCAGACACTGCTGGACACTGATAACCACGTCTCACCTCAATGAGAGACAGCATGCAGAGAGGGAGGCTGCAACATCCCTACAGGGAACTGTTACTCTGACTGACTGAGGCGTTTAACTCCGCACTGGCTGCAGAAAGGTCTGCAAAAAACCTGCTGCTGACATTGTGAGATTAAGCTGCTGCAGCAATTTCCCATAAACCAAATGATGTGAGCGGCGGCAGCCATCAGTCATGTCACACCTCTGACATTTCAGTGCTCTCAGATGAGAGAGATAAAGTTTGTTTGTTATACATGCACAATATCAGCAGACATTCACATCTCAGTCACATGTATGTGATAGTGTTTGCTGTGCCATTGCTTTTGCATGTTTAAACTACAAGGTTTCCTTAACTTCCAGGCAGCCATTGGCTTCCAGTCACTTTGGTACAGATGAAATGAAATCTATTGAGTAGAAAGAATTCAGTTTTTTTTTCATTGTGTTCATAAATAAACAGCTGCCTGGAAAGTAGGAACTGTGCATGCTATTAAATTTTGCAACTTTTACTGTCATCACCTTTATCAGCAATGGACAGCGTGCTGTTGAAGTACTGCTCCTCCAGAGTCCAGGAGGTGTCATTCATTTTGTTGGAGATCCCACATGAGCCCTGACAGTTCACCTTGATTGCTGCAAGAAGAGGAGAGAAAAACACGAATCAATCCAGTGTCAATGTCAGTGTTTCATGGTTTCAGCATCTGAAACTTTGCATGTTTGCTTTTTAACAAATTTGCAACATTAAAAATACATTGGACTACAGATAAGAATTGTTTTCATTCAAAATCAGTTTAGTCTATTTTCATTTTCTGTGCATGTTTGAACAAATGAATCAAATCATGATGTGTGACACTCGTGACTTGTCCTGTCTTGTTTTCTAACTATAGTGACATTAAACATCTTCTTCAGGACAAAGACGAGCATTACACCAAAATTACTGCCAAATGGTCCTTCATTATATTTGGAATGGCCACGCTCTGTGAGGCTCACATGGTGACATAGCACAGAACATATACAGTATGTTATCAGAAAGCTGGGTCTAAGCAGTTTGGGCATTGTAGTGTGAAAAATACAGGCCAGCAGCACTATACACACTGATTAGCATGAGAATGACTCACAAAGAGAGACATCTCACTAATTCATTATGGGCCTCTGCTACTGAAATGTGCATTCTGCTGCAGTGATAAATAATCTGTCAGAAGGGGCTGTGGTTTCTGTCAACAGGAGGAGGAACTCCACCAAGGAGCTGCTGTGAAATTAAATAGGTTACTGTGAATAAAGACCTGGATACTTCAGGTTTGACCGGTTTAGATCGTATCACTGATTGTGCTTCACCTACTGGATCATGTTACATCAACATTTTGCAGGGATGATGACGTTTAGGATGTTGCAATAGGTTAGACAAGACACTTTACAGCTGGACGCACAAATGAACATAAAAAGATGTACAGAGACAACAATTCATTGTTTTTGAGCCTGGTTAAAGGTCCCATGTGTCACTCAGAAAACAGTCAGCCAATCAGAAGAGAGGCTCAGAGAGTGACAGAAAACAACCTGTTCTTGCTAGAACTCGAGAGCAGTGGTTTCCAACCCGTGGAGGTATTGTAGTATCAAAATGGATAGCTCGTTGGCAACAGGAAAAAGTAAAAAGAAAGACATTCAAGAGTGACCCCCCCCCCCGTCTAAATAACAAAAGGAAATTGATCCTCCTGCATGTTCCAGTTCAGTCTTCAATGTTTGATTGTTATCATTCAAATGAAAAGTGCTCTAAGAACACATTATTCAACCTCCTTATTGTTAGGGCCCTCAACATTTTTGAGATTTTCAATGTGGCCATGAGTTGTGGAGGTTGTGGACGGCTGCTCTAGAGAGAGGCATGAGAGAGGAGATGTAAAACTATACTGACATGGTTTTTAGTACTTAAACAACAAATATATATTCTTATAGATACCAAAAATTCAAATGAAAGACCAGAAAAGTGTAAAAAAAAAAAAAAAAAAAAGGGAGCTTTAAGTCTGAGGCGGCTTGTCAACATGCAGTAGATGCTGATTTGGGAAAAACAAAAACTTTAAATTAGCAGAAGCAACACAAGGACAAAGAGCTGTTAAAGAACAAGAGTCAAATTATTGCCTTAGTATATTCGGTTAACACAAGGGAGCTGGTGAAGGTAACCAACATGTTCTCCTGTGCCACTGTTTAGGGTACAGGAAATTATGTTATCATTCTCTCACGCTTGATATAAACGTCAAGAAGATAACATCATGTTTACGTCACACAAAAGTCACATGATGCTGCTCTGAGTTCACACTGGTGCTGCACGTGTCCTGTGACACAAAACAACAGTTCACCTGCAAAGACAAAACACTGAAGTGAGCAGCAGGAACAGCACTGCAGTGTGAACGCAGCCGGTCTGTGTGTGTGTGTGTGTGTGTGTGTGTGTGTGTGTGTGTCACCCCTCCTCTCTTTATCCCTCTTGTCTTTCTGTTGATCTGTCTGTGAGGAAATGAAAACCCTCTGATAATGCGCACACACACACACACATCACAACTGTGACAGAAGCCAGAGGATTAAACACAAAGATGGCCCAGCCTCAGTATTATCTCAATACTCTGATAAGCAGACAGACAGATAAGGCTAAGTGTTGTTCTAAATGCTTTGCAGTGGTCCCAGTATGATATCTGAATTTCTTTATCTGAGTATAAAAGAAATAAACTAAACTCCTCAAATGCATCAGTGACTAATTTCACCTTCATCTTGACAGCCGTGCAATATCATCTCAAAAATATACAACAAAATAAAATTAATAACACTGAGTTAAAACAGGAAAAATCTAACAAGTGAAAACAAGAACAAGAATCACTTCAAGGATTTGAAACAAACTGTCTGTACTTGACGGTGCTGGTTGGAGAATGAATAAATCTTTTATCATGGTATATGCAAGGGAAATCAGGATAATATACATTTTCTGTTGGTTCAACTGAGAAACTGTTTATAGAGAAAATAACCATAATCTTTTGTACTTTTGCAAAGGTCAATATTTAGTAGACTAAATAATTCCTCAATGAATCAAAACAAAATCAGATTAAATGATAATGAAAACAAGCCATGCTAGCAGCTCTGTGAGGCTGTGCTTAAGACACAGCCAAGCTTTAATGCAAGGTAAATTTATTTGTAAAGCACATTATCACACACAGAGGTCATTCAATGTGCTTAATATAAATAAAAGAAGCATCAAAAATAGATTGAGCCATAAAATAGGAAAAACAGATTAAACTAAATGCTAACACCAGCATGCTAACATGCTCACAATAACAATGTTATCATGCAGATGTTTAGTGGCTGTAATTTCTACCATGTTCTCCATGCCATAGCTAAGAACTGCTGAGACTGATAAGGCGGTCATTTATTTTGCAGGTGTTCGCTCATAAACAAAAAGTACTGGACAGATTAAAACTTGGTTTGATGCCACAGTCTCACCAGATGAAATGTTCAAATGTGTGAACCAAATTTCATGACAACCCACCCAATAGCGGGAGAGATATTTCACTCAAAACCAAAAGTGAGAACCTCATAGTGGGACAAGAGGAAAAGTCAGGAGATCAGCAGTGTCAGTAGGATTTATCCTTAAAGCACCATAAATATCTGCACAAAGCTTCATAGCAATTCGTCCAATACTTGTCAATATATTTAAGTCCAATAATGTTAATCTGCTGGTGGAGCTATTTGTTGAGATACTTCAGACAGGAGGAGACCGACATCACCATCCCTAAAGCCATTCTGCTACTAGCATAGCCAAAAATCTGTCATTTGTAGCGCTAATATCATCACATTGATTAAATCCTCCTTTGAATCCAATATTACCATTAAGCAGTGTTGCTCACTGATTTGCAATATTTCCCACAGTGGTCTAAAACAAGTCGTCATACTGACCAACACTGCATCACAGTTTTTACGCAGCAGTACAGACACGATGAAACCATAAACACACTCTGATGTAGAAAATATCCTGCCACAGACCAATCACAGCTCACACCCACGCAGTATCCTCCGAGCCTGTGCTGGCATCATAAAACACACACACACACACACACACACACGCACACAAACACACACACAGAGTGGCAGATGGCTGCGCTCTCCACACCGGCAGGACTGCTGGCACAGTTCTGGGGAAGAGGGAGGGACCTCTGCTGCCGGCAAAAACAAAAACTAAAATCTGTGGCTCATAAAACAGAGCGGTGTCCTTCAACCAGTCACAGTCTCATCCATTCATCCATTGGTCATTAATTAAACCCTGCAATCTGCCCCTTCAGCCATCTGCCTCATTCCCACACCACATTAACACAACCTCTGAGCTTTCTGGAGTCATCACCCTTCACAGACGCAACAATAGAATTGTAAAAACACAAATATGACAGAGGAAAGCCATTATTGTGACGAGTTACTGTTTACAGCTGTGTTTTCTGGGACAGTGAAGAGCTCATCCCACGAAAGGTCAGTACAGGGGTAATCTGTTAATATCCCAGCAGCAGCAGGAAGAGCGGCAGCAGCACAGCTGAATAGTGAATAGTTGTGTTATAAGGGACGGGCTGCTTTGGCAGAGGGACTGGCTGTGGCTGAGAAATGAGCTAGCCTCTCCACAGTCACATGAGAGGACAGACATCAATGAAGTGTGTCTCCACGTCTCACCACAGACACACCAAGCCCAAAAAAATCCAAAACCTAAACTTAACCTTGAGTTTGGTGTCATCTCATAATACTAACCCATTTTAAATTAGCATCGGAGTAATTAGATATTTCTTTTCCTTTGGCAGTGACTTTCTGTTCTTCCCTGCCTTCTCCTTCTCTGGCAGTGAGAATTATTTTTATGTCCAACCCGCTTTTATTGCCTCATTGCTTTCCACCTTGAATGACATCTGTTAGGTTAATGAATGATTAAGGACTCAAACCTGTGACGTTGTGGTCATGTGCTCAACTATGACCTAGAACATCAGGTTATCTGACACCATGCTTTATTTTGAGGAAGGTAATCATGAGTAATCAAAACTTTGGTGACACGCCTACATGCTTCTACTGACAGTCAATATATTGCTGTATGGGATTGCATTTATTTTTCAAAATTATACACAATGGAAGTGGGTGCAGGTTTTCTTTTTATTATTCACACAGAACTGTTTTGCACATGTTGGCCTGAATAAATATAGATTTGTTCTATTTTAGTCTTTTTGCTGAGGATAATACATCTTCGGTCAACAGTTCGGGAAATGTGTTAACAATTTAGCCTTTAGGAAAACACAGTGCTGCTCACTTATTTTAATGTAAAAGAAATTTAAGTTACCAAAATAAATTTTGAGAAATTCTTTACACACATTTATCTGATGTAACTGAATGAAGAGTTGAATTGAAATGAATCAGCTCTGGACTTTGTAATTTAAAATCGTATCAAATCAGAAGATCAGTGTAGATGTCCAGCCCTACTTAATATAAACCTATTACGGTTGCTAAGAATTTAAACCAGAGATTACACTTGGGTTTTGGTCAGTAAATATGAGCAAAATCTAAACTTTATGTGTGAAAACATCACATTAAGCATATACTGTGCATGAGGGGTTAAATACCAAATCAAATGAGGTCCCTCCCTTTATACCACCACAGTGTGAGGGCTGAGTGTACACTGTCAACACAGCGCCCCACACAACTTCATTCACTAAGGTCTGACAAGGCTCAACAGGCATTTTGGGACAGGTTTCAATTCAAGTATGTTATTATATAATAATTATACAGGAGACTGGACAAACTCATTGGACTACTCATCAGGCTGCCTATTTGTCTTTCTGATCTGAAAAAAATTTGATTAATTTGAGGCAAGAAATTGGCTTTTAAGTTCCAGTTTCTTGTTAAATGTGTGATCTACGATGCCTCGTGCAAGTAATTATTCACAAACTAAAATTCTACATTGCAAACTCAAGTCACAAAGTTTAGTTTGGTTTTCTGAAGCAGACAACTTCTAACTTGCTCTCACACCAGCAGCTATGATCCTAACTGGGAGCTGCCAGCACATGAATCCACGCCGACTCTCCACAGAATAAACCACAGCCTCAGGGAGACCGGCTCTCAGTAGTGAGAGGGAAGCCAGCAGCCGAGCATGCTCTGACTCAGCAGCTGTCTGGATTTGTTGCCAACACACTGGAGTCTGTCCAGGTCCTTTCCAAGGTTCAATGAGAGTGTGTGTAGGCGGAGATGATCCTGGTGCTACTACTCATTAGATTTTACGAATTAGACGGTGTGGGCCGACAGATCCAGGAGAGAGGATGTAATCGATAGCGCTTCTAGACCTGGCTGCTTAAACATGACTGCTGTGTTTTATTGTATCAAAGGATTCTCTGATGTGGGTGAGAACAGGGTAATGGGGTTCATGGAGGATGTGGCTCAGAGTCAGAGGTGTGGTACTGATGAGTAAGTAGATCACAGGTTGAGCACAGATAACATCCTGTTTTATGCCAGTGTGCATCTGTAAAGGAAACCCTGGTGTGACTGCACTTGCCCACCACACCTGACTGCATTATAACATTCTTCATTTCACCCTCCTCCATGTACATCAAGGAATCATGTATTATCATGCTTATACCTGGGCTGGTTATTACTGAAACTTTGCAGTACTGGTGCTGATACAATACCTTACTAAACACAGTACTGACAGGTATTTTAAAGCTGGTTTTTATGTATGTATTATTTTAAGTACTGAATATAGCACTGCAATTGGCTGGTAGAGAGTACAGTATGTATGTACACAAAGATATATGACAAATAAAATGAATCTTGAATCTTGAATATTATTTTCATTGTCAATTAATCTGCCAATTATTTTTTTACCACAATTTCCAACCGCTCAAGTTGGTGCCATCAAATTTCTTGATTTGTCAAAGCAACAGTCAAAACATCCAAAAATATTCTGTTTACTACGATGTAAGACAAAACAGCAGCAAAATCTCACTTTTGAGATGATCGAACGATTAAACATTTGCCATGTTTGCTTGAAAAATGACCTAAACTCTTAATCTATTATCAAAATAGTTGCCGGTAAATTTTCTATCAATTGGCTAATCAATAAATCGACTCATCATTGCAGCTCTAGTTGAATGAAAAAACTTTGCCTTAATAACAACCTTAAAATAATTGTTCAAACCATCAACCACGTCTTATAAAACTTTGTTTTGATTTTAACCAACATTTAGGTCACTTTTATCTAGCTTTTATTTAGCTTAATTGTTGGCATGTAGCAGCTGTACAAAATACTGTCACCATGGTTACCTACAGCTTAGCATGGTTAAAATGTTGACATGTGTCGATGTGAAATTTTAACAGATACTGAGCAACCATACATAAAGGAGTATTTTCTGTAGGCATGGGAACTTTTATTTAGCTAATGTCTTTGTTTTGTTTGTTGATTCTGCTACAATGTCCTTGTTGCGCCTATAAGAATATACTGTACATATACCCCCCCCCCCCCCCCCCCCCCCCATAAGCCTATTTTGAGGATATGTTTTTCCCTCACATTTTTTTTTGACAAAATCATCAATGCCGCTTTTCTCCTCCACCCTCTCCCTTTTGCAGAAATGTTGTCCTTTAGGACACACTTCCCTGAGAAAATATGTTCCAGTTACGCAATACTGTTGTTTGCTCCGTCATCAGCTTTTCCAAACAGAGGCACTTTATTTTATTACTGGGTTTCTTTACATTTAAACAAAGAAATCATGTTTGTGCATATATATATATATATATATATATATATATATATATATATATATACATACACACACACACACACACACGCGCGCACACACACACACAAACAAAACATTGAGAAATATTACTTTAGCAACAAATAATTATTTTTACCAAGAAAAGCAGCAGAACTGTGTGTGTGGGATAATGGGCTCATACATCATTACATGAGGAAAATGAGTCAGCTTATTGGGGAAGTACACAGGGAAGTCAGACTGATAATGACAATTCCTTATTTACACTGATTACACTAGTCTAACGTCAGCTGATGGTCTGAAGCACAAAGGAGCCTCAGAGTGTTTGTCTAAGGTCTGGACTTCACAAGAACAAAGCAGACAGAGAAAACCCTCAGCCTCTCAGACTCAAGAGGGCACAGAATAACGGTGTCTTTACAACAACTAGGATTTCATTTGACTTGGTGAATGACTTTAATTGATCAACATTCCTCACATTCACAATCAGGCTCCTCGGACGTCACTTATACATTCCAGCATAATGAGGCTTGGAAACTCCCAAAGAAGCGTCTGTATGATAATATTGAATTGTTTTAAACTGAAAATTATGTAGAAATGCTGCAAACCACAAAATCTGGAAGGTATACAACAGCTCACACTGTCATCTAATAAGGTTTGATAATCAAATGGCTCACTCACAGATTAGCTTTTGATATAAACATGCAGTACATCTAACTGACATGGAACACTTGCATTGCTCATGAAGGAACTTACATTAAGTTCAACTTAAAGGTCCCATATTGTATAAAGTGAGGTTTAAAGTGAGAAGCTGCTCCAGGATCTATATTAATATTGTGAAAGTATCAAAGCCTCAGTCCACAGAGAAATGCACACAGCCTGTATTCAGTAACTGAGCCTTAAAATGAGCTGCCCACCTGGACCCACCATCCAACCTTGCAGGATTTGGTTTCTGTGAGTGTTGACCTGAAATCTACTATATTTTTATTCACTCAGAAAACAGTCAGCCAATCAGAGGAGAGACTCTGTGCCTCTCTTCTGATTGGTTCACCAACCTGTTGTTACTAGAGCTCCAGAGAGAAGCCTGAGAGAGGAGATGTAAAACTATAAAACAGTGAGGTTGTTTTTAGTTCTTAAAACCATAAATGCATCTTCTGATGGATATCAACACTTCAAATAAAACTCCAGAGAATTGTCAAATATGGGACATTTGAGGTTAAATTTGTATTTCCCAGGCGCTACTAGTCCCGTCTTGATGGGCAAACCATCCTGCTCTTACATTATTCATGGAGAGACATGTTCATTTTTGACATTGCACAAAGATGAATTCCAGTTTTGTTTTCTCAGGTCTGCGCTCAGAGAGAAAGGATTTTTTCTGGGGGAGTTTGAGGATAATATTTTTTTATTGTAGCATTAACAATAGCCATGGATGGCATGAGAACAAATATTTCTCGTTTCTTTCACAAAGGTCACAGCCCTCACTCAGCACCTCAGGACAGCCGAGTAATCCGATGCCACGCTTAATACCTTCATTAAATCTTTAAGTGCTGCAAACAATTAGTCCCTCTCACTTTTCCAACATCTCCCCTCGTCTCCTTTCTAATGCCTCTCAGTGAGACATGTCAAACACAGCCACCTGATCTTATGATCTATCACTCCTGGCTGTAAGGGAATCCCCCACAGAACAGAGCCTGGGCTGTTCGTTCAGACATGTCCTGTGTAACCTCTCTGTACGAACAGTAACAGACACAAACGCTGCACTGGAAGCTGCTTCAGTGAATAAAAGATAAATATTACTGCACGTCATTATGGCTGCTGTTAGAGCTCTTCAGCAAAACCGTTTAAGGAACTAAAAAGCCACGGGAATCAAACTCAGGAAAATACACCCATCCTCCTTCTATCTCAAGAACCATGAAGATTACGCAACTCTGACTAACAGATAAGACTTCTTAAAACCTGTCTCACATGACATGATGACATTGGTGATTTAAAAAAAAAGAAATCAATAATAATCTGTGTGTGTTGTATCATGGGTCAGCTCAAGCACCAATATTCACCACCTCTGTAGTTGCTGACAAGCTTTGCACACATTGATCAGTTTATGATGTTTACTGTTTGCATTCAATTGAATTTAATTGAATGCAAACAGTAATTTGTATGGACAATACACACAAACCCCTGCATACAGTACGTTTGCATGCATGTGTAAGAGGCTTATCCCTGCAGAGGTTACATCACAAAACAATCAGCAGACATGTAATCTTTAGTCTGTGCACTCACTCCCACATTTCCCATCATGCTTTGAAATTTCCACATTTCACTGCATGAGGCTCAAATCCAGACAAACATGGTGACCTGATGAGACACACACTGCCTCTGTATTCTGTCTGCTGACAACAAAAACATTGACGATGCTCATATATTTAGCAGCTAAATTGTCAACTGGTTTATCATATATCAGGGAATGAATCTTTTTATTCTCCAGATAGTTTTTATATTTTGTTGACTTGACATTTGTATGAGGCTTGCTTGGGAATCATGACGTGTAAACACAGCCTCTCCGCTAGCCTGGATCTCTTTTGATGGTATCTATGTCAGCAGAGACCCACATTTAAGCATTAGCTTCTCCCTCGTGGCTATCAGCAGTGTCCTCAGTTGACCTGATCTCATTTTACTGGTTTCACATACAAAGCAGCTTGTTTCAGAACTTGAATCAAGTTGCATCTTAAAAAAAACAAGATTTTAGGATCAAGATATTCAAGACAGTGTAAGGCACAACTAGACACTGTTGTCACACTTTTACCTCCTTAATAATGGCAGTGGAGGCCAAAAGATCTGGTTGTTATGAATCATAAATCAAAGTTCAGTCAGTCATCAATTCTCTTTTATATTTATTATCATATCAAACTGTTAAATCAGGTGGTTTCATGTGGATTACTGCTATACCTACAAGTATCATTAAAACTGGCCTGCACTGTGTTTTGTATCCAGGTAGCTGTAACAGAGGGATTTTTTCTGCTCCACACTGAAAGTCATTGACTTTGATTGTTTGATTAGTCATTTCGAACCAGCTGACGCCCAACACTGACCTTCAGCCCTCTGCCGCTCCCTCTGAATGTAACTGTCAGAGCTAAATCACAGCTAACTTTACGATGGGGGAGCGTTTGAGATGATACAGTGGTCTTGTTGTTGCATTTGCAGCTGCAGCAGTGACGTATGATAAACAATGATATCAGTGCCATCCAAAGACTTGGGCTACTGGTGCCAACACATGATCCATTTTTATGAGCCCATCTTTGTAAAGAAGCCGTTGTCTGGAGAGGGCTGACGTGGAGCTGAGTTTCAACTGCCATGAGTGACCTTTCCTTTTTAGGTGAAGTAGGTTCAACAATTACAGCTGCCAGTGGTCTGAGGCTTCTAGAAAACCAACCAGGACAGCAGACCTGAAACCCTCTGTCTCATTTGAGCCAGTGGTTAAAAACTTGTAGCCCTTCACAAACATGATTTCCCACAACTATGAATTCTGAAATGTGTGTGAAACTGTGTCTTGTTTACAAGAGCATGACTCAGAGACTTGAGATAAAAATGAAGGCGGCAGCTGTGAAAGAAAACAGAAGTATCTAATATCCTGAATTGAACATGACACTAAAAACTGTTGAGCAACTCATGTTTTTTTCATAATCAGTGAGTATTATAATAATTTGATCTGGTTTTGTGGTTTGTTTCACTTGACCAACTGTCCAAAACCAAACAACAAACACTGAATTTATAGTAACATAAAACACAGACAAGCAGCAAACACACACACTCATTCAGCCAGGTTCATTTCTAAATAGAAGCTTTAAAAGACATAATCTGTGCGCCTTGCAGCAAGGTATTCACTGTGTTTAATTGCTTCACACATAGAAACATTGTTTAGAGATTCTCAGTGGGATTCATTCCATTCAATAAAAAGTTAAATCTCCAATAATTCATGTTTTTGGGCTTTTGGGTCAAAGAAATTCACAAGGGTTCGGGTTAGGGTTAGGGCTCTTCAGCTACTAAATGTTCCACTTCCTTCACCAGCTACTTGTCTGCTGTTTGGTGCTCAACAGGTAATGTTGTTGCTAAAAAACAGCTGCCTAATGCTGTTGGAAATGACCCTGAGGCTGGACCACACAGTAAATGTAACTTAAAGCCAAAACTATGAAGGAAAAAGAGACTAAAGGCGTCGGAGTTGTGGTCCAGCTTCCAGCAAAGGGACTGTTTTCACATTGCCCTGTGGGCCTGAATCACCACATCATGTAACATTTCACTCCCAACAACATACCAGTGCGGCCATAAAGCAACTTGTTATCTCCCAGCTAGAGTTTGCTATCTTTAGTTTCCTCTTCGGCAGGCACAGCTGACATTTTGTTCCACTTTCACAGAAGAATGGCATCCTCTCGGCAAACTGCTTTCGCTCTTTTTCTCGTTTTACAGCACAGGAAGTGGGACAGCGTTTCAAAGAGGGGGTGTGGGGCGATCAGGGGGTGTATCTATGCTTATGAGGGTGAATGAGACAGAATCCTCTTATGACAGACCTAAATAACCAGCCGTGGGGTTAGACAGGGTGTTGGTTATGGAGGTCAAAGCATAGTTATTATTAACATGACTAAGTCCAAAGGGAGAGGGAGCAGCTGGTGCAAAGGTTTCCAGCTGACAGTACCAATTCTATGGGCGCAGCACGCTGACTGATGATGTGCATGTGGATCGATGCCACCCACCCACTCTGAAGGGCAGCAGAGAGAATGAAGTCAGTCTGAGTCACTGTGATCAAGCTCCTCATTTCAGGACAAAAGACAACAAGTCAAAGTGATTAAAAAAAAAAACTTTCTTCTTCGGCTTCTAGATCATTTACTTTGACTTTAACTTAACATCGGTTAAGTCCTTTAAAACAGGCAATTCTCAAAGGACTGTACAAACAGAAGCAGAAACGAGTATGAGTACAGTGTAATTAAGCAGTAATTAATTACAAACAAAAAGAAGAATGCGGAATGATCAACGAACAGATGGACTCCAAAAAAATCTTAAAATCTTTATTCTTTTCCTTTTAAATTCAAAATTACAAAAATAATAATTGAAATAAAATGTATTATCATTATTATTATTTTTTTATTTAGAAGTAGTAACATTGCTGCTTAGCAGTGGCAGTAGCAGTATCAGCTTCAGTTGCAGTTGAGGTATTGCTAGTAGAAATTGCAATAGTGTTAGTAGCAGTAGCAGTAATTTTATCTAAAACAATGGATCTTTGTTCTACTCACTATGAATCATTTAAGGGTAGATGTGTAAAAATCTGGAGGACTGAGATGTTTGGTTTCAGAGCAGCTCCACTGGTTTTCAGACAGACAGATCTCTTATCAGTGACTCTCGGGGAAGTGATGTCGTGATTTACTCATGCCACTCGGTCTAGATGGTCCCACAGAAAAACTCAGCCTGTAGCGATGTGTTCATGAGCCAGAGTGAAGAGACACTCATGCACTGGATTCATTGATTTGTTCTGTATCAATTTCACCTCAGTTTTTCTCTGAATAAAGGCAGTGTTTGCCTTCAGGAGATCAACTGGATTCAAAACAGTGATGAATAAACTTCTAAAACAGCATTAATCTGGCCTGTAAGAATCTTCCTAAAATCAGGCCAGCATCTCTCAGCAGTGTCTTTCTGCATGCAGTTTGTAAAACAGGCTTTCTATTACAAATTTGGAGTCTGAAGCTCAATTAGTGTCATCTTCAGGGTTATTTTCTGACCCTTAGAGCGCTCGTACCAGAGCCACAGAAGACATTATACAGCTGTTTGTTCACAGGCTGAATGATACTTCTTATGACAGTGCACCTTTAAAGGTTTTATAAGTAACATTCAGAAAAGCCTTGTTACGAATGTGAACTGCAGTCAGCATCCTGTTCCTCACACTCCATAAGTAAGCATGGGAAAGCGTGCTGGGCATGAGGAGTGATGTTCAGAGAGAAACGCAGCCATGTATGACACTTGGATAGAGCCAATTTAAGGACCAGGAGAAGGAATCCACCCGTCCATCCCTTCCTACTAGACCATGTGGAGTTTTGAATGGGATCAACTGGTACTAAAGACAAGAGACCGTGCAGCGACTAACGGGATGGAAGGAACATCTACGGGCTACAGGAATGACGTCCTGGATTGGACCAAACATGTCCTCATGCACACCCCGAATGACATGCACACAGAAAGGGCCGATAAAGAGGGATAGCAGAACCTTTATGCATTTGGACTTTTTGCTGGTCCAAAAGCCCAACAATGCAGCGGCCCACCGGGATTTGTCTGCTTGGACATAGGTCTGGCCATGTGAGACTATAGTTTAACTAATGTTATGTTTTTTGAATTGAGATTTATGAAGCATAATATAGTTATCAGCTGATGTTGACCCTTGTTCTTCCTGAAGTTGGTCATATTCCCGTTTGGCTGGATGGGCTTCACTAGATAAAACTTTGGGGGGGTTTTTTGCGCTTACGTGGAGTTTGTGTTGGAGTCTGTGTTGTGCCAGAAGCTGGTCATTTGTTGACGTTAGCAGACTCCACTTCTAAGCTAACATTAGCTAGTGTTGCAAACTATTGGCACTGTAGAAGAGTGGAAGAGAGGTATTGAGGCAATGCACTCAGCAGCATAAACGTACCTTTAAGTACCTTTAGGTGCAGGTCAGAGCTCCAGCAAAGATGAGATACACTATGGGATGGATATACTGTATGTAGTCCGATATGCAACTTTATACCTAAATCTAATATATCAAGGTCTAGCTAACATAACCATTTCAGATCTTACCAGTTACATTGCCTCAGTGCATACAATCCACATTTTTTGCCTAATGTGCTGACCCACATTTTCTTTAACATTAAGAAAGGAAAATGTTATTTTCTTTTATTATTCTCACTTGTTTGGCATATACAACTTTCATTGTGTCCAAAACCCAATGATTACTGACTACAGACCTCATTTGTCTTATCTGGAGTTATACTTAATACTTTGTTAAACTGACTGCTGCTATGTGGACAAGTGCAGACTTGTCCAGGATAGAACAAACATGGCTGTAAAAACCCACAGCCACGGAGGAACTCAAACTTTTTCATTCACATGACATTTAGTCTGACACCATGAGTTACAGGATGGTTTAGTAATTTGCTGATTACGCATAAGAGCAGCAAAAGATTTGTCACAAGTTTAATGGAAGATTGTCACCGTGTGTGTGTATGTGCATATATGCACTTGTGGCTGGCTTCACATGGACCTGAGGGGACGTCTTGTCTTGTTTACACAAAGCTTGTGGTTTGTATTACCACAGATGATGAATAGGTTACAGTGACTGTGTGCCTCTGCTTTTCTGTAAACTAAGATGAGATCCACTGCTGTTATCTGAGATACAAACGAACAACATGCTGAAATGTCTCATTTGCACTCTTTTGGAGTCAACTTACTCATACAGAAAAGAGTCTTAACAAGATAAATAAGACTATAAACAGCCAGGAAGTCAGGTCAAATGGATTTTCACTTAAAATGAATAATTTCCTGTTTCAATTTCTGCTCTGAAACCTTCCTGCCTCTCAGTAGCACGCAGTCACACAGCTGTACATGTTATTTTGTTCGTGTTGGAGCCTGAAGTAAACTGTCAATACAGAGGTATGTCCCACATGAGATAAAACGTCCATTCAGGCTCATAGACTGAGTCAATGCAGCAACATCTCCTGTATCACTGAGATAAAAGCCAGGAGGCCGACCAAGAAACAAGAGGAGGCTAAACAGAACAGACAGGCTGGCTACGCCCTTTACCACAAATCTATAAGTCATCACCATTAACACAGAGGGATCCCCTGCTTCGGAGTGAGTCTGTTTTCTGTTAATGCCCCAAATCTACAACAGAAAATGTTTGTTCCTTTACCTGTTAAGCTCTACAACAAAACTGATATTAACAACATGTTACGCCACAAAATTAAAGTTCCTCTCCAAACGCTGTGATGTGGTTTTCCCACATAAAAAGTGATAAAAATGGAAAACTGGAAGCACATATACGCTTACTTCCTCATTGAGAAATCTGGATCAGGCCTTGTGTCCTGCCCACCACCACTGCTCACGCTAGGTTGTCAGGTGACAGAGCACAGAGTATCAAGATGGTTAGAGGAGGAAACATCTGAGATTCAACCACGTTCTAGTGTTTTGAGGAGCTTGCTGAGCACATGAACACGACAGGAAACAATGCTGTATGTAATCTAGTGCTACTGATTATACCTGTATCACAGTCATATCCGTGTTAGGTTACTGTTGACTCCTCTAATGCTGTATGAAGTTATTGCTGATGAAAATGGAAAATTTCCTATTGCTGCTGTTTCAAAACATAAGCATTCAACTGTGTGGTTTTTCTTGTGAATCGTCCACAGGAAAAGCAATGAATTTGTAGATGAATTTAGCAGGAACAGTGACAGTTCATCAAAGATGCATTGACAAAACAACTGTCATTTTTTGACAGGAAATCGCTTTTATGGCAGTGAGTAATGAAAGAATAAGCTGCAGCCACAGGGAGCTGTTACATGAAGAGTTGCAGGCAAAAGGCTGCACACCTCCAACATAACCAACTCCTGTTACTGAGGGTTACTCACTGCTGAGTGAAAAACTACTCACACCATGTGCAGAATGAAATCAGATCGCAATAGCATGACAGGAAAAGATCATTGACTGACTTCTTCATTAAAATAATGCATGTTTGGTTTCACTATAACATGTACAGCTGTGCTACTGACACAGCAACTGGTCCTCTGTTGTTTTCCTGCCAAAGTAGTTGCTCAATGACTGTTGCCAAATCAAACAGGAGAAAACGTTTAAGGATTTTCACTTTACAGTTAAGCAACTAAAACACTTAGTTAGGAAAACATTGTGGCTATGGTTAAAAGAAGATAACAATCTTACTTTTTGCATTCCTACATAATGGAAAACCTACTTCCTATATTGCCATTACAATGTTGGCACTAACTCATACACTGCACAATCTCCAACATGAACATAACGTGTACGAATACTGGTCAGTTCTCAACAGAGCTGCAGTCCATGTTCAACATTATGTGTAAGCAATGTGTATAAGTGGCTTATTCATGTGCTTTCATTTATCCATTCATGACTCCTCTTATACGACTGTCTCTGTAAGGGATCAATAGAAATGCTGTCTAATGGTCTCCATCATCAATAATAGAGTGAGGCTGAGAATTTGGCTTCTACAATGTTCAGCATCTCAGAAAGCCTGCGTCCGTTTATTAATATCTCTGTATTTATTTCACCATTATACTTGGTAACAGTACACACCCAACTCACACTGCGCTGTAAACAAAACAAGGATTCATGCAGATCATATGGTGCAACAATCTATGTAATGGATAGCCTGTGGCTGGATTTTCAGCACGGACACACACACACACACTCAAAACACATGCAACAACATTCAACAGTCCACTTTGATGATACTGCAGACAGTCCTGTACTGAATGATGAGACCAGTGCCGCTCTATAGTGTAGTACAAACAGTATAGAAAGCACACCAGTGTGAGTTTTCCCTACAGTACAGATTTTGACTAAACCATGCAGACTGGTGGCAAAAGGGGCAATAACTCAACTAAACCAGTGGGTTGCAGCAATGCACTAAACCGTGACTAGCCGTCATGTGTCTGCACAAGTGAATGATCTGGAAAATTATAAGAGCTCAGCTGCAATTTTTGAAATCAAAGAAATGGCTGAAAGTGCTGCACATGATGAAGAGAAGGAGTTAGTAAAAAGAAATATAGACAGGGTTCAGATTGTAAAAAGTCAGACAACAAACAGAAAGTGATTATCTGCAAATTATGTCAGACCACAGTGGTTGTAGTGGTTTGAAGAAAAACAAATATACAGTGATATATATTGTAACCGTCCTTGCCATGATATAGATTTTAGTCTTGGACTCTGCCTTTCACTCTTCACCTGCATCATTATTGTGATCCATGTATTACCCACACTATTCATCAACTGACTTCATCAGACATCCTTAATCAAATAAATGGAGAAAATTGATTACACGAGGAACCAACTCCTACTCCATTCAGGAAAATAAAAGTCAGACTTAGAGTGATAAACCAACAACTTCTGTCTGATCTCTTCTCTAGAAACAAAAACAGGAAATTCTCACGCTTGAACAAAGCAGACACACACACACACACACACGCACACACACATTTCCCTGCTGCAGCATGATTCAAGTCGTCTGATTGATGGAATCATCAGCAGCCATGGTTAAGAGGGGTAGGTCACTTGACACATAATGCAGCCTCTGCATTTGCAGCACATTAATGGACACGCTGAAAGCCCCAGCTGGAGCTCGAGTCTCCTCATTTGGAGCACCTTCACTTATAAGTCAGGGGAGGGCTCTGACTGTTAGTTGGTAGACTCTGTCTGTGAAGGTGGCCCAACCTCAATAGCAGTGGGTGGTAAAGGCAGCCAACCGAACCAGCATTTATGTTTCTGAAAACACCCTGTGGTTTTTCACACTTTGTTGCAGGTGTGATATGTCACTTCTCACAAATTAGGGCAAAACAAAAGTGTATGGTCCAACCATCAGTAAATACAACAGATACTGCCCATGTCCTTGAGCTGATCCAAACCCTCAGTCAGCATCACATCACACATTCTCCTCTCAGCATCAGTGCTTTTATTGAGCTGTTCACCTGACTTAGAGAAGCTCTCCTGCTGCCTGTGTGCTCGTCAACCACCACAGCAGCCATCACCACAGGGGTTAATTTGTGAATAACGCCCAGTGTAAGGTACAGAAAAGCCGCAGCCGTGTGACCTCACAGTGTAACTGAGCACAGTGGGAGCTCTGACCTCTGCTGTAGGCCATCTGCTGCAGGTCAGCCGGTGCATTATGCTAAATTAATCTCACCAGGGCAGACAAACAGGTAGAGGTGTTGCAGAACAACTTGAGAAAAACCTCAAATTGCTCAAAATATTTAATAAAAATATGGGCTGTGCATGCCTTATTTCACACACATATAAAATGAATGAAATAGGAATTAATTCCATTAACATTTCTGTGCTGCTCATTCCCTTCAGATGCTGCACTACATGACTGCTCTTCGAGTTTATCACTGCAGCTGAGCAGTTTTTACTGACCACTGTTACTCACCATGAAACATGAGCTTTAAAGCTGATCTGTTGCCACAAAAATCACCTCAACAACATTGCTCTTTGCAGCAGCGCTCTTTATTTACAGACCCTGTCAATTAACAAACCTCTGCGCCAGACTCCCCTTGAAAAAGTGCTTTAGTTAAAGTTGATAGCAGCCCTCTATTATCAGAGAAGAGTCCCAACAAGTATCGCTTACATACAGTGGATTCTTTGTGTCCTTCCACGGCTCCAAAAGCTGCTCTCCACCTTGCCAACCTCCCTCACCCCCCCATTGTTAACTGTTTCCAGTGGTTTGTCTGAGATGTTGGCAGCAAAAGCTTTGGGTTTCCTTCCCTACCGTAAAACATGAACGGACTATTCAAAAGAAAAGCAACGAATCTCTTTAACACCTGTTGTTCTGCTTTTTGGGTGCTTCACCGTCCAAGCAACATCCCTAAACAGTGCCTAGGGCTCGGCAGAAACAATGCATGGAAGCAACATGTTGTCACAAGCAGGATGTGCTCCAGGATGTGGGTTTCAAGCGACGTGCCTACCGAGCAGCACCAAACTGGCTGAAACGGCACCGCCGAGTCCGCGGCGGCCGCTCCGGTCATGAGGCGGGTGGAGACGCTCCGTCCACTCCCGCCGCAGCCGCACCGACATCCGCGGTGTCCGCACCAGGTTTTCACACGGCGACGGTCCTTCAACGAGCCGCTAAACACCGCTCACAAAGTCGCCACGCAGTCCCCCATTCTTCCCTAATGTCCTCCATCACGGAGGAAAAGTTTATTTCCGTGGAGCCTCTCCGCTCGCTTCAGCGAACCAAGCGGCGAAAATAACAGTTTCCCCGGCTGGAAACATGCTGAAGGAAAGCTTACCTTTGTACTGCAGCGAGTTGCCGGTTCGTATTTTCACAGTCCCGCTGATAGACTCTCCCGGACCGTAAACCACCTTGTTGTTGGTAAAAGTGATATCAAATTCTTGAAGCTTCCCCATGGCTCCGCTCCGCCGCCGCTCCGCGTCTCTGCCGCTGAGAGGAGGCGATGCTGAGATCTCACCTGCCGCTGCCGCGGGCCCCGTGGAGACCGGTGACGTCACCCTGAGCGACTTGAGAGTCATGGGAGGGAGGATAGCACTGTACACTGTGGGTTGTGGGCAGGGATTGAAAATCTCTTATATAATTCATTTGCCGGATAATTTGTGGTAAAATAAAAGAAATTCAGTTTTAATTATTACATCTGAAAAGGTCATGACCAAAAAGGTCAAACAGGTCAAGTGTATCCTCATGACACACTTTGAGAAGTTTTGTACATTAGGCACATTGCCCACCAGTGTATCATCACAGATGCCCCATGCCTGGATTAACCTGCTGGGGGGACCCTGTGGACAAAGAATGAGCAACTGGGCCCCTATTAACCCCTGTTGCTCCCACTCTCTGTACAGTGTGTGTAGCTTTTCTATGCTTGAATTCTAGCTGACCCCAGGTTTGCTGTGTGGTAAACACAAAACTGAAATAAAAGGTGTATAAACTAGTCTTTGACACGTGGACTGTTCTCACAACAGATTGTAGCATACAACCTGCTGATTTACAGTACAGTAAGACTGGACCTTCTGGGACTCCTGGAGTTCCCAGTCACCAGGGGGGTTGTCCACTTTGCCCAGTTGGTAATCCAGCCTTGTTGATGTCTAATTGCACCAGTGGTATATTATCTGGGTTTGTCCCTATAAAGCAGAGTCCCCATGACAAGCACCTTACTGTCTGAGAGTGCAGACAGTCTATAATAGTTCTGCAGGGTTAAAATGTGTTGCTTTGGGGAACTGAAATAATATATAAAGCTGTCTTTGTTTACATGATTTATAAGACTAACTATGCTGAAAAGAGGAACACATGCTGAACAAAACTGTGGTATTTAGATGTAAACTGGCAGTGTTGCAATTCCCCTTTGTCAATGTGAAGAGCACTTTTTTTTCTCCATTCAGCAGAAAAATAATCACAATACCATTTTGTATTAACAGGAAAAGCAAGTTGCGTACCAGAGAACACCGAAAAAGGTTAAAACCTCACCAAGAAATGTTGCATCAAAGATTTAATACGAAAGCTGTCAGCAGAGTGTGCAGCACTCATGCCAACCACCTTCTCATTTTTTTCCACCTGTGAGTTCCTTCTTTGTGCATTGCTGGACCAAAGTGTCCATCAACGCCACACTAATCTCAGTCTGCGCCCTAGACCGGACTAAACACACTAAATACTCAAAACACACTATGACTTAGCATAAATATTTCTTACAGTACTTCACATGGTTCATACACCTCACATTTCTGTGTATACTTCCTGTCTCTGAAGGTACTTCCTGTCTCAGTGTGCATCATCATTTGCTGCAACAGAAGTAATAGCTAAGCTCAAAGAAAACATGATTCTATTGTATTGTCTTGACTTGCACCTTTCATTATGGAGCTTCAGCATGTCAAAATTACTAGAAAATTCCACCAAACACACAGAGACAGACAGACAGACATCAACTCTCTCTCTCTCTCTGCTTCTGTCTTTCTCTCATCATCTCCCCAGGCTGCAAATATTCCTTGTAAAAGCTTTGAGACAGATGTTTCCATGACGACAGACAAACACCAGGGTTGCCAAGTTACTGCCTGTATCCATGGAAATCTGGTATGCCGTAGCATCTGATCTGGTCCAAAGAATCTTTTTTTCTGTTTACTCCTGTTGTGAAACCACCTCTCAAACAGTTTGAATAATGAGTCATTTGACTCCACGAGGCTGAAAGTGAGAGAGGATCATATGTCAGGAAGTGGCAGGATAAGATGTTAACGCCATATGTCAAGCACGCTGAGCATCAAGCTGAGGTGAAGCCATGCCAGTACGATGATGACTAAACAATCTCATTCATGTCTTTGCTGCCCTTATGTGTCTTTTTTATTTAGTCGTTTCTTCAAGGTTTTAACCACATTTCATTCATCCCTCTGAAAGTGCTGCACAGATGGCTCTGGTCTGCTGTGACACTCTGACCTTTTGTCAGGTGGTTCTGACTGGTGAATAGCACATTTTTAGCTGTACAGTCATGGTGGCATGCAGTGGGATGAAAACTATATTAGTAGCGCCCCTTGGTGGACAGTTGCCAGAAAGCACTTGCATCTGTGATGGTGCAGTAGTGGGTTTGGCCAGATGATTTTTATCTTTTGTAATTTTGCTGAGAATCATCTTGGAGATGCAAGAACAAGATAACTGGGCGAAAATTGATATTTCATAGCAAATTCTTCAATATCAATACACACTACCAGTCAAAATTCTGGACAAACTTTGAGTCCGACTGGTATGTTATCTCGTAATTATATAACATGGGGATCACTATCCGTACATTCAGAAAGACCTTCTAAATCATTTGTAATGTGACTATAATGACCAGACAATATGAACAATTCCCTGTTGATTCTGTTGAGCTAAAGCACTAAAAAATGACAAAATTTACTGCCATTTACTGCCTTGAAACCTAAGCATTCACAGTATTTAGAACACAATAATCACAATATTGATGCTGTATTGATTTATTGGCCTTATTATGTTTTTGACTTTCTATACCCTGAAATTGCAAAGGAACGAACAAACAAGAAAGAGCAGAGACAGTTATAGCACTATATTTCAAGGTAACACCTGTAACACACGTTTTGAAAACAATCATTCATAATTCAGTGCAGCATGATAAGCATGTGAGCTCAGAACAGTCATAACACATAGTTATATCCAGTTCTGACAAAGGTGTGGTGCAAAACATTCAACATTTCTTTTCTAAGGACAGTTAAAGCACTGAGGAAAGTCTATACAATATAAACCTAGAACATACATGCCACCACAATAACCATTAAGTCTGCATGTCTTAATTTCTTGTTTTTCAAGAGTCCAACTCAGGTGAACTCACAGAGGGATGTAGGACTACATAGCCAGTACAGCAGGCTGCACCTTCCTCCTACTTTCACTCCTCTTCCTTTTCTGGATCCAGCAGGCAGGTACATGCAATGGCCTTTGTCACAGTGTATGGGTCACAGTTTGCTGCAGGCCGGCGGTCCTCGAAGTACCCTTTCTTCTCTTGGCCAACCTGGCGAGGGATACGGATGCTGGCGCCTCGGTTAGCCACCCCAGCAGAGAAATCATCGATGCTGGAGGTTTCGTGGAGACCCGTGAGACGTCTCTTGTTGTCCTGGCCGTCATGAGGGTCATACAGACAGATGTGCTCGCTGTGCTTTTCGCTCAGTTTCTCGATAGCCTGCTCGATGAATCTGTCACAGGAAAAGAAATACAGGTGATACACGTGATGATTGCTTGCTATTGGCTGGAAACATGAGCTGATAAGTATTTTGACCAATCACCAGAATGTCCACCTGAAAGTCAACTTTAAAACTAAAATTATGAAAGTTTGGTACTTCATAAGACAGTAGGTTTATTGATCTCTCAGTGTATAAAGCTAAAAAGTATAATGAAAGAACTAATCTTATGATTTTCTAATGAATAAACTTGCAGTGTGACCCACAAACAACTGTGTCCTGCCATCACATTTTCCTGTTAATGAAATCTGACAGTTACCTTAAACCTGCAGTGATTGCTTTTTTTTACAACTTGGGGAAAGCAGGAACAGGTAGTGATCACATTAACTTTTATATTGATACAGCGTAATTGTTAGCAATCAGTTACCTATGTACACATCTAGCAGATACAAACTAACACTAATACTTGTTTGGAGTTATTTTTATTGCCACATGATGAATAGTCTCCTTTGTTCCTCTCTTTGTTTCCCCTGTTTTCAGTTTCCTCAGTCTCCTTAGGGAAATGTCTGACTCCTCAGCTGCTAAATGCGCCGCTGTGTTCAGATAGTCTCTAACTGTGTATGTCTGCTGTCTGCTGCTGAAAACAGCTGCCTGCTGTAGCTTAAAATTAAGCTAATGAGAGTGGTGAGAATGAACCAAATCAGTAAAGTCACAGGTCAAAACCATAACAATGACCTGGTTATTATAAAACCCTATGGTTCAGAAGGAAACTAATTCTCTGTGGGCTACTCACTATGTGCAAAACATTTCAGATACATGTAGAAATGTGATCCATTGTTAACAGAAAAATATTGATTATAGCTACTTTAAGTTACACAATTTACAGATGCTCTATTTATGTCAGTTAAGTGACAAATGCTTTGGCTCATAGATAATTAGTTCAATGTTTTCTTTGTTTTTACTTTGGAGCATGTAAGAAATAAAAAATGATTAAGTTGTAGTTGTAGTGTGTCAATGCAAAGATTTAGTTGGATAAGCTGGTGCATGTTGCCGTGTTTTTGGTTACCACAAACACACATATAGTCAAAAAGACACAAAAAGTAAAGCTTGAAACATATCAAATAATAAGTAAATCATAGTGAATGTTTTAGCAACTATGAAAGACTCTATTTACTAGAACATTAAACTTTCTTGACCAAATGGAAAACTAAAATAACTAAATTATTTTTGAAAGTACATAATAATAATAATAATAATAATCATCATCATCATCATCATCATCATCATCATCATCATCATCATCATCATTTTGGACAAAATACAAAAAAAAAAACTAAACTTTGAATTATTGCATGAATTACTGTTTCACAGGAGATGTTTACTTACTGCAGTCCGCCTTCCTCCCTCATCTGTTTGGTGCTGACATTCGTGTGGCAACCAGCACCGTTCCAGTTGCCCTCCATTGGTTTGGGGTCCAGTGTTGCCACAACCCCAAAATCTTCACACACACGGTGCAGCAGAAAACGTGCAACCCACAGATGGTCGCCCATCTCAATACCTTCACAGGGACCCACCTGGAACTCCCACTAAAGCCAGAGGATGCAGAGGAAGAGAAGAGAGGGAAATATGAGAATAGCAGAGGGGGAAGTGTAAAACAAAGATGGATAAAAAGATAATTCCATTTGAATGCTTTTGTCTTTCCACTGTGCATCACACTGACACTTACCTGAGATGGCATAACTTCAGCATTGGTGCCATAGATTTTGACCCCTGCGTAGAGGCAGGCCTTGTAGTGACACTCCACAATGTCCCGTCCATATGCATTCTTTGCCCCCACCCCACAGTAGTAAGGGCCTTAAAGTGGGGGACAAGATGGGATGCTTGGTAAGACAAAAATAAATACAAAACCTGTGCAAAAAGTATACATGCATGGCATTTGTGGTTGACCTTTCCACTTCATTAATAATCATGTCTGTAGTAGTATTATATAAAGTTTAATATATGATATTGTTCGGGTGGCTTTGGTGCCCTTAAGCTAGATCATGGACCAGGGTTTTCCTTTCACAAACAGCTAATTACTGCTCCGTAAGTTAAGTAAATGCAAGACATGATTTAGTACTTGTAAAGAACTTATAAAGTGCACTTATTAAGTACTAGTAACTTATGTTTCAATATTAGATACCAGTGCTCCAAAGAGGAGATAAGAATAACTGCTAACTCACCCTGGGGTGATGGGTATCCATTTGTGGGCCAACTAAAAGGATGTCCGTCTGTTCCAAAGAGTGTGTACTCCTGCTCCATACCAAACCACATGCAGTGCTCTTTGACTTTCTCCATCACCTCGTTGCAGCTAGCTCGGTGGTTAGTCTCTAGACAGCAAAGACAAAAGCAGGAAAACTTGTTTGTCCTGAGCTTACTGAGTGGGATCAGTAAAACATGATCAAAAATGGGAAAAATCATACCTGCAGGTAAGCGGTTGTACTTGAGGACCTCACAGAGGACCAGTTTGTTGGGGTCCAGGGTGAATGGATCCCTGAACATGCAGACTGGGATGAGGTACATGTCACTGTTGGAGCCTTCGGCCTGGTACGTGCTCGAGCCATCAAAGTTCCATTCAGGGATATCTGACAAGATCATTTCAGTCTGAGGATTATTGTCAAAGCATCTCTCCTAAATATAATTCAGAACTGCCCACAGACTATCTTAGCTCAGATGCTGCTGAGACAAAGCCCTGCACATTGTTTGTAACTGGTAAACAGACATTATATTCTCCATTGTGAGTTCCTTGCAGTTTTGGAAACCACGCATCATTAGGAGTTGAGGATACATATTATAGCTGTATTAAAAGTTAGCTGATTCTAAATTAGACCAATGTGCTGAGCAGTAACAAATATTTGTTCTCCAGCTTAGCCTCCATATTAGTGAGGTTTCACCAGGATGCTCTTACGCCTGTGTTGTGTACAATGAAGGTGTACTACCACTGTGTTTCTCACTGACAACACAGCTGCACAGTTAAAGAGTTAAACCACAGCAATCCACAGCAATCTACACAAACACCCCCCATCTTTTAATTTAATGCCTCAGATTTCCTCTAATTTACATACAAGAGCAGTCAATCAAATTCAGTGCTTTTACCTCTTAATCAAACTTATTCTATGCATGTTTTACCTTCTTCACATAAAAAGTTTAAGATCCTCACGGAATTTAAGGATGAAAAATGACCTTACATTCCACTGACTACTGTAAAGAATTCAGTTTTTTGTCACATGACTTTCACCCCAAAACTAAGAAATAATAATAAATAATAAAAAACCTTCTATGCTTTCAGGTTCTTTGTCCAGGGTTCGGGTCTTGTTGCGAAGCCCCTCTCCGGTCCCATCGATCCAGATGTAGGTGACCTGGCACTTCTCTCCCTGCGGCAGGCTCATGTACCTCTGGCGCACACTCTTGTTGAGGCAAGAGCTGGGTGACACTGACGCCATGTTCACCTTTGGTGAGAGAGGGAGAGAGGTGATGTTTTCACAAAATCATGTGACCTTTCACCTCTGGCGTTTATATGTTTTAGCTTTTCCATGCTTTCAACTGTAGTTTACACTGGTTTTGTCACTTGTTTAGTCTCAGTAGAGCTACATTTTCTGTACTTGGGTGCTTAATGAATTTAATGTAACACAAATGCAAAATATTGTACTTTTCTCAGGTGAAAAGTAAAAAATTAGAATACATTTTTTTAAAAAGTAGTGGAAAATTGTCAAGAAAGTGACAATGAATCTTACTATTAATCCTACTACTAGTTTTAGGTTCATACAATGTTTCACATTTGTGTTTGTGTTTGGTCAGGTTAGAAACCTGCAAGGCTTAAAATAAAATATTTGCTTAGCTGGAAGGTTTCAGTGACAAATACTCACAGAAAGAAAAGAGTCAGAAAGACAAAAGAAAACAACATCTGAGAATAATGATGGAAATGAAAAGAATAATTATAGAGCAGCAGTGCATGTTGAAGTGACAGTGAGCCCTTCACTTCAGCATGCTGAATATTTGATTTATTTCTGAAATACAATGACTGTAAATAAAATTAGAATGGAGTAGAAAAACACAATTTGATGTCTAGTTTCTGAGGCCTGAACTTTCCCATCTGTGCCTCATAAATAACACATGGCTTTGTTTTTATATTATAATTTCATTACAAACCTGTGAATATTGTATTTATTAAAGATCCAGTTCTGCATACAGATCTTATATTCATCAGATTATAATATTATGCTTAAAAAATGTAAACATTCTATAATCTTTATTTCATTTTCTTTCATCTCTCTTTCACTTACTCTTTTTAACTGAAAAAGTTTAATACTACAGCATTTTTTCAACAAAATGTCATGAATAACTTACTTTTGATGAAACGGTCAAATCAAACTTTAAACTTTTACTCAGTTATTTACAGTTTCACATTCAACCTGAAAACAAAAATAGGAATAAAACTACTGCAAAAACTGCACTTTCGCAAATCTTACTAATGCACTGGCTGTGCCGTATCATTTATCTAAAGAACAACCACATTTGCAGCAGACTCAAAATCACTTGTGCTCATGTAAGGATCAGAAAGTTTAAATCTTATATATTAACTCAAATTATGAGACTTATTTAAAGATTATCAGACTAAAACACATGAATATTTGGACTTACTGTGTTGCAGGTGTCTTCGGGTGTCGTCGAGGATCAACAAGACAACCCAGTGTGTGTCATGCCTAAACCTGTTTGTGGTATTTAACCTGACTGTAAATTACCATGCTGATGACACAGTCCCACGTGTCCCTTACGTGTTTTGACATTTCAAGGCAAGTAGTGTAGTTGTGGGTGTGTTTATATTTGCTTAATTTATGTTTCCACTGCATACAATATGATGATTTCATTAGACTTAATCAGATTCTTCATCCCTCTGACTGTAAAGCCAACTCTGGGACAGTATTTGAAAGATTACTACTTTTCTTCTCAGTCAAAATCAACCCATTTAGTCTCCTTTATATTAAAAACAATAAGTCAGCCAAGTCACTGCACAGGCACAGCTGAGCCGAACATTAACTCCCATGAGAAATAGTAATGAACACCCACCTGTGCCAGAGAGGACATCTGCTGATAGTGACTGACTGCTGTTCGCTGAGCAGAGAGTCTTGCAGCTCAGTGAACACAATTAAAGACAAGAAGCTGCTCAGACGCTCATTTTCCATAGGGTAAGCTGTCCTGAGATCAGCCAGGGGGGCAGAAATTTAACAACTTCTACAGAAACAGGCCCGGTCACATTGGACAGTGTGGTGATGTGGGCAAAGAGCAAGACAAAGACACAAGCAAGATAAGCTGCTTAAAGGTCAGAGGAGCCACTAAGGGCCTCCATGGGCCCCAAACAACCAAATAACAAAGTGCAGTTCATTTTTAAACACTTTTTCATTTGCAATGCTAGTGGCATATTTCTAGGGATGGTAAAGTTGGTTGGTCCTGAAGTATTGAAAACCATTGGACAGACTGACATGAACCATTGTACAGATATTAAAGCTTGTCCACAGGATGAATCCTACTGACCTTAGTGATCCTGACTTTTCCTCTATAGCTGCACCACCGTGTCAAAGTTTCTCTTGAATGAATAGTTTCTGTCTCTGTTTGCTCAGTATGGTTGTGTATTGTACAAAGGAAGAAGTTTGCTAAGTTTGGCTAGACATCAAACATGGGAATCAAACAGGAGAATCTAGTCAGCATGAATCGTACATAGTTAACATTTTTAGAAGCTTGCCCTCAGTTTTCACTCCCTTTCATAACAATGTAAAAGGTAGCTTAAGATGACGCATGTTATTTGCTTGTTATCAGGAAATCTTTGACAGTCCCAGCAAACAACAGACTTGATGCACGACATTCTTTTGCACAGTTTGGTTTTTCTTGCCCTACAACATTTCAGCTACACAATACAAGGGAGGGGTATTGCCAATACTATAGAGATGATGCGTGCAGGACTTTCTGCACTGTTAGCAGCAGGCTGAACTTTTGGGTTGCAATTAAAAAATTCAGCACAATGTCTAACTTGCAATAAACAATTTATTCTCAATGTTTCAGTGCTAGACCTTGTCTTGCATTGAAATAATTTTGCCTGCACTGAAATGTCAAGCCCCGAAATGTTGCAAATAAATTGTTTATTACTAGAGTTAGACAGTTTGCAGGATTTTTAATTGCTACTTTGGATCCATTCATCCTCCAACGCACCTGCCTCACTAAATAGCTGTGCAGGGTGTTCCTCTGTTTTGAACTTTTAGGTTGAAAGTGAAATATCTTGACAATAACTTTGGAGATTTTAAGCAGTTTTTCATCAGATCAAGATTTCAACTTGTCCAATACTTTGGTTTATTACCAAATACCTGCAAAACTAATGACATTCCCATCAGCCTTACTTTGTGTTTAGCGCTAATGAGCAAATATTATCATGCTAACACACTGAAATTTACATTTAGTGAACTGCAGTGCCGAACAACAGCCTCACCGAGCTGCTTGCATGGCTGCAAACAACTGGCTACTCTGAAGGACTCTCAGGTCCTTCAGACATCCTCGCCAATAGTAAGAATGAATTCCTTTTTTGTTTTTCCTTCATTAAACAGTCTGACATTATGTATGTTAGCTGTTTTTTTTTTTGTCTTAGTCAGCAGTGACTGAAGTTTTCGTCCTGTCAACAGCATTTTTTGAAGGTTGCTTAGAGCAACATATACCATGACAATAAACCACAAACGAACACAGACACACACACACACACACACACACACACACACACACACACACACACACACACACACAAATGAAAAAAAACAAAACGGTTGTAGCACAGAAAGACAACGATGCCACTGAAAAATCTCAACTATTATTACACCTCAGTAATGTGCATTGTATCTCACACTATCTCACCATCATTCTTAAAGCTTATTTTTATTGCCTCTTTATTTGATAGTTGACTTAACTGAGACACAGAGAACAGTAGGAGAAACAGGTCAACCCACAGTCTACAACCTTAAATGAGCTGTAAACATGGTGGTTACATGGTGCATCTTAGATCAATAAAAAGACTTCCAGGATGCCCCTGGCATTTCACATTTAACAATAAGTCAGTCACTTGAAACAAAGGTCAAGGGGGTAGCTAATGCTGTTGGCTTTAAGCAGTACAGCCAAATCAAAACAACATTTGGGGAAGGTGCAGCTGAAAAGTAAACAGATGAGAAGAGGCTCTGACACTGATCTGATGAAGGCCAGTCATTAAGATCATCAGACTGACACACAACACCTCATATTTCTGAGTACAAATGCTGGATCTTTCGCCTTTTTTACATTTTTTAAATCGTACCCTCTCAGCATTTGTCCACCTTAAAAGACCCTAATGGTAAAAATGATAAATGGTGTCTGTTACACAAATATCCACAGTAATAAATGGTTCAAATGCCCAAATGTGCAATTAAAATGAAAGGCAAGGCGAACTGGATCAGACTTGCAGACAAGTTCGCACTCAGTAAGTCAGTAACTACTCTTCAACAAGTGTCCACGCTGTATGTGTCTGTCTTCTCTCTTCAATTAGGCTTTTCTCACGATGCGTCCGCTCTTCCTCAGGTCCCTCCCTCCTCTGATGGTCCGGATTGACTGGCTGCTCTTCCTCCAGGCTCCCTGACACACCCGGGAGCTGAGGATGGACAGGTGGAGCACAAGTGGTTTAAAAAAAGACACAGATGCCTGCATGATTTCACTAGAAAGAGTGAACCACGCACCACATTACTTCAATTCATAAGATGAATGAGTAATCTTTCCTGTAATCAACCAACACCTGACTCAATAATTCATCTTGTTTTGATCTTAATTGGAAAGCCAAAGAACATTTAAAGAATGCGTCTGTCAGGTTCACAGGGTTTTACAGCCCTGTCCACATTCTTGTGTGTGTTTGGGGATGACTGTTCTCGTGGTTTGGTTCGGTACCATTAGTTCCAGTGAAGGTGAATCCTAACACAACAGTAAAGTACAATGATATTTTAGACAGTAGAGTGCTTTTAACTGTGTGGCAAGCTGTGTGGTATTTGTCAAGTTATCATAGGCCTGGTATTTTGGATATGAAATCTATCTTCCACTTTTTTGTAGCTGTGCGGAGCAGTATCTAACATCTGATTGGTTCTCAGTGTAAGACCAGTACATGTGTACTTTCAGTGTCCAAAACATTCACTGTACTATTTTATTGTTTATTAACTGCAGTGATGTGTCATAGAGCTGCAGCACCTGTTGCTGGTGCCGGGCAATCCAATTTGCTGATGAGTTCATTTTGAGTTGGTTCATCTAAACAAAAGGAGTAGTGTTATGTTGAGTGTTTAATCACACAATACTTTTTCTGACCTTTTTTAATCTGGCCTCTGACAAATACCTCATGTTGAAAAAACAACCTAGAACTTACACTGAACCTGATAATAACTAAACTAAATCCGAGCATTTTCCAAACCGTAAAAACTAAAGTGAACTAGCAAACCTGCTTTGAATACTAATCAAAACTAAAGTGAAATTGAAAACAATATGTCAAAACGAATAAAAAAATAAATAAACCAATGAAAAATCCATCCACAACTACAATAACCTCGGTTTATATTCAGCACAACCATTTTGTTTTTGTTTTGTTTTGCATCGCTGTCTGAACAAACGACTGACGCCAACCTCATAAATATTAAATGACGGTTTATCGATCAGTATCGGTTCCTCTGTGGGCTGCCGCCGCCGGGCTGTCACACGGATCTCCAGGCGACAGCAGCGCCTCCATAGTAACCAAAGGAGGTATGCACACACACACACACGCACACACACGCACACACCTGGAGCCCGGCGGGGGTCCGGCGGCCGCCCTGCGGGGTCCGGCGCTCTGTCTCCGGTACTGCATCCAGCCGCAGAGCAGCTCGTGCGCGATCATGACGTAGAGCAGGAAGATGAGCAGCGCGGGCTCCATGCGGCCGCGCGCCGCCGGGCGAGGACCGGCCGCAGACAAACACGGTGCAGGAGAGACCGAGCTGCGGGCCCCGGGCCCCGGGCCCCGGCTGCACACGGCGAAGAGGGGGAGGGGGTGCGCGCGCCCAAGTTGTCCGCTCCAACTCGTGGGTCCTCAGGTCGCGAGACACAGGCTGCGGCTGCTGCTCCACCCATGACACCACGCACCCATCAGCCCACCGGCGTGAGCGGCAGAGTCACGGCGACGACGGCGGCGGAGAGGGGACCTCGGATGATGTTGCCGTAGAGACGCAGCCGTTGCTAGGGGCAGGATGTCGTCATCACCTTTTTCCTAAAGATGAACGAGGCATTTGACCAAATCGGAGCCGCGCGCAGGGAGCCGCCGGTGGAGAGCGCGCAGCATAACAGCCCATCATACCGGGGGGGGGGGGGGGGGGTTCCCCGCCAGGCAGCGGCTCAGGATACACACTAAAACCTGAACTGCATACATTAGTGAGCTGCTGGACAATGTGAGATGAATGAAATCTATCTATCTAATGAGGCTCCCATTCATCCTGTGAAAAAGGATGTGATTACTCATCCTTATCATTTACTGTTAATCTGTATAGTTTTATTTTAACTGATAAATATTTAGCCCCAAAATGTGTATAATAAATACAATATAAGCCTTCTGTATGTGGGCTAGAGTATATTACCACTGTCCAGCCTAATATCTCATCACCAGCAAGACACGATCATGAGACAGTCTTTAAATTGGAGAAGCTGTCGCCAGAAAATGTTTATTTTCAATTAAATAGTTATTTAGTTAAAAGTTAGTCAATGTCCTTGTTAATTACTTGTTATTGATTGACACCGATTAGTTACATTTCTGCTCTAGTTTTGAGCAAAAACGTGAAATTTTATTTGAAATCACCCACAAACCAGAGTGACAGGTCAGACTCCAACAGACCAAACAAACATAGTGACACCAGTGTTTCAGTGCTCAACTTTAATTCTTTTATCATTAATGCTCAATTATATCTTGCGTCAAAGCAAAGTGAACCCTCTGACACACCCAAAAGAATACAGCCTTTTTCCAAACAGCAGCATTACATGTAGTCACCTTCCTCTGTTACCTTTTTCATACTTTCCACTAGTTTTAACCATAAGGGACACACCAGTGATTTTCTTTCTATATCCTCTACTACTTCTCCTACGTCCACTTCCATAATGCAACTAGTATCTTTCATCAGATCCTCCCTGAGTGGTAAACTCATGTATCTGTCAACAGTTCATACTTCCTGTTGTATCTGAAGATGTACAGGTGATCACTTACTGAGTGAGTCATTTTCTCTCATTTGGAAACGCTCCTCCAGAATTACGGAAAACATGATCTAACTGGTTTCACAGGCTGAGCAGTAGACTCCATAATTAGTAAAGTGACAGACGAGAAAAGTCCTTATTTCAACCACAACAAAAGGAGTGACTGAGTTCGTCTTAAACCACACAAACGTAAATCAGTCATCTCGCACTTGATCTGATACTGTTAGAACGTCCTTACACATCCACATGGGATCCTAAGTATCTGCCATCATGGGTTTTGCTCAGTCTCAATTTCAAACAAAGTTAAACTAATTTCCGTCCATGACGTGTTTGACGTTCTCCCTGACTTCCATCTGTCCGTCCACAGAGCTGCGACCCTCGAGGGCTCCACTGGATCTCAGGCACTGGCACTGATTAGGCCTTCATCAGAGTTTCAGTATGTGGGCTGTGCTTGTGTTTTGTGTGTATCTGTGTGTGTGTGTGTGTTTTGTATGTGTCTCTGTGTGTGTGTGTGTGTGTGTGTGTGTGTGTGTGTGTGTGTGTGTGTGATGCAAGGACGACACAAGCAGTTCTTCTGCTGTGATATCGCCTTAATTTCACAAAGCCACTTTTAGGTGGCAGGACCACCGCTCCCCCTGCTTTACGCCACCTCCATCTCTCTGAAATCACCAGAGACCTGCAGAAACACAAGAAGAGGAGTCGAGCAGTCAGTGGGCACAGCTTTAATATGGCCATAAAATAGTCCAGGAATGATAATAAACGTGTTAGTAAACTAATATTTTTTGTGCCCCTGCACAAACATATCTAAGAGATTAAAACCAAAAATAAAATTTCTTATAATAATTTATTTATCTTTGAATAATTTATCATGAACCCTCTGATTATTGGTAAGGAAAATGGTAAAGAAAATTAAAGCCATATATATGTATATATATATATATATATATATATATATATATCTCTGCCCCACCCAAACATGTCACACCTGTGTCCTCCCAGAATGTATGATATATTATTGGTTTTTGTTTTCTTGTTTCCTTTGATTGTTAAAAAATAACACTTAAAAAGTTTCCATTTGCAGTGCAAAACTTGCTATATTTTTATTCACTTTCTGATATCATTGATAGCAATTTCAGAGCTGTCCAAGCCACAGGAGGATCTAATTAATCTTATTTTACTTCCTGTCCGTCTTGTTTTCACATCAAAGCGATAGTCTGCCCCACCCTAACGTGTTATACCTGTGCCTTCCCAGATATCATGATACATAAGGCCTTTACTTGGGCCACGTGCTTGTGTTTCTTATGGCCCATCTTATCACACATTCAGTACTCATGACCAAGGATGAGTTTACTGTCTCTCCACCACATGAAATAAATAATAAAAAACATTCGTCATGAATAGTAGACTCACAGAGACGTCATTGAAGCCAGCTGCCATCGGATGGTTTTGTGCTGGTGGAACCGTCACACGGTCTTGCTAAAATGAACAAAGGATTATCCAGTAGTCAGACACAGCGCAGAAAAAGCTGAGCTGCTCGCTGCATTAAAGCTAACATATCTTACTTCTTTGTGTTTAAATTGCCATTTTATGTCATCTGCAGGGTCGGTCCTCGGTTCAGTACATATACGGCTGGTATGTTTACAGTGGTTTGTTAGTTTTAGAGTGTAGTTTTATCAATTAAGAAATGAACACAGTGTTGAGGATGTTATTTAGCCAGTTAAGGACATTTTCATTTAGCTACAACAACATGACAAGTGTTGCATGTCCTACCTTCTGCCATGATTGTTGTATCAGAATCATTTAAATGAGATTTTGGCAACAATGGCAGAAAGTTACAGATTTATTTACTTCCTTTAACCTTTACTCTTCCTCTTGTCGGCTCTGTTATTCTCTCTGTGCTTTGTCTGTATAATGTTACATTTCTGAAACAGTCTTGTTCATTTTGCTACTAGCCTAGCGTACTAGCTTAGCTTCTAATCATCCGCGGTTAACATAACCTCACAGTGGCTCTTGGTAACTGTGCCGTCCTAGCAGACACGGAGTGTCTGTCCTAGAGATGCTGCTATCAATGGGCACTGAAGGGTTTTTAGGGACTTCTTATCTGAAGTGATGGTCTGAGGATAGACAGTGTCTGATGATGCACAGATTGTTAGCTCTTCTTGGCAAATGTGTGATTTGTGATTTTGGTTCTACATGAATAAAATTGACTTGACTCACAGTATATTTCTGTAGTTTTGAAATATAAGACTTTTTTTTTTTTTACCAAAGTAATTGCTGAGATCTGGAAACCTGGCAACATGGCAACAAAGTCTGGTTGATCTGGGCTGTGAACTTAGTGAGTACCAAGGTTTGAACGTCAGATTAACTCACTGTGTGTTCTGAGTCATATGTTTCATTACTGAAACCACCACCAGTTGAGGAAGATGTTGATGATAATAGACGGCTGTTGGCATCAGTACGGGTTTTCAGGTAGTAGTACAGCAGGGCGATCAAAGTGGCGATCAGCAGCAGGACCACGATGATGGACGCTGCGATCCCTCCTGCGTTGTCTCTCTTTGGTGTGGCTACGGAGGAGGTGGAAAACATTTTGTTTCTGTTTATACTAGAGTGTGCTTAAACAATGGTAACACATTACAGCAAGAAAGTCAATTAAAGAGCTGAAATGCTGGTTCTGCATGTTAGGCCAGTTTGCATGTGCTACCAATTCACATTTCCCTTCCCGATGAACTTCTTTAAAAGATTGCCACACATTTTCATTCTTTCATTGAACCTTCTCAACAGCCACTAGTTGAAATTATTTGTGTGCTATGAATATCAACCTGAATTTTGACTTTAAAAAAATGAGCATGTAAATTAAAATGTTTGCTGTTTAGCAGCTGACGTGTCAGGGTATTGCCAGTTATATCATAGTCTGTCTTTGCAGCTGCATTACCCCGACATGTTAAAATAAAGGGAATTGTGCTGCATTACCAATCTCAAGCAAATTTTACACATTTCTAAGATTACTGTTGTATTGTAAAGAATAACTGTAATGTATGATATATTATAGTTTTTTTATTATTATTTATTTAGATTGTTAAAAAATAACATTAAAAAAATTCCATTTGCAGTGCGAAACTTAAACAAAGCTATAATTTTTATTCACTTTCTATCACTGGTAGCAATTTCAGAGCTGTGCAAGCCACAGGAGGATCTAATTTATTGTTGTTTTGCTTCCTTTCTGTCTTGTTTTTCCATCAAACTGATTATCTGCCCCACCCTAATGTGTTACACCTGTGTCTTCCCAGATATCAAGATACATCTGGCCTATACTTGGGTCACATGCTTGTGTTTCTTCTGGCTCAGTAAATGCCCAGTTCCAAGGCCAAAGTCTAGTCCATATACAGCAGGATTGTCAGATGATACTTCCACATCAGGACCAATTCTGGCACACACACAGAAAATCTTCTGGCTGTCAGCCACCACCGAAGGATCACAGCTGGAATTTACCCAGGTTAGTGAGGTAACTTCAGGCTTAACTCTGGGTTATCAGTCCTATGATGGTTCACTTGTTACTGGGGTAAATCACCATGGTAACTTATGCTGAACTCCTAACCTGCAGGTTAACTTCAGAGAATCAGATCAAAACCTGTCAACAGCTAAACTACTGACCAGAGTTCACAATTAGGTGATAAATAATAACGAGCAGACACTTATATAAATCAGTCGGTTCGTTTTGCTGTTTGACTCTTTCCATGTGTCCACTTTGTTTTTTTTCTGCTGTCCTTGTCTGGACTTTGCCTCACCCAGTTTGAGTTAGATTTTGTGTTTTTCCTCGGTTTAATAAATCTTTGAACTGATCCAGCCCTGTCTGTTATTCTGCATTTGGGTCCAGTTAACCTAAAACTGGACAGTTTGGGTATGTGGGGACATAAAAGCTAGATAAAAATAATCATCAATCATCAGATTAGATTAGAAATTTTCAAAAACAGATTAGTCTGTTTTTGAAAATTTCTTAATGGAAAATCAGTAAAAAAAAAGCAATAAGATTTAACATATACTATGGTGAAAAACATCAACAAACAAACAAATCTAAGACACGATTTGGGACTTCAGCTCTTACTTGTTATTGGATCTGTGACTTTGTTACTGCAGTCGACCCCAATGGTGTACTCAATGTCATCTAGAGCTACAACACCTGTTGCACCTTTGATTCCTTCAAACACAATCTGTTAACGACAAAGAGGTAAGAAAACAGCAGCAGAAACAACAGTCTTGGTAAAGAAACCTGAATACAGAAGTTGATTTACCATTTGGTGTTGTGGAGACTACATGGGGCTTAAATGTTAAAATCACTATATTAGTACATGGGTTAGACCCAGTTTTCTTGCAGGTGAGAGTCTGACCTGGTATTCCTCAGTAGACGTGATGGTGATGTCAAAGCGTCTCCATAGTCCTCTCAGTTCACTCACCACCAGCAGCTGATGGAGACGACCTTCAGACACCCTCCACACCCACAGCTGACTGTCCGCTACATACATTCAAACAATGAACATGTTTGTGTAACAAAATACAAAAAGGAAAATGCATCACACGCATCCAGACAACATCTGAAAGGTTTAGTTTACTTGACTGCTGTATCTACCCAACCAGTGATGAGCCAGGCACAAAAGATGATCCAAAACTTTAATCCTTACATGAGTCGGCTTTGTAGGCCCAGAATTTCAGGCAGGTGCCCTTGGTCGGGGGCAGGTGAGGGCTCAGCAGTTGAGCGTTTTGATTGGCTGCCGTCCGATTGCTGCTCGGTAAAAACAGGAAGTGACCTGTTGGAAAAAGGGAAGGTGGTCTCTTTTACACCTCAGTACATTTTTGCTTCATGTTGTCAGATAAACAAACAGAAACATGACAGACAAAGTGTTGCTCTACACTCCTTGGGACACAATATCCGCAGTCAAAGTATCTCAGCCCCTGTGTGTCTCCCTGGTTTACCTCTCTCTGTGCCCAGAGTGTGGTCCTCAGGTGGGGTGGTGTGGTGCTTCTCTGCTTCCCGACTCGTCAGCTCCCAGTCCAGTTTGTCCACTTTAATGTTCTGAGTGTTGCTCCAGCTGCACATCCCTTTCTCCAGACTGCACCTCGAACCTGAGCCTGAGATATTTAACACAACAGGACCGAACACTGTCACAATGAAGATTTTCTTTAGATTAAAGCACATTACAAAACCCTAACTGTGTCAGCATTTGTGTTGTTAGTTCATGAGGGCTTGATGAGGCCACCATAAGTGGATATGCAAATTCTAATATCAATAATAATCAGTATTCTCTTTGATTATGCTGGCTATTGTGTAGCATGTAATTTTTCATTGTATTAATAATAATTAAATGTATTTATGTGAGTGAGTAAAATAGTTAAATAACACAAATGATGAATGAAGAAATTACCAATGACAAAGACAATGTAAGAGCTGAGGAAGTATTTTGTTAATTTGCTAATTTCCTTCAAATAAAGTTGCAAGTTTCACGTTTAGGTGAACTCCTAGAGACACATGGACAGTCAGCTTAATTTCCCATAATGCAACTCAAGGGTCTCTCATTAGATCATTAAATGCCCATGTCTTTCAAACCCTACACATCTGGTTTGCAGCACAGGCTGCAACCACAGTGAGACATCCCTGATGAATTACAGAACATGCTGAATAAAATACTCCCTGTATTTTGATGAAGATGAATACAAACAAAACAGAGTGCTCACAGGTTCTAGTCTGAAATCACATCACACTGTCCAGGTCAACCAGCACACTAGTCTAAAAGTTTTGATCAGGCAGATTTATACAAACCTAGATCTTCACATGGGTGAGCTGAAAGGAAGATGTCATCAACTGCAATGTGACTGTCTTTGCCTCCAGCTCCAATCACCTCAAACTCCAACTGCAGAAAAACATCAGCAGAGTTAACAGCTCAGTTTAATCTCCACAAACAATCCTACATATTAAGGTTTGCTATGAACAGTTCTCTAAAGTTGTTGGTTCAAATTCTGCTGGAGAGATTTCTTTAAAGGACAGACTGGCATTTGCACTGCCACCAAGAGAGGCATCTTTAAATTAAAGTGTAACAATGAAAAAGTAAATTAGGAAGAAAGGTCACTAGGCTACATTATTAACTGCAAATTGGAGTAATTACTTATGAATTTGTTTAATGCATAAAATAATTAATCGCATGATTACAGACCACTTGAAAAGACTATAATTGTTCCAGCAGCCCCTCCCAGCCTCCACACTGTACCTGCCAGTCCACAAGGGCACTCGAGATGTTGCCGTTGCCATGACGCCAGACATCTCCTTGATTCAGACTGTCAGAGAAGATCTTCACCCTCTCTCCCTTCACTGGCTTCATGTACACCGTCAGAGAACCTGCAGAGTACACACACAGTTAAACTGTGTTTTGTTTTGTTTTATAAAAAAAAAAAACAAAAAAAAAAAACTTGTGTGTGTTTTGTGTGTGTTGATGTCTCACCAGGGTTCACTCCTCCCATGTGATACCAGAAATGCACACACTCAGTCAGAGCGGTTCCCTGACGAACAGGGGAGGTGAGGACTGAGCTGCTGCCAGAGGGAAGGATGTTGGCTCCGGTGTTAGCCATCATGTAGAAACCTGAGCACCAGCCGGGCAGAACATTGTCACAACTCACCGTCTCTCAACTTTCTGCTCGCATGTTAAAATATTCAACCAGACTCTCTCTCTCACCCAGTTCGGTCTCCAGCGTGTGGTCAGTTTTGGGTCCAGTCATCGTGGTGCTGTACCCGCTGCGGTGAAGCCAGTGAACTTGACCAGAGCTGCTGTACCCACACCGATGGCCCTCAAAGGAACACATCCTTGGCATGGTGCACGGACGGGCCACAAACGTCACATCATCGATGGCCACCTGCCCGTCAAAGCCGGAGCGAACCGCTTCAAACATCAGCTGTTGGTAGATAAAAGGATGAGGGATGAGTTTGGACAGAAGGAGGACAATGTTAAAATCTTGTTTCTTTTTTATTATACTGGGGAACAAAGACCACAAGGAGGCACAGTTTCTCCAAAAGCCCAAACCACCTGATTGTTTCACTGAACCTGTCCTCCTTCTTGTCACTGGTGTTTAATACGAAAGGTGCATTATGTTTTGCGGTGTATGGTGAATTTTGAGAGATTGGATTAATAACTTCAGACTGACGGATCTCATTCCATACCCGGAAGCTTGTGAGCTGGTGTGGCACTGGGCAGTGGGTTTCGTGCCACATGTTGCCATGAGCTCCACTGCGGGTCCAGAGGATGGTCTCATATCCGTTGTCATCTACCAGCTTTACGTTCAGAGTGCCTGGACGGTATCAGTGAGTGAGAGAGGAAGGTGTGAGAAGACAAAAAATATACAGGACCAAACAGTTTGACACAAAACTGAAGTTTGCGTTTGAGAAGGGGCATCAGTTTTTACTGTGTCTGAGGAAACTGTCCTATTTCCATTTTGACAACACCATGATGATCCTATGCTACTGTGCTTTTGTTGAATTGATTTTATCTTTTACTCTGGTGTCATGGTTTGGAAATGTATCCTTACAGAGCAGGAATTCTCTGAATCAAATTGTTTTAAATGGTCCAGTCAGCTGATTGGTGAGTCACAGCTTAACCTAGCGTCCCTGTACACCAGACAGTTACAGTGGATAGCTGGCTCGACTTTAAATTATGACTCAAACCCTTTGAACAGAGAAATTTCAGTTTCTTCCTTCTGGATGAAGGTTCATTGTCACAAAGTGCAGAACAAAACGATATAAAAAAGCTTTATTCCAGCAGCCAGCACTCATATGAAGTCGTTGTGGTCACACTGCACAGAAGCAATGTTTCATCATTTTATTCCACGTGGTTGTCTCTGCTGTTTGTTAAATGTATATGTGTAAGATTGATGACTCACTGCAAACAAAATTTACCCAGGGGAACAAATAAAGTAACCTCAAGTAACCTTACCTAACCTAACCCAAACTAACCCACTTTGATGTCACCCATTGGTTTATGAACTGCTGTTTTGAAGCCTTGAGTTTGTAATTTGGCCATTGACTTGAGACTAGAGATTGAGAGCATACACCAACAATCCAGTAATAAATCAAGTGAAAAGTACGGCCATTTTCCCTTAGACTTCAATACAATCTACGTCCATTTTTATATACAGTCTATGAACCTAACCCAACCTAACCTAACCTAACCCAACACTTTCACAGTGGGAAAGTGTTTCCAAACCTTTGCCTGGTACTTTACATCTTTTCTAGATCCTTTCTCCTGTTTTTCATTAGTTAGGAAGTTTAGTTATTGTATTTTGGTTTTTTGATATTTTGGGTCAATTATATTGGTGTTTTATTTTTAAGATAGAGTTGTTTGTTTGTTGTTTTGGCCTTTGTCCACCTGAAACAGTAAACCTCTCCATCATTGAAAAGCCCTTTGTAAATAAATACATATTACTTATAATTCTCTGTTCCTGTGGCTACTTGGGACTTAGGGAAGATGAGGGATTCATATTGTGACCTGGCCAACCCTAGACAGGACATAACAACGTATAAAAATGAAATTTTCTGATTATTTAGAGCTTGGATCAAGATAAGTAGGTCATATTTCACTCCAAACCAACATACAGTATTTTAAAGTTCTTGGAGTTTTAACAAACAGAACAATTTGACTTTATTATCAGCTTCATTCTCATCCTCACCTGTGTTTGGCCCATAGAGTTTGTAGAAGAAGGACAGGCAGTAATCTGTAGAACCTGTTGACTGTTGATAAGAAACCCAGCGTCCGAACAAACCGCGCAGAGAGGGGCTCCACATGTCCACAACGAGGCTTTTACCTGGACAGCAACAGAAAAACGAGAAGGGAAGTTAATTCAGTTTTAAGTTATCACAAGTACAGCACTTACTACATTTATCTGACACCTATAATTCCTATTCAAATTACAATTCAACATAAAAAACACGCATAAGAAAATTAAAGATTTAACAAGTGATTCCCAGTATTTTTGGCTTGTGACCCCTTACAAAACAGCAGTGTTTAGTTGGGACTCCTTGTTGTTGTCTGTTGCTTGTAGATGGTTTTAAAATTACCTTTCTGAAAGATCTCAGTGTGTCAAAGCTGGAAATATCCAATTAGATTTTTTACCGCTAACAAAAGGTGTTCCTCAAGGATCAGTCCTGGGTCCATCTTATTTACAATCTATATAAACAATATTGTCTCTTTTCTGACTGACTGTAAGGTCCATCTTTATGCAGATGACACTATTCTGTACTGTTGTACATTTACAGAAGTAAGATTTTGAAACCAGGTCTTTCATTTTTAATGAGGTATCTTTAGATCATTGTATTGGTACTGAATCCGAATACATCACTGAGAAAAGTATTTGATATTTTCTAAAGAAAAAGAGGGACATCATGTTGTTGCCACTGGAACAATTAAGCCCAGTGCTTTTGTTAAAATAAGTGTTAGTTGTGTTTTAGCTCAGCTACTATGATAAGTGGGGCAAAGTCATTGTCTTGCTGTTCAGAGATACATCTAAAGTCCTAATCATTTATAAATTCAAAAAAGTTTGACCTGACAAAGACGTGTAGTGTCCATTTCATTAAATCTGTGGTTTGGAGTCAGCGAGCAGGTTTTACTCCTTTCACTGATGCTGACACACGACGATGAACAATATGAATATTAATCCTCTCTCACTGTGTACATAAAATGATTTAAATAGACGACATAATGGCCAATACACCTCACAGTCAGACACTTACAACATCTGTTAAAGCTGCATCAATAATATTAATTTTGCACCAAACCACTCTCCTTACTCTGTGTGACATATTTGAAATGTGTTGTTTCCTTGCAGTTTGGCCAAAGCAAGGCAGAAGCAAAGTGTGTCTGTGTGTGTCTGTGATACCGGCTACTAAAAAACATGTACATTTGCATATACAGTGTTCATGTTTGTTTGTTTGTTTTTAATTCAGCTCACCAATCCCGATGGTGTGGTCCACCCCACTAAGCATCGTCCAGTCAAAGTTGTCACTGTTGTCCTGATACCATCCACACAGTCCATTTTCAAAGTTACATGAGAGACCTGGCAAAAAAAAGTTTTTTCAATCAAAGCAATATCATCATCTCACCTAAGTAAAATATAGATTATAGAGTATTATATTTATACTGTAAATAGTCATGAGAATTACCTGTGGGAGAAAATGGGAAATAGTTAGCTGGACAGCTGAGAAAACGAACATTTTTCACTTTAATCTTGGCGCATGGACACAGTTTCACAGCACGAGCTTCAAACGCCAGCTGGACAAGATAAAACAAAAGAGATCTAATCAGTGACAAGACATTCACAAAATTCAACCAGCTGAGCTGTAAACTGTAAAGTAGATTTTTACACAAGATGCAACTGTTTTCATTCAACCAAGTAAAGAAAATGATCTTTGCTTGTTCTGTAGCTGTTGTCCTGTACTACAGGTTCTGCTGTTTTCTAGTATTTCCTATTCTCATTTGTAATGTTGCCTTTATATTTTCTAGTCAAAACTAACTGGTTAAGCATGTACTTTACTGTATGTTGGATTCAATAGTTTTGCTACAAGCAGGCTTGAAAACTCTTTTAGGATTTGTGAAATGACCTGCAGCAGTTTTCAAAGTGTGATATGCTGTTCATTTTTGTGGCTCATATTTGTGACTTGGGGCGGCACGGTGCTTCAGTGGTTAGGGCTGTCACCTCACAGCAAGAAGGTTCTGGGTTTGAACCCTGGGCCTGCGGCCCTTCTGTGTGGAGGTTGCATGTTCTCCCTGTGTCTGCGTGGGTTCACTCCTGGTACTCTGGCTTCCTCCCACAGTCCAAAGTCATGCACGTTAAGTTGACTGGTGACTCTAAATTGCCCATGGGTGAGTGAGTGTGTGTGGTTGTTTGTCTCTATGTGTCAGCCCTGTGATGGACTGGCGACCTCGCTCAATGTCAGGTGGGATTGGCTCCAGCCCCCTCTGCGACCTGGTTTCGGATAAGCAGTATAGAATATGGCTGGATGGATATTTGTAACTTGTATCTCATCATCAAAGCAAAAATTTCAAATGTAACAAATGACGGTTTGTTACCAGCTGTCATGTCTGCTTGGTTTAGAAAAAAAAGCATTTTCAAGGATAACAGGGTTTCACATCTCTGACATGAATCTCATAATCAATGCAGAAATGTTAAGTATAAAAAAGTTGATTATATGACTGAAATTAATGTCTCGATAAAAAGCAGACCTGGAAACGATGTTTCCTGGCTCCAACAGTTACGATGGCACTTTGCCACACCCCCTCATCTGTTCCCGTCTTCCCACTGAACTCCCACAGTTTAGGCTGCAAGCCCAGCAAGCTGTCAATCACCCTGACGGACAGCTCACCTGCAGCAGAGAGATGTAAACAGAGTCATGTCAACAGATCTGAGTCGTGTCTCCAGGGAAAAATGTAAGACGTAAGAAGAAGGCTTGTTAAATAATAAGTCTAACAGTGGTACCAATGTGATCTGGTTTCCCAGTTAGCGCAAAATCAAAGCTGAGGGTGCAGGCTGGGCCAGAGGGGCCCAGGAGGGGGGTCCGTGTCTGGGCATCAGTCAGCTGTTGGCCTGAGGCCTTGGCTACATACAGGTATTCCTCTAAAGAAGGACAAAGGGACAAATAATAAAATATTTTGTCATTTTTTAATTACTAAATCAGTCATTTAGGAGAGTGATGTAATGATAGAGTAGACGAACCTTTGAGAGTAGAATTTAACTTTTCATACATCCAACCTTGATCCCCGACGCTGCTATCAGTCCAGCCTGAGCTGCTCCCAGTGTAAGAGAAATCCCCTGCAGACAAGATTCATGGAGACATCAACAACAAAAAAGAAAAAATTACCGTCAAAATAAATGCTTATATCTGACACGTCTTTTGTGAAGGTTTGATTAAATCTAAACAACTGAAGCTACTGTTAGGAAAATATGATGATAGTGGTTTAAAAAAAAACCCACAACCTCCTCCCAAAGAGGTTTTGTGGTAAAACAACAGTCAAGACGCAGCTTTAAAAGAAATGTAAACATTATAGTCATTTTTAGTGTTTCACCAAGCAGCCACTGTTTTTGCTGGAGAGGGCAGTCTTGGTCGTTCTGAGATTAATTGAAAGTCTGATTAAGGCTGATTACCTGTGCTCTGGCTGTCTCTGATAAAATCCTAAATACTTTGAATCCTCAGGCTTTGAACTGTTGAAGACCTGTTGATAAAAGTGAAACGGGGTAAACCAACTCACCACATTTGGCCTCATCCTCTGCTCCTTCACAGTCAGGGTGAAAATCGCACATCTTGTCCGGTGTAGCACACGGGTCTTTAGGAGAGCTAGGGAATTTTGGGATGGAATAATTTGCTGTTCGAGGAGACAGAGAGAGAGACAGTAAATGTATCATCAGAGGATGATTCTTTGCAGACATGGAATCACATTTTTTTTTCTTTAAGTTAAGGTAGTAAAGGGTTTACCCGATGATAGGCGGCATTCAGGGGACAACATAATGCTGTCGACGGCGATACCTCCATATGTGAAGTCTCTGATTGCTGCCATTATTACGATCTATAGGGAGAGAAAATTCAACAGAGGAAGAGAAAAATAAGATGAGTGGACAAGAGGTGAATTTAGTATATACAGTAGTTATAAATCCATCCAAACTCAAGAAAGAATCATTCATTTCCATAGTGTATATACCCATTTTATCAAATAAAGAATACTATTTGAAATTCATAATTGAACATATCTAAAACACAAAAGCCCTCATTTGTATGACAATCATGTTTTGTTATTCAAGCACTTGAATCACAATTTAGTGGGTTAGGCTTTCTTTTAAAAGTAGACGTTCTACAGTATTTAGGAACAAAATTCCCATGAACACACAGTGTACAGATAAATCTGCATAACAAAAAACTGCAGCACAGAATTACCAAAAAAAATAAAATTTGAGGTTCTTTAGAAACTGTGTTGCTATTATATCATACCTTTTCAACAGTAAAATGGTCTTATCCTGCTCACAAATCTTTAATAACCACATTTGAGATCATGATTAAAGATGTTTGTTTATTTTATTGTGATCTTTTCAGTCTTCACTTGCAGATTATTACCATTTACATTGTAAAGGCCAATTTCAAAATATTTGCTGTATGTGTTCACTGTATGAAACACATGATCAAGGTCGATGTGTCTAAATGTGTCTGTTCAGTTAATTTACTGTTTGACTCATCATTTATTCTTCTATGACACCTGTGTACATGTGTGCAAAGATCACTTTACTCATTTACTTACTCACTTACTCATTTATGTACATGAAATATATGTACATATAAATATTAAAAAAATTCATATAATGACATATACAGTATGTCTAGCCCATATAAACATGTATATTTATGTATGTATGCTTATATTGTAGACATACAGTATGTTACATAAATACATATCATTCCCAAAGCCTGCCAATATATGGTGATATTATATTCAGTGGGGTCCAAAAAACTGAGACCACTCTTCCAGAATGGGAAGATAGATGTGTAAAATGAATGAGAAACTACTAAGAAGAAAAAATATTTAGTAACATACAAACATATATAAATTGAATATATATTTTAACATATATGGTTGCAACATGTTATACCATTTATATCTTATATTATCATTAGTACTGGCCTCAAACGGTATTGCTGGGGCTTTATGATAGGAAACTGCATAGTCTGTCTGTTTGCATTAAATCCACAAATTTACCTTTATCTTAATCTATGAATCTTCAACATCAGTAAAGATGTTTTACTGGAGGCTACAATCAGCATCATTATTATGGTTACAAACTAAGGAGCTGTACTTACCTGGAAAGGGAAGTCGGTGACAATGTCCACCTCTGCCTTCACCCAGAGGTCCCCCAGGGCACCGCCCCTCTCCCACACTGGGTAGATCTTACGATCAGCAACCAGCACCGTCAGTCCGCCGGACCTGGGTCCAAACTGGTGAGTGTACATCACCATCTACAGCAGGCAGACAGAAGAAACCTTTTTGATATGGCCTAGAAAAAAAACTCAAACTATTTAAACATCATTGAACAAAAATAATATTCATTGGAGACTTTGCTCATTAATTTCCTTCGCTGTAAAGAGTGTTTTTGTGCTTTAATTCTCTATTTTGAAGAGTATTTATCAGACAGTGAGTAAATTACTGTGACATACTGTGAGTAAAATATAAACCTCCCTGACTGGAGGAAGAATCAGTTTTGGACTCACCTTACAAGGATGTGAACTATTGGTGGGTTCAAGGAGAGGACTTTGGAAAGAGGCCCAGTCATTTTTGAGTCCACCGACAGGAACAGTCACATATAGGAAGTGACCTGCATTAATAATAATGATATACTTTATTTATATAGTGTGTGTGTATATATATATACATATATGTTTTACTGTATTATGTATATATATATATATGTGTGTGTGTGTGTATATATATATATATATATATATATATATATACACACACACATAATATTCTTTTTATTTATGCAGCTATTTCTAAAAATAAAGGTACTGAAAATATTTTACAGTCAAATGATTAACACTGAAGACATTAAGAATGAAACAACAGCTTGGACAAAACATCTCTGGTTCATAAAAAATATCATACCTGACACAGTGTTGTTGGAGTGATCCCTGCCTGGTCCTTTCAGAGGGTCTGAGCGGGAGATATTCTCCTGACTTGTCCAAACCCATTTCAGTGTGGACAGTGACCTCAGGTCCCACTCACACAGGCCCTGCTCAAAGTCGCAGAGCTGGTACCCTAGTTCTGACTCTACAAACACACACAAAAAAGTGGTGATTACTGGCACCAGGGAAATCTGACTTTTCAAAACATTTCAGGGACTTTTGCAAAAGAGCTATCTGATAAGAATAAACCAGAATGTATTCAACAGAAAGACAAGCTGTTGCGTGAACAGAGGTGGATTTTTGGAACCGTCCCCACCAGACAAACAACAGCACTGCTTCTTTAAAGGACCAGCGTGAAGGATTTAGGGGGATGTATTGGCAGAAATTGAACATAATAGTCACAATTATGTTTTCATTAGTGTATAACAATATAATTTGTTTTCATTAGCTTAGAATGAGCCCCTCATATTTACATAAGGAGCAGGTCCTCTTCCACAGAGCCCACCATGTTGCACCACAACATTCAGATTTGGTTGAACCTCTTGTCCACATTAAGTCCTGCACCGCCAGAATCTTTTGTCACTTTGTTTTGTACTTTGTCAGTTTGTTTTGTGAGTCATACATCTCTCCTAGGCTCTCTGCTGTAACTGATTTCTCACCGCAGTTCTCCTCATCTGTCCCGTCGCCACAGTCGTCGCTGCCATCACAGACCTGCCGCTGCTCCACGCAGCCTTCACTCCTACACTCCAGCATCCCTGCTGGACACTCTGCACCTGGGAGTGGTACTGGTGACAGAAAAACAACATCGAAATAATCATCATGATTACGCTGAACATAGCTTTGGAATTTTATTCATTGATTCATTTATTATGATATTTTTTTGTTGGGACACTCAGGGCCCCATGGAGGGCAGGGAAGGCACGTGAATGGGATATTCTGAGAGACTCACGGGGCAGGGCGCAGTCTAAAAACTCCAGGTGGTCTATGGCCACATCTCCTTTTCGCCCCTCGGTGCGCTGCGAGTGGAGACGGATTCTGAAGGCTGTGGGAACACGTCCCAGAAAGACGGTAGCCTCCCTCCAGCCACGGACACTAGTGGCCTCAGGACGCCACACTATGGCCTCTTGAGAATCATTACGAAGGATGGACGCCCACAAAGGTGTGGAGCCAAGACCGGTGTGACCTGCAGACCAATGAGACACAAGTACCAACACAAAGGAGTTAGAAGATACCGCAGAGCAATAATCAGGTATGAGAAATAATTACAGTAAAAAACATAAATTATAAACAATACATGCAACAAAAGTAAGTAAGTAAGAGTCCTGTCTTTAATATAGTGCCAAGCAGGTCATTTAAAGTAAGACCTGTCATTAATGGTTGTTACCTGAGTCCCACAGGAAATATCTGAGACGAAGACGGCAGGTTGGTGAGGACGGTTTCATCTCTGGAGAGAGTAGAACTGCAGTGCTGAGAGACTCCGTCTTCACTGCACTCACTCCCATAAACCAACCTGTGTGATGGGACATGTTCATTGTTATATCTTCTTACTGATATTACAGTTTACTGCAGGTGGTGTTTTGTTCCATCTTAATTTTAATTTTCTTTCAGGTATGCTGGTATTAAATTATTACTAATCGGTACTATTACTTTGATAATGGATCAAACAACTTCCTCTAATGTGATGAACCCACAGACTTAAGCTCCACAGAGCTTTTTAGCCTCTTTTGGCCAAATGTTTTGAGCTGCTTTAAACTGAACACTGAGTTGTTGATATGGCAAAATTATTTACAAGCAATTGCTTATTTGCACATCCGGCCTGCATGGAGCAACACTGGCATTCACCTGTTTCTGTCCACCCGATGAATGCCAAGTCCAATTTAGCTCAACTCCAGAGGGAGATACGTGGCTCTTTAGCCGCTAAATGCTCCACTATGTTCACCAGCTGGTCTCTAACTGTGTCTGACTAGTGTAAAGTGGGATTTAGAGCTTTGCCAAAAAAAAACAGCCGGCTGCTGCTGCAGGACACGACACTATGAGAGCAGGGAGAGTGAATCAGAGCAGTACAGCTGAGAGACGGGAAGAAAACAATGAGTTCATTAGAATAAAACATAAAGCTTCATAGAGCTGTGGAGAGCTGTAGAGTCGGCTTGTTACTATGGCAACCCCTTTCACATACACTAGCTGCTGATATAAAAATACTGATCACAGCATTTTAAATAATGATAATAAGCATAATAATAATAATGATAATAATGATAATGATAATACATTTTAAAATTGAAGCTAAATGTGAACGTGCATTTAAGTTACATAAAAACATACACAATAGACAATTGGTTTCATATTGTAGAAAACAATCACATTTAGAACATCTCAGAAGGTTTTCTTTCCATCATCCATCATTAGATTTTTAATTAATATATGGACAAATTTTAAACAATTATTAACACAAATGCTCCCTCTCTAGCCTCTCTTTTTACCATGTGCTATGATCTAATATCGTGGGAAGACTGACCCTGTGTTCAACACTGGTCCTCCTGTTAAATGAGGACTCTGCTGTGATTGTAAGGGCTGGGAAGAGGTCACTGTGGCTATGGCTGAACTCACAGCTGCAGAGAAATTATTGGCTGTTGAAGCTGGCTGTGAAAGACCTGTTAATTACACACTTCATCAGCACATTTCATGTTTACATGGTGATTTTATTAGGAGCCTCTGCAAAAACATGCTGCTGCTGCTGCTTAGTAAAGGATAAAGGATATTAACATGAATCAACAACTCACGGACCAACACAATATATACAAGATTGTTGTTTGTCAGAAATGTTTTCTCCATTCCTGTACCACATTAGAGTTTGGGGTTTCTGTGCACTGTTCAGTGATATTCATCACTGTTTGGTTCCCAGCTTAACAACTTTGATGCATAACTCAAAGGTAATTACACACACACTCTCTCTGCTGTTTGAGTCACTTAATCACCTCTGAAGCTAATGACTAAAATAAGATCATTATAATGAAATAAGTCTTTGAAGAGATCTCCTTCAAATGGACTTCATGTGTTTTTAGATCTGAATTGTAAAACATATGCAATTCATTTTTGAGTCTTACACAAACATATAAAACATTAACCAGTGGCTCTCTGGTGCAGTAGTCCTGTTTGCTACTCACAGTACAGAGACTTTTTGCTCACTGTCCTGATGCACTCTACTGGTGTGAATGAGCTACTGTATTATATTAATTCCCATTTGAACGAAAAAGCACTTGATATTTTTGGAGACACCTGTGGCATATATGAGGAGAAAAGTATTAAACTACCTGTAGCTGTGCCGGTGGTGTAGTCGGAGGACGGCCCGCTGTCGGGCAGCTTGTCTCCTCTCTGATGCCTCTCCCAGCTGTAGGCTGGGCTGAGGGACTGGTCAGTCCATCCACACTGTCCTTCATCCTCAAAGTCACACCCAAACTCTTTCCCTCTGTAGCCTTGAAAGGCGTAGAAGACGTAACAGTTAGCTGTTGTAGTATGTTAGTAAAATACTACATGGAAAGAAGGTTTTTACAAACGAATAACTCATCATTTTCAGTGAAGTTTCATGTTTTCTGCTAAAGATACAAATATTATTAAAAATTTCAATATACAGTCACATGACAGTCCAATTTGAATAAACATCTGAAAAAATGAAAACATCCATTTTCAGATCAGGTGTGCGTCTCTCAGTAAGCAATGATGAGAATAAAATATGAATAACTGAAGAAAGTATTTAAAGCACATTTTTATACTTACCGCAGTTTTTCTTATCGGAGTCACACACAAAGTCACACTTCCCGTCAGGATCCTGGCATGTCTGAGCCTGACACTCAGCAGCTGGTTAGTGGGACAAAACATCAGAGGACAGTGTTACGTCTTAAAGTTTACTCAAACTAGTGCACAGTATTAAAACTAATAACTGAAGCATCCAGTGAGCGATTCAACTCTGTCATTCATGTTTTCTCAAATGATTTTATCCAAATGTTTGTTTCTGTCCATTAATGTTCGGGCAACAACAGTATTCAAGTCTTTTTTTTAAAGAAAGAGCCGTAACACCACAATAAAAAAGTCCTTTAAAAATAATGTTTAATAAATTTTACTTAAGCAAAAATAAGCCTGAGTAGTAAAATAGAAGAAGCTCTTTGGATAAACATAATCAATAAATTCAGTCTAGTGATTTGGGTTCACCTTTCACCAGATAACACAAGTACATATTAAATGTTAATGTTCTTATTCTGATGAATGGTGCCTTTCAGAGTGCAGGCAAATACATAACTCAATTCAACTGTATGCTGCATATAAATATAGCTGACTCCAGAAACAGTAAGTAAGTGGACTTTTAGTATTCAAGGTCAGGAATGAGCTATCAAACTCATCTCAGCTGATGTTCTGAATTTAAGAAAGTAACAAGTAACTTCAGCCAACAGATAGATGTCAAAAATATAAATGAATTTTCCTGTAGTCACCCTAAATAGAAATACTTCAAGTATCTGAACATTACAAGTGTTTTTACTTCAGTGTTTTCCATCTCTGCTTCTGTTTGAAGGCTGTGCAAAATCTCACAGATGACTCAGCCCCAAACTCTCTTATCAGGACTCATTACCGGCAAAGATTTACAGGCCAACTAATGCCAACAGGCTCAAAGGCCAGAGAGAAGTAATCGAGTTAACACCAGCAGTATCTGTCCATCCAAAGGTCTCTGATTAAGACTCAAGACTTTGTGCTTCAGTGACCTGACAGCTGGAAACCAGACATGACACTGAGCAGGAACAGGCAGCACTGCAGGGTTCACAAATGTTGAGTTACACAATTACAGCATACATTCCGCAGTAATGTGACAGTGGGTCTAATTACATGTTGTGGAGGAACATGTCTGATAACTCTGGTATCACTGAAATTGATAAGAAAATGATGATCTGATCTTTCTATGATCTTTAGAAAAATGTTTTAGGAGACTAGTGACAAGAGACTAGTCACCAGTGATTTTAGGACAAAGCAGCCAAACAAGACAAATACAGCTGAAATATTTCACTTAATTAATGAATTTACTATTATTGTTGTAATTGTATAGTTTATTTTGCATATGGTTGTATTTTCTTTTAGAACAATATACTGGAGGATATATTATACATGGTGTCCAAACTTTTGGCTGGTACTGTATGTATGTAATAATGCAAAAAAAAAAAAAAAAAAAAAAAAAAAAAAAAAAAATATATATATATATATATACACAGTTTTTAAACTGTCTCAGATTTTAAGGCAAGTTTACAGATTGTATTTCTCAACATGAAAGTCAACACTGTTGTAAAGCCTTCGCCACACTCTTAGGCTGTAGAAATACAGAAGCAGTTATTCATTTATTCAGAATTATTTATCATGGGGTGACATGTAGTTAATTTATATACACTGAGTCTATACTTATTGTAATCAGCCCATAAAAACCCATCACATGCAGGTTTTAATTACAGAATATAACAGGCTGCTTAATCCAGAGAGAGGACGTGACCTCAGTGACCTCAACGGCAGCTGCAGCCGTGCATCTGAGTGACTGAGGTGAAACTGACTGACACCGAGAGAAAAACTGTCCACCTTTTTACTGCTTGGGGCTTGGATGTTAGAGTAGATTCTTGAGATTGAAAACAGCAGTTTTAACAGCTGAAAGCTCCTGAAAAAAACAGTCAGACCTTTCGTCTACTTGAAATCTGAAGCTAAAACTAACTTTTTATACCATCAGTTGTGTACATTGTACCTCTATGTTTTGCCCTCCCAGTGGTTATTTCTACATGGAAGCGTATTAAATAGCCACGCTGTTAGATGGAGCCTGGCGTGAACATGCTCTTACCCCAGTGCAGACTCAGCAGCAGAATGAGGGCTGAGCTCCTCCAGCGTAACATCTTTTTTCCTCCTCAACCAGACCAGTCTGAAGGTTTGAACACAACCTCGAGAGTCTTTACTCGTCGACTCTGACCCCTTCTCTCTCTCTGAGAGATAACAGCTGAACTTTAAATTCACGCAAGTGCAGCAAACCACCATAAAACAATCTCCTCCAAAGTATACATCCGTACATTGCACAACAACTGAAGTGGACACAGCTGGGAACAGACATGCAGAGCAATTCAGGTGCAAACTGTGGTGCACGTACACAAAAATCCCACTAGTTACATTATCACTCTGTGAGATCACTATTAGCTTCACAAGAGCAGTTGAAGTCTGTGTTTTTAGAGGCTGCATTCATGCCATGTTGGCAGAATGGGAAATCCTTATTCTGACTTCAGAGTTCACACATTATTCCCACACAGTTACACCAGTTGTGAACCTTCAGATAAACAGAAGTAAAGCTAAATCTGGACCTTTTTTTTTTTTTTTTTTAACCTTGTTTGTGTATTTTTAGTGGTTTAACAAGTCACACATGATATCAAGTGTTAATAGCTCACTTTAAATTAGCTGAATATTGTATTAGTGTTAATGTAAAGTTATAACCAATTGCAGCCATTTTGCCACTTCTTTCCTCTTTTTGCCAAGATGGAGGCTTCTGAGAAACTAATAAAGTTTAATTTTTGCAACTATCGCCTCCACACATTAAGAACTAAATTAAATTGAACTATGCTTGTGTTGTTTTAATCCCATTCAGATGTCAAGGTGAGTCTGACCACAAACCTCTTGGGATCAGTCAAGAGGAGTTGATGTGTTTATCCTAGCTTAGCATTAAGACTGGATCCAGATAGCAACTGGTAGCTTTAAAGCTAAAAGAAAACATGAAAAAACACACCCTCCAAAGCTGTTTGATTTACAATTGTATCTTCTCTGTTTGACGTGTAGAAATCTTAAATTAAACTCAGACATGAATTTAAGAACAGATGTGTTCAAACTATTTCTTCACTGGGAAAACTGCAGAGCATCTCAAAAGTCCTGTCCAGTGGGCTGAAGATTTGAACTCTGTATTTTAATGTGAAAGCACTTTAACTGAGATTTGGATTTGTCTACAATGAGCTTGCCAGCAATTTTTCACTTTCAATGAAACTATTCTTCCTAAAGCTAAGCTACGCTAAACTAAAATGTCCTCAGCTCTACAGAGCATTTTAGTGTTTTTTCCCCGATTCATTTGGTTTTATGGTCCTCAGCTTTATTGAGTTAATTAAGTCTCATATCTCTCAGTAGCAGGCAGCTGCTTTTAGCAAATTAATCTCAGATAAACCCACTGTACATTACCTGCTCAGCAGCAAATGGCAAAGTTTAAGAGTAGCTGGTGAACATAATAAAGCTTTTAGCAGTCGACAAGACATATTTCTCATGGGAGTCAGTGGAGATGAAATCAGACCTTAAAGGAGAGAATACTGACCCTACATTCATCAGGACGCCAGAGGTATGACTCCAAATGAATGCTTATGCTGCTCTGTATCAGCTGGCAGTGGGTTGCTAACACATTTCATTCTCCATCAACTGTGTGAGGTGAAAGCAATGTCAATGTTGTGTATACAGCTTGTTTTGATGCCCCCAAGTGTCCAAAAACAACCAACTAATGCAGGTTTATTATCGAGATGTACAGAGTATCTAGTACCCCCGCACTTAAATCACACAGATTATTAGTCAGTCTTTATTGTACAACAATTTTAAAAAATACTTCAGCACAATCTTGGAAGATCATCTAGTTCATCTGCTTTTCTTATCAAATTTAGGCCATGACATTAATCAGCATTTACAGCTCAATAGCTGTGCTCCTTATCTTGCTGCTGCTGGGCAGAGGTAAGATAAGAATCAGTGGGGAGTGTTTTCACTTTTCTGTTCTGCAGCAGAGCAGTATGCAGACAACTTATAGGCAGATCTCAGGAAACATTTATGAAACATACATCACAACAAAGCACTGAAGATTCACTTTTCAACATGTTGTGGTGATTAGGTCAACTCTGAGACTATGTGACTCTAAGACAAGTCAGTCTGTCTGTGGGTCACCAGTTATTTATTTTATAATTCAACCTTTTACCTGACTGGTTTTCACATTACTGAAATTTTAAATTTCGCTATGATAATCATGTATTTGCTTTAGACCTACAGAGAGTAAAAATATGAAAAACAAGACTCATCAGACTTGTCCCTGTGTGATTCTTAGTCTAAGAGAACTGACGTGATTTCAAAAAGCTCTGTGTTGAACTCCACATGGTTTTTAATGATATGTTCTGTTTTCTTATGAGGGGCTACAGATCGGTGCTATGTCAGTCCAGGAGAAAGGGAGTCCACCAGAGGCTGGTCTCAGCTCAGTACCCTTCATTGTCCCAGGTCACCTCATAGTCTGGATACCGAGCCTTTAGTTTCTTAGTAGTTACTGCGTGGTTTGCTCTTCCAAATCCCTGGAATGAAAAGTACAAATCAATGTTCCACCATTATGATAAAATAATATTTAATTCAAGTTAAAGCAATGACAGTTTTTATATTAAAGTTGAATTTAATGATAATGTGAAAGGGATCACTCTCAGTCTTTTAGCCTCTTTTATCTCATTGTTTTGGGTTTTTGGACAATTACTGTATGTGCAGATATTGCCTATATTATCTCAGTGTTTTCCTGCAGGAGTCTCTCACCGTGGAGTATCCGTAGACGTGGATCTTCTTGGCCTGGGCGTCATGTTTGATCCTCCCTCCTCCGATACACTCACAGTCCAGGTGACCGTCCTTTTCCAGCTCCTCCGATACTTTGTCATAGATATCAGCTGCAGGAAAAGGTACAAGATAGGTGAGTAATGTTTAAACACTATGTTTTCTAATATGTTTGATCTCGAAATCTCTAAATCTGAACGACCAATGTTGGCATCAATTACATGTTTTCATAAATAACTGTGTGGTGGATTTTGGCTTAAACACAGTGTTTGTAATTAATTTGTGACTGAAGTGTTTGAGTTGCCAACCGTCTGTAAAATATGTTTATTAATAATCACAAATGGCTGCTTGTTGTGTAGCTTTGCTGGCTCCATCTGGTGTTTATGACGAGGACGATGACTTGTTGGACAAACCTGCGTGTTCTGTGCCTAAGATACAGACTTGTGTGTGGAAATGAATACACAGAATACAAACTATTTTCAGTCGCTGCACGGCATGGCGGTCTCTATGGGAGATCTGAAATATCTAAATTAAAATAATAATAACAACAATAAAATCAAATACAATATACATTGTTATTTGTATTATGTGTACTGTGTCGTAATTAAATGAAAAACTTAAATGACAATTATTTCCCTCTCATTTTATATTTCACTTTATTTCCTTGTTTGATAATAGCATTTTCTTATTTTCATATCTATCTATCTATCTATCTATCTGTCTATCTGTCTATCTATCTTTTACCACACCTAATCATGACAGTGTGTTGTAGTTAAAGGTATAATCTGTTACTTAAACACAGGACCAGAAACCTGCTATTATTCCAAAATTGACTGATTAAAACTGTTTAAGATGCTGATTCAACTTTATGTTGATTGAGGAGGCAGTAAACTATCCTCAGGAGTTTTACTAGGATCTGTTCATACCGAGGACGTTTGACTGAATATTAGAAAGACCTCTCTCTATAACATATTATCATTTTATAGCATCACAATCTACAGTCCCCCTCCTCGGTGACAGCACATTTGCTTCCATGTCTCTCTAACAGAGAGAAGCCAGGTGCAGCTAGGTGAACCTGCTGGTCCTCTCCGGGGTCAGTGCTCCTGACTCACCGTGGTACTCAGCCCAGCCGTATCCCCGGACGATATCCACCTCCGAGTCGTCTCCCTCCTCTCTGCTGTGAACCCTGATCAGGACGTACTTAAACACGCCGGACGGGTCGATGTCTGCCTGCGGTATGTTGGCCATCAGAGCAGCTGCCCTCGTCTGTGTGCACATCTCCAAACTTCCCCGCTGCCACGCCAACAAACCGGCAAAGGCGCAAAATGCCCGTGTTTTCACCGCCACCTCGGGCTCTGCCTGGGAGGGAGGCTGCGCGGCTCGGCAGGTCGTTTACTGCTTCAGCTGGACGACAGAGATATAAGAGGTGTGGGGACACAGACGCACACGGAAGAGCGGTTCCTCTAGTTTCACGCCTGTTCCGCCGTGCAACAATAACATGAACACTTCCGGTCACAGCCTTCAAAATAAAAGAGTAACATTAAAGAGGCCATAAACACAGGCTTTAATGCTCTCTTTAGCCAGCCACTTAAAACTATATAATAAATTTAAAACAAAAAAAACAAAAAAACGAAGGCCTTCAAACAAACAAACAGCCATGCTGACTTTGAGTCCGTGTTTTCTACCACAACAGTTGAAATGATAATGGAAGAGCAGGGCAGGATAGGTCAGAGTACTTTCATAAATACATGACTAAAAATCACTGTTCTGCATCTAAATTGGCAGCACATTTGTCCATTTAAGATCTGACTTTTCTCTATTTTTATTTTTTCTTATTGACTTAAACCAGTACTATTTTTTTGAAATTATTCTTATCATTTTCATTACTATTTTCACTGTGGTATAAAGACATTTGTATAAGCCCCATGACACCCTTCTACCCTTCATTTTTTCATTTAATTATATGTCTTTTACAATTGAGTTTTCATGGTGCAAATTAACAAATCAAATAAATAAACGTTGATTGTTTTTTTTAAATATCCTTATTCCTTGAATTTCTTCTATTATATATATTTTAATTATTTTGCTGACCCCAAATACTGATCTGTGAATTCACTGTGTGCAGGACGACTACAAAGCAAATCATATTAGGCCTCCTGCTACTATATCTAAAATATCTGAAATCAAATTAAAACTCCCTGCTTTTATTCTGAAGGCAAAGCAACTGTACAGGAAGTCAACAGAACGCGTTTCTTACGTCCGTAAAGCAAAGCATCCTAGTAGTTGTAGTCCACAGCAACCAAGGAAAGAAAGAGACATAAGTGCACAAATAAAAACGAGACTGGAGTTTGTTTCTTTTTTCTGTCAACAAGTATTTATAATATGCAAACACCTGCTGTCACCACATTTGTAGCTTATTTATTATGTTCTGTTAAACTCTGCAAAAAAAGCGTGGCAGATTAAAATGTGAATAAAAACTGGAACCTGAAAAATATCTTTGAAACAAAAAAATAGTTATTCCTCACATTAAAGTGATAGTTATCTCCACAGTGTGCTTTTCTTTACAGTAACAGTGCTTACAGTCATTCTACAAATAAACAAAAAGATGGATTTTTTTTTACATTTCATACAACCAAACATTGGTTTGACATCTTAATAATGAAATAAGCATTCAGACCTCCTCTGTAGTGTCAATGCCACCAGGGGAACGCTGTGTTTCTAAAACCACGGGGCAGTCAGACAATATTTGGTCACGTTTTTCATTGTGTTGGTCCAGTACTCCCGCAATTTGGATTTGAAATGAAATAAGACTTTGAGGTTAAAGCGCTGACCTTCAGCTTTAATTTATGAATAGTTGAAGTCATACTTGTGCCATTGGTGTTCGTTGCAGTCAGTGAACACGCTGTGCAGCTCCTATAAGGATGAACATTCTGCTGCGTTAAGCCATAACTGGGCAACTATGTATAGAAAGAGTTACTGGTACTACACTGTTTATTCATTATAATGTGAACACCCTTAAATTAAAGCACAAATTCAGCTCTCGTTTCATTTCACAGCCAACGTGTTGGAGTACAAAGCCAAAACAAACAAAATGCATAACTCTGCTACTCTTTTATTGACTGCTCTGTATGGTGTTGTAATATCTAGATGGTGCTTTCACTGCCTCCTTTCTTCTTCCCATCACAAACTCGGAATAAGATGAAGACCAGGGCTGAAGTGAGGAGAAGGACAAAGAGAAAGATGAGTGTTCCCCAGGCGCCCGGGGTCAGGGCCTTCCTCAGACCCACTGTCTCTGCGGGCAGCAAGTTGCTCAAACTCAGCATGTAGCCCAGAGCCCAACCCACCGAGGCATCCCCTGCCTGCAGGATCAGCAACAAAATATTACTGCAAGTTATACAAAACAAGTCTTTATTTTCTGAACAAGTGCAAATGATGAAGTTCTCACCTTTTTCTGAAAGGAAATGTGTGGAAATGATATCTCATTGAAGCCGTATCCTCTCAACAAGAGAACCTTGACATACACAGAGGAAGCACAGTAGTGCTGCAAACGAGCCTTTTGCTCTGGAGCAAGAAGCAACATCTGGAACAAAACACAAAAATGTGTTAAAATGTTTGAATATATGAATAAATATGACCACAAGAATAATTGCACATTTTTTTAACAGTGTTAAGTCATAGTCAGTGTATTTAAGCAATATTTCTAAAGTGATATATTGAATATTTCTAAATGGATTAATTAACTTATAAAGGTGTCTTTATAATAAAATGGTCTTGAAACAGAAAACTTAAAAGGTGAAATTTAAATTAAGATCAAATTTGAGAGGGAACACCTTAGAAACACACATAAGATGATGAGAAAAAACAACTTCTAAAAAGGTTTTCAAATCCATTCAAACCCATGAATCCATTATAAATATATTCAAATAACTATCAATAAATAAACTTATAATAAATGTGAAAACTCCATATATGCATGCATGCATCAGTGGTGAGATGTAAGAAACAAATGGAACACAAACAGAAGACAGTATTACTTGATCGAGACTCATTCTGCACACAGTTTTGGCGGCCTCCTCCAGCTGTGACGGCGTGCTCACAGTGATGCCTGTGACACGCTGCAGGAAGGAGTGAATGTAGAAGAATGCAGAGAATGCCTGGTGACACAGAAAGAGGGCATACAATACAAAACTCAGACTTGTAGTTTTTATTAATAGTGTAACATCAACATAAAGCAGTCATTGTGTTATGTTAATTCATTTTTATACTGTTATCAGTTTGGGCTGGGCCAGTGGTTCCCAACCTGCTCCAACTCATGGCCCACCTGAAAATCTCAAAAATGTTGGTGTCCCACGTCTGACACTATAACAATATGGAGGCCAAATAACGTCTTCTCAGAGCAAACATTCAGGACTGAACTGAAAGCAGGGGAAGCTCAGTTTTTCTTTTTTGTTTGATGGAGAGAAATCACTTTTCGATTCACCATCTGTCTCTTAACTGTTTTTCCTCTTAATTCTTCCTGTTTCTAACCAACAGCTCCAGTATTTGCCATGAGTGTGATCTCTTAGTGAGCAGCTGAGATAGCAAACTGGTCTACAGTGTGGTCTGGGGCAGCAACATAAAAGTTCCTATCATTGGCTTATCACAATGATGGGCCTTAGGGTGGGAAAAAACATTTATAATGTTTTTAAATATCTTTTCATTTAAAACCTTATTTATATTTTTATCTATTTTCACCAAAATTGTACTGTTTTGCAAATGATTTGTCAGCCTACTTGCAATACCTTCACAGCCCATCAGTGGGCCCCAGACCACATGTTGGGTACCACTGGGCTAGGCAAATACATCAATGCAGCAGCTCAGTATACATGAATCCATTTATTCATTTACTTAAGTGCTGTACTTTACCCCTGTTTGGAGATGACCAGTGCTTTATTTAAGTATTAAAGTAAGTATTTTAGGGGATGTTCTACTTTGCCAACGCTACATCTCAGGAAAAAATGTAATTTATACTTTACTACAGGCTGAACTGAGGCTGTTGGCTTTGGTGTTCCTCGATGAGTGTACATAATTTTCATCACTAACACAGAGTCTGCTCCCTTGTGTGCAGACTGACATTTAGTGCATAATGCTGACTGTGTCTAATCGCTCTGTGTCATCTGCTTCCTCCAGCTTTTCTTACCATGTAGCTACCGCTGACATTTGGCTGAAAGACTTTGTCGAAGGAGCACTGGGAGAAGGGACAGCTGTCGAAGGAGAAGATCTCAGACACGTTGCCCAGACATTGTTCATAATGTCCGCTGCCTTGTACTGTCAAAGACGCCTGGGGGTTGTAGGAGCTGGGTTTGTACTTCATTGTACACGGAGAGTTGAATATACTGCTGAGCCTTAAAGTTTGACTGTGGCCTGCAGGATAGCAGGGGTGGTCGACTGACCCCGAATAACCCTGAGACTGAGCGAGAGAGACACAGAGAGAAATAGAGAGTGACTGGACACATCCCCTCAACAAACCCACAAAATAGTATTAAAATTATTCATTATATGTTCTAAAATGCACATTTACAGTATAATTATAAACTTTGTAGTGAAATGGTTGCTCTTATTGGAAGACTTTAGGTTCTCATAACTTTATCAGTATCAGCATGTATTGGTCTGTAAGTAACATGAAACAGTGGGAAAAAATATTGTATATGTTGTGTTACAGACTTTTATCCAGCAGAGAGCACTGTCAACTTTATTTTTCAACTGTAAAATGTCCTTCTGGGAAATACGTTGGTTACAAAACTGTAATAAAACTGTAAATGAAACTAAAGACTGTAATAACTAATATAATAAATAAATAATAATCATTCATTAAATAGTAATTAAGGGGTCTTAATCAAGAATGTTTCTTTATGCTATATGTGTGCAGTATGTAATGTGTTTAACACGTATTGTGAGCTATATTGCTATCAGTTTTTTCAAACTCTCAAATGTCAATGTCACCATCAATATCTGTAGAACCTACACAATGTTAAATGTTAATGCATATAAAATATTTACAAATATAGTTACCAAATATATATACTTAACTACAACACAGAAAACTTTGCTAGTTTTAAGCTTTCTTAAAAAAATAATGCACCACATCCTAATGTTCCAGAACACTCCCTCATGAAGATGATGTTTTTAAAAGATCCACTTATCAAAGGGAGGAAATCTGTTATATATTAGAAACTGTCTCAGCTAACATGTATAACTACGATGCAACATTTGACACATTTGTGGCAGGAAAAACTAAGAGAAAATATCTTTTCTTTTTTTCTTTAAATTAAAATATTAGTTTGATTGCATATTCATTAATTTGTTGTCATTTTTTAATATCTTATACATTATTTTGCTTCATTGGTTAAAACCTTTCTTGTGTTGTGTGTAGTTGCATTGTATCACATATGGACTATTATATTTTTATATTTTGTGTCAGTCTGGGTCTAAAGACAGTGAAGACACCTTGAAACTTCAATTTTGAGCCCAACAGTTAACGTAACATCTGGTTCCTGCCCAACGAAAAAACAAGTATCACTAAATGTCTGAAAATATAAATACAACAAAAAGACCAATAATCACAACATCCACCAGCTGCATATGAAACACAGGAAACAAAAAGCTGGATAAACACAGCATGTCACCTTCACTATGTGAGCCAGCAGTCTCTTGAGGACCTGGTCCTGCCCGTAGCACAGGAAGCTGTGTGTGTACAGAGAGTACTCCTGGCCATAAAGACGCAGCTTCATCATGTCCTGTTTGTCCTCCATTTCCTCCTGAGTCGCAAACGTTATCTGGGTGGAGGCTCCGCCGAAATCCAGCGCTCCCACCGTGGGTCTGCCGGAGCTGAGCCAGCGCCCCACGAAACCATACTGGAAAAGATAAACACGCTGCCTCATACAACTTTTCACCTTTTTCCACTGACATTAATTGTATTTAGACACTACTAGACTTACTCAAGAGTACATCAGTCTCAGTTAATGAGGGGAGGGATAATCTTAGCTTCCTGTGTCACATCCTGTGCCTATCCTACTTTCCACAGTTAATAGTTAACACTCCACAGGCTGATAACAATAGTGATACACGAAGGGAACTGTGATATATGATCAACAGTGTAGGAGAGGCCAGTAGATGTCAGTCTATAAATTAAATTCAAGGAGATGAACATCTCCATTCAGGTGATCTATGCAGGAATTAAAAAAAAATGAAGCCTATCTAAATAAATTACATGATGGAAAATGGTTCTGATGCAAGCTGCCTCAAAACAGCACAACTGCCCTCTGTTACAGGTCACTGACGATATCTCAATGTAATCATTTGACTCTCTGTGGATGATTTAAATAAAAATATTGGCAGATCTGTTCACAACTTCCAACTGACGAAAGGCTGCTGACTCCAAAAACACACTTCATACAAGCTTTGGTACCTTAATGAAGTTCTCCAAGAGATAGTTGACGGTAACCCAGCCGTACGCCCCCTCCTCTTGACCACTCAGTATGGCTGCTCCTTGGTAGTTGAAAGGGTAGGACTGGATTTTATGGCCCACTTCCTGGAGAATCTGAGCTGACTGCTCTGGGCTGGATATACTGGTTGGAAGAAAAAAAAAAAAGTTTTACTTTATTAGATTGCTACAGCTTACAGCTGCAGTCAGTAACTTTTATAGACATCCATTAGGAAGCTGCATTAATAAAATGCTACTGTAAGTTTGATGATTGGAAATTGGTAGTTTTTATAACCCTCGCTTATTTCTCACTGTTTTACTGGCCCTAAGCCTCAGGTTTCACCCCTGACCTCTGCAACCACAAGAGTTCAACTGACCCAGAACTCCCTTTGAAAGTGGAGATGCCACACTGAAATCAATAAGACCAGATGCAGCAGCCTGATAACTACTCCACCAGCAGACTCCACAAAAGCCAAGTTTCAGTCGTGTAAACAGTTTCTCTTCCTGCCTTTCTACATTTGCACCTTTTGATCTGTAAAGCGTTTCCAACTGTTTAATTGTTTAATTGAAATCATTCTTTCCAAGCTACAAATCTAAAGACCTCGCAGGGTCATCATACTAGCATATCTACCCGATCAAATACGAAGATTTCTCTGAGCAGCAGTGTAAGAAAGGGCCTGAGCCGCAGCCAGTACAGCATTGATGCTATGAAGTTAAGAAGTGTTGAAGCAGAGGAAAAATTGAGTACGACTTCTGTAAGATCCTGTCTAAAAACATTTATGCTCCTTACATGTGCCGTTTTCAAACACAAACCGACAAAACATACAAGGTTAAACTAAAAAAGGAGCGATGTTGGTGCCAAACGTCTATGAATGCAAACAGATGCCGTGAAAGCACAGAGAGATAAAAACCTGAAAGGCTGTTCCTTGCCTCTTGCTCCGATTGTAGCTTTTGGACAGATTCACCTTTGAGTGCCTGTTTTCTCATGTAGTCATATTGAGTAAAATGAAGTGAATCTCAAGTCCCTGTGGTTTTGCGAGGTTTGGTTTTTGCTTTTCATCTTTGCATCTCCAACACTGGTGCATTAGTGCTCGTACTGGTACCTGCATGTCTGAATACGCGCCATCATCTCTGCTCTGTGCTATTTAAGCTTCATGCACTGTCACACTGCATTAATCAGTCAGATTGCTGGTTAGAACAGGAGGATAGTTTGAGGAATAATGTCTTAACAGCCATGCTAAGATGGCAAAGGTCACCCATGAAAAGTCAGTTCAGTTTTGTTTATAGCATACTACCTATTTCTAGTGGCACCGACTTACAGTAGTTTTGTAGGCCTGCGCTCACATCTACACAAAGATAGGCCATAGACAGCTCCGTATGGAAAATATGTAAGATAAGATATGCAAGTTAATTTAGTCAAGAACAAGCTGGTGTAACTCCTGTGGGTCCAGATGTCCATGTATACAACCAGATCCTTCATTTAAAAAAAGATAGTATAAGATAATAATACTGTTTAATTTAGATAACTATTTTTTTTTTTAAGTTAGCTAAATTCAAAATAGGAGCATTGACATGATGTAAGATGAAATAACTCCTCATGTGGGGATATTGTGCTTCTAGCTTATAATCGAAGGTCATAAAAATAACAACAGAATGTAATATGAATGGAAAGGAATGAAACCTACAAAGGACTGGTCATCACCTGCAGCTAAATGATATAAAAAGTCAAAGATACAGTATACGTCATGTTGCTATATTAGATATGCAATTTCAAGGCAGATAATGAAAATTAGTAATGTATAATACATTTTTAGGGGGGGACCTGATAGCTGAATGATTACAGCACATACCACATGGGTGTTCTAAGCAGGTGAGTCCCTGGTTTGACTCCAGCCAGACTCTTTGCTGTGTGTCTCTCCCGCTCTCTCTGCCCCTTATTGTCCAATAAATGTGTAAAATGTCCAAAAAAATAACAGTAACAACAAATTACATCTGCAAAAATGTGAAGAGAACAATAAAGGCTAATTTTTACACTGACTGTTAGGGTCTAGCAGTATTCCTCCCTCATCCAAGTGTTTCTGCTGTTTCCCTCCCTGGTGTGTCCTGATTGTCATGTTTGTTTGTGTGTGTGTGTGTGTGTGTGTGTGTGTCCATTACAATCAACGCCTGGCGACCTAGTTTCCTCCTCCCGCCTACCCACCTGCTGCCAGTCCTGATGCCTGCAGTATATAAACCTCACTCCTTCGCTGCACTCTTCACCAGACCATTCTGTGTGTCATAGTGGTCCTACGTTCTGCCAACTCTGCTTGTGCTCTGCAGTTTCCTCGTGTTGTCGAGCCACTGTCCTGCTCTGCTCTGCTTTTCTGTCCGTCCAGGTTTAACGATTCACTGTCCTGCCTGTCCCACTCCAGCCACTAACAAATTTACAGTAAATCACCTTCTCTGAGTCTGAGTTCTACTTTTAGGTCTCAAGTTATTACCTTGAACTAAACAGTGACTGGTTTATTTTTCCATAGTCATGGACAATTTTGACAAAAAAAGCGTAGTTAACACAAGATTCTATTTTTTAGTGGCATTCATCATTCTCCTGTGAAAATGCAAACAGGCAACAATGTAATTCACATAAATTCATCTATCAGCCTCTGACATGATACAGTTGTGTTGCTCATTTATAGTCACTCATTGCAGACTCCACAGCTACTGTATAAAAAAAAGGCAGCACAATAGGACTGAATAATGGCGTGAAATTCCTTTTTGGAACAAAAGCAATAATGTATTTTTTCATTTATTTGAGGATAACATATTGGCCACCAAGATATCATGTATCCCTGTGCTATGTACTAATTTCGATTTATGTTTTAATGCTGTGTAAGATAGGTAAACATGTCACGAAGACAGAAAAGTTTAGTGTAATTACTGTATAGAAGAAACAGCTTCAGGCACTCATAGTTTCACAGAACTGGAATAAAGGTGAGACATGTAACAGAAAAACAAAGTCACATAGAAACAAGCAAAATAAACAAAGACAGAGGCTGTCTGGTCACACACACAGATAGACAGACAGACAGACAGGCACACTGACTCACTGCAGAAGCCTCATGCCAGCTGTGGCTCCCAGGTACACAGGTGTGACATGGTGTTTTTCTTTGGGGATGTCCTTCACCGCCTGGTCCAGACATGCTTCTAGGCTCTGCCCCGCTGCTCCCCGTTGGCCTGCATAGCTGGAGATGCCTCCGCCTGAGTGAGTGATGAACAGGATAAAAAAGAAAAATAACTTGTAGGATCTTGTTCTTATATCGGCAACAAACAATCCTGCCTATTGTGACCCAAACTAAACATTTAACAGCTACCTGCATCACAATTTACTCAATATGGCCGTAACTTTGCTTTTGATAGAACAACATATTAGTTTTTCCTTACTGTTACCAAACATCTCTGATTATTACTTTATAACAAATGTGACAAAAACAAATGCTACAAATACCGAAGGAATCTCATAGCACGTTAACGATGTGATTTAGTTTTAGGGATTTGTAATATCATTCATCCAAGACATCCAAGGATTAAAGTTCATTTCTAACAGAGGCATTTTAACAGTTATGAAACACGACAGTATAAACACCATGTCCGTGACTAAATGGGAAAAAAGTATTTGTTTATCTAAGTCAAGACACATAAAGCCCTTTAGTATTAAAGGAGTGCCAAAAAAACAGAGCTCAACTCTGACTCATTCCTGATTCACGATTGCCTGAGACAAAGTTTTGCTTTACTTGCTGTGAGTGTGATGTGATCATGCAATCTGTCCATGGGAAACAGGAGCCACTTCACATCTCACCCACTGGTGAGTATAACAAGATACAACAGGATAAAGACTTTCTAAAGAATGGTTTAGTATTTCTCAGGTATAACATAACGGAAACAAACAGTAGAGTGGGCTTCAGATCAAAAATTCACATCCTGAAAGCTCTTTGGCAGAGGATGGCAGCTGCAGTCAGCTTGGATTCACAGCAGTTATGCAACTGGAAAGCAAAGATAAGAAAGATTTTCCATCTTTACAACTTGCACGTATTCGTCAGACAACTAAACATGGCGATTGACCTTGATCAGACTGTGGACTTGTTGCTGAGTTGTATTTATGACTTGGATGTTGGATCTTAGATCTTGGATGTGAACAGTACAAGTTGGCAGTGTAATAACTACAGTTTTTCACTTTTTATTAAAAATTCAAACTTTGATTCAAACTGCGAAAAAAATATTCTGTGTTCAAATACTGTTTGAGGTAGTTTTTGTTGTGATCCAGCAGAAAATTCACACTCGATGAAACTTGACCTGTGGCGTTCCCTTTAAACAAAACTAATTAATAAAAATGGAGGAGGACACTAGTGGAAAAGCTGCATTGATCAGTTAAAATTACAGTGAAATTAATTAAAACCAGAGTCAAAGCCATAATTTCAATGCAAATTGAATTTACATTTAACATTTTAAAATCTGATATTGTGTCTGTACAAGTGCATAACCTCATCTGACTGCCTGCTCAGAACTTGTTGTGTCAGCACAGTTGTGTGGTAAAATGGTAAAATACGACAATGTCACAGGCCACACATGATTATGTAACACAGCTCACTGTTTAATTCCATCAACATGACATGAATTTGGCATTCTGGCATCCTGCAAAAGCTTTTTGAACTACGTCTACAGCTTGTTCCACTTCTCTTCTGTGCATTTTCAAACACTCACCATATTTACCAAATATTATCTGTACGCAGTTTCGGTTTGATGCATGTGTAGTAACCTGATCCAGGACTGTGTGTACACACTTTCTGAACCACCGCTGCAGCAAAATCATTGCTCTGTTGTCTTTGAATGTTCACTAGGTTCACTCCTACGTTCACTAGAATTTGCTAAAATGTTTATGTTTGTGAGAATTGTGGTTAGTATTAGCTTACTGGTCGCTAACTGTGAAAGCATCAAACAAAAGCTAGCAAAAATATACATGTTTGGAACGAATGAACAGAGGAGAAACAGAAAGTGTTGTAGTAGTGTTTTGAAATATATCCATTGATGTTTTTTTGGTTATGGTTTGAATGTGTGGTAACTATTGTGAATTGAGCCGACTGCAGTCTCTTGTAGGAGTAGTGGTATTAGTGGTATCATGTTTTTAGTGGAAAAACTGCTTATACCTACCCTTGACATGACATTCACGGTGCTGCGTGACCACCCCTGTACCATTCTGCTTGTCTGCTGGCCACTTGTATATATACAGAGCTGTGTGCGAAGATCCTGCATCCAGGACAATCCCGTACTAGAGAGAGTGAGAGAAAAAAGAATAGTAAAAAAAGGGAAGGGGGTTGGGCTGACTACCAGTCCAGTTAATGGGATAGACAAACATGGAAGACATTTAAGATCAAGGCTGTTTGACCTGGATTGTGGCATCTGGGAGGCATTTGGCTGCAGACTAGGTTAACTAACATCAGTCTTCAAAGAGAACGTCCTGGGTATTATTTGACACAGTTACGTATTTTTGGTCAAGAGAGACTGATTGCATGACCTTTTTGTTTTATCTCTATACACTGAGGACTGGGAGACAGTTTAAGTCACCTTTGTGCGAAAGGAGATTAACTGTTATTTCAGTTTACTTCTGTTATTTCTATGGCTTAGAGAAATCCAGTTATTTTTTTGTGTGTACAAGAGTGTGTCAACATACAGTAGATTAGTTTTCAAAGCTTACAGACACAGTTGAAAAACATTATTTTAAGTTAGATTTTTTTTAATATTCATTTCAACTTTATCGATGTTGAAGCTGAAAGTATGTGATACCTCTTGAAAATGATCGTTCTCTCTGAATCAGCTCTAAGTAAGGTGATCTAGGATTTGTTAAGTCTCCCGACCTTCTGACATTAAACCAAAGATGACAGCCATGAAATCCCGGATGCTTGGTGTAATTCTCCCCCTGCTACTGATCTGTTCCAATCACCCTCTTTGCTCAGAGGAACGCAGACCAGAGTACTGGCTGCGGGTACTTCCAGTTTGTTTTTTTCAGTCAGAAAACAAAATCATACTTTGACTTTTGCAAATTGTACAATGAGTTTCCTCCACACAGTAGCTGGGCTCAGACTTAGACAGTTTAAGGAGCTCGTCATTTGGATTGAGCTCAGAGTAGAGCTGCTGCTCCTTTGCATCGAAAGGAGCTGGTTGAGGTGGTTTTGGCATCTGGTTTGGATGCCTCCTGGGTGCCTTCAATTGGAGGTCTTCCAGGTATATCCAACTGGTAGAAGGCCTTGGGATAGACCCAAGAGATGCTGGAGAGGTTATATATCTAATCTGGCCTGGGGACGTCTTGGGATTCCAACATTGCTGGGGTGGGGGGGGGGACTATTTTTCTTGACCTCCTGCCACTGCAACCCGACCTTGGATAAGCAGCAGAAAATGGATGGATAGATGGAAGTTATAATTACAGCTATGTTACGTCACACTGTATATATAGGGAGAGGTGAGCAAAGAAATCAGAGGAACAAGCTTGTTCCTGCTCCTTTTCCCCCTAAACTGAGCAAAAAAACATCTAAGATCTTATACTTCCTGAAGCCATCAGCTGTTTCTCTAGTGATAGACCTCACTGTCTTGGGTGCCTACCTCTATGTCCACTTGTCTGGGACACTGCTCATTTGTCTTGAGTCACCCAATCATGAAGCGTCCACTTGCTTTCTCTGCTGCTGACTGGCTCCACAGTCACTGTAGATTGGTATCCCAAGACAATATTAGGCCTGCTCTCAGAGGTCAAATGTTTTTGGCTGCTGTCTATTCATAAAACCTAAGTACAGACATATGTTTTATATGATGAACTAGCTTCCACACTCACTGTTTGCTGGTTCCCTTCTAATTTGTATCCACAATCTTACTTGGCCAAATAATATGTCTAATAATATTTCTTTTCTTGTTATGCTGATGACATCCAACTTTATGTATCTGTAAAATCAGGAAGCACCAGCAAAAGCACAAACTAATAATTTTCTTCAACTCAATTACTAAAAAAATCTAACTAATCCTGTCTGAGTCATTTAATGCCGCTGATAAATCTGATACCCTGGAACCCTCCATTAAGTTAACTTGACCCCAATCTTACTGTTGATCATTACGCTAATAAAGAAATACACTCCTGTTTGTATCAACTTCATACTGTCTCAAAAGAAAGGTCATTTTTATTATTCTGTGATGACTGATGGTTACAGAAGTGCATTCACCCCAAAATTGTAACGCAGCATTGTTGGTTTTGAGTTCTGTACCTTATAATCCTAGAGGAGGATCACAACTAAGAGATAAAAATCTTGTATGAGATGTGGATGTCAGTTTCCTTGTAATTTTGAAATACAGGTCTCTGAATTGAATCATAATTATAAGATATGAGAGTCATGGTTATAAGAAAATGTCTCCACTTGGCTTTCCTTTAGTTTTCAGGTGTGTCATCCCATGCTGCTGATGTTGCTGTAGACTCAGCATTGTTGCACTATAGTTGACTGTTGTGGGAACTGAATCCTCGGTTGTGTCTTATCATCGTGTGCATGGATGCAGTCTCTATCATAACAGCTCACCACTTACGAGGAACTATGAAGGAAATATGTCAGAGTGTGCTGAAAATGTTCTTCGATGATACACTGAGATAAATTACCATACCTGAAAAGACAGTTTTACATCCTGGATATAATTCACCCACCATTTATCTAAAGTATTAAAGGGAGTATTTTCTAACAAACTACTAAGACAGTACTGACTATCCCAATTCTTTAGCTCTACTGGCATGGTCTATGTGCGTCTGTGATTAAAGACCTGTTGTCCTGACATTTCTTCCACTGTCACAACAATGTTGAATCACAAATCACAGCAACTTTAATGCTCGTTTAAATGAAAGAAACCTGGTCTCTGAATATGCAGAAATACAGCCTTGACGAGCCAAGGGAGAGGGACCACACACACACACACATGGATACATGTGCAGAGATAGACAGACACATACAGTGGTGCACATTCCTCCACATTCAGGTATCAGGGTATTCAGGCAAACACACAACCTCTCAAGTTCATGCAACAGGTGAACAGTAACATCATGTGGAAGCGTTCCTCATTATTTCTCATAATATTTTCTCATTACTGCTGTGCAGTCAGTTGTAAGGACTCACTCTAACACTTGCCAGAAACACAGAGGAGCTCTAATGATCTGTTTTGTCCTTTCATTTGATACACTATGGGAACCGCTGAACTTGTCTCTCTGCAAAACAAAATAAAAAAACCTTTTGTGTCCTTTTTTTGTGACTCAACCGCATTGTTACTGAGTGAAAAGGCAGCTACATTATTCTAAAAAAAGGAACCATGGGATATTGGATGGGTAACACAAAAACGAGGCGGCAAAGGGAACAGGAGCTGGAGTTGGCCTGTGCAGAAATCCTGTTCTGAATGCTAAACAAACAACACTACAGTTTCAAAACCAGGAAATTGACTTTTTTCCACTTATCTAGCTGAGAGTATTTTTTTGTAATTACTTTGGTTGAAATGATTACTTTAGAGCTGTTGGATCTATGATGGATATAGCAGTGTACAATGATCATCACTTGCAGTTGTGTTGACAGTTTCTTACAGTGGTGAACACATAATCTCTCACTGTCTGGTTGTCTGTTCACATCTGTTCACAGGTAAGTCTTGAATATTATTTGTGATTATACGTAGGCAACTACAGTTTATCAGTATTTCAGCCATGAGGTCACCTGAGTGTGTACATATCACAAAGTTACTGATGATAGGCAAACAGCATGCTGTCCCCAGTTGATCGTGAACAAAGGACGAGAGAGGGATGAGGCATTCAGACCAAACATAAAGAAACAGATACGCAGAGTCCATTTCACATGTCATGTCATTAGGATTTCTTTGGAGTAGCCCTCTGCATTGAAAATGCTTATTGGGTGCCAAAAAAAAAAAATACAGTACATGTCTTGTCTAGTGTAGGTTAGTGTAGGTACACGATGCGATGCTGCTGAAGTGTATTTCGTTATACAAAGAGGTGTATAATGCACATACAGGCCAGCCCTCATTGGTTTGAATGGTGTAATCAAAATAATAGCAAAACCCATAAACATTATGCAATGTAGTTCAACAGCACCACAAACTACATCCTCCAAATGACCATACAGTGCAACGAAGACCCTTCTGACACAGTTTCATCAAAAACTGAACATTGAGCAGGATTTATTATTACTACATTAGTTTTAACTAAGTTTTCTAACTGGGTGAATTATGCAGGAAACCTGGAGATGTCATGGGAAAAATATAAAATTTAACTGTTTGTGCTCTGTGTTTAAGTTTTATGCAAGAAAAAAAAAAAACAAACAAACAAAAAAACATATATATATATATATATATATATATATATATATATATATATGTTTAAGGAATCTAAAAGATAACACACATGAAATATATCTACATATCTCAGTCTTAAATGTAAATTAAATCCAAGAGATGCATAATGAGAGTGTGAATAGTAAATGTGTAATTAGAGTAAATAATGCTAATTATTTAATTGTGCACACAAATTGCTTTTTTTCTCCATGACCCCTCCCGGGGTCTGTGATAATTTACACTCATATTGCAGTTAAAATTTCAATTTGACCTGTTGCCAGTCCTGGGCTTCCATAATTTAAAGGTCAGCAGCTGAGCAGAGAATGTTAATCTAATTAATTAATTATGGAGGTGGGAGAGGGTGCGATTTTAAGATTCATGGGGGGAAAAAAATAGTAGTCCAAGTATAAATGTCACAGACTCTTTGAGGTCCACACATTTCTGCGTGACACATTTTCGCTCCTTGTCTGCAGCCCGCACGGCAGAGCTTTGGTTACACACCCAGACAGCTCCACATGCTGACAAACACTTATCCAAAAATACCCACTGGGAGCGGGCCTTACCATGAACCCCGGTGCCTCCCGAACGTCCTCGGTGCGGATCGTCAGGAGCAGGATTGCAACAAGTGCAAAGAGCAGCAGCGCGATGGGCACGGCGGGATGAGCCGAGCGCTGAGCCATGAAGTGAAAGTGAGAAGTGCAGCTCTTCTCTGCGCCTGCTGGAAATCTGAGCGTTGACTTAATAGCGGCCAAGTGGGAGTACTGGAGTACTGGCTTCCCGCTGGCCGGGCGTTATCATAGCCCGCCTGTGGTTCACGCTTCACCTGCTTCCTGCCTCCAGTTTTACATTTCACTTGAGATAGCAACGTCTGACCTGAATTTATGTGCCGAGCGCAGCCAGGCCCTCCTCCGTGTTCCTGAAAGCTTCTCCTCGATCAATGAATGAGAACAGCTCCAAGGCTACTGGTGCCATGGAGGAAAAATGTCTTCATTAAAGCCAGAGCCGGTGACAGGAGAAACCTGCTGCTCATTCGCTCTCTGCAGTTACTTTGGGTTAGTCAGGGTGGAGCTGCACTATTATTCCTGCCCAGTCATTCCCTTGGTAATCTTAGAGAGAATAAAACTTTCTTTAGGTTTAATAATTATTCAGTCACTGCTGAGAAAACAAGGGTTGGCCTAAACTGGCTGAAGTCCAGATTGTAGCCTATTGGACCTGAGAGCTACAGGGCTGGTTGTTTCCCTCCAGTATTTGCATGTGAATGGCTGCAGCTTAAAACCTGACTTGCAAATTGTGTCCTCATTTGACTGTCTGAAAAAAGTATGGAAATGAAGTTTTCACTAGAGGCCTATGCTTTTTTTGTGTGTGTACATGTACTTTTTTAAAGTCTATTTTTGCAGGAATCCTGTTCTGACAGGGTCTAAATTTAGCAGAATATATAATGAGTTGTTTTGAAGGAGCATCTGCACTTAAGATGTTATGCATGTTGTCATACAGGGCACTCATTGTAATTTTTGTACCTAGGCTCCTTCGCAGTTATGGTAGAGATTGCAAAACACTTGTTAACTGTTAATATTCAATCTGAGTTGAAATGTAAATGTAAATCCCAAAAAGCATCACATTGGCATAGGCTTTTTATTGCCAACACTATCATCTCTCAAATTGTACAGCAGGTGTTCTGTCACAATAACACATCAACAGCTGTAAATGTTTGTTGTCTTTTTATAGTGGACTTTCCCATACCGTTAATACAAACTGTAAATATACTGTACATACAGTGAACAAGCAGCTGAGAATAAAAATGGCCCTTTCTGAAGTCTGACCGCAGACCAGAGAGGAGGAAGAGAAGAGAACAAAAACGTAAAATGCTGAAGGTGTCGTATGTGATATAATAAAAATCACAGACTCTGAATAGCAGTCATAAAATGATAAAATAAATTACATTGGCATGAATATAAGCTGAGAAATAAAACGGTCTCAATTCAATGTCCACTTACTAGCTTGTTCCACAGCTTTCAATCGTATCTTGGTCCACTTCAGCATATGGAGTTGTCATAGAACTATGGTTTTCTTGTTGTAAATGTGAATTGATGTTCGTTCCCAAAATCAAAAATGAAATTTCAAGGTCAAAATTTTAAAGAGGCACTCTTGTTATTTAGTGGTGCACATCAGTAAAGACAGGAAACTTGAATGACAGAGTTTAAAAAGACTCAAAGCGTCAGAGGCTGAAATATTCTCATTTTTACACTTAAGTAAGGGTGAAGCACCAAAAACACCAAATGCTACATTTCCCACAATGCAACATAATGCAACTCAATCAAATCTACTATAGACATCTCCTTCTAGAGCCACATAAAACAATGTACAACTATTTTCACAGGGTGACTGGGACAATGACATTAAGTCTAACAACTTGTCATGACAGTGTGACAGCGAGCCAGCAGGCACAATACTAGGACCCTGAAACTGAAGCAGCTAAATGGAATTCAGCCATCACTAATTTTATCACTGATGCCTGTGCTTTTCTGACAGTGACATGTCAAAGTGTCTTCTCTGTAAAAGGCCTATGGTTTTTTTTTGTCTTGGTGTAATGAAACTAAAATGAACCAAAGACGTGGTCACTGATTTTACAAGAACCACAGTCCCACAGAACTTATAATCCAAACCACAGACATTAATATTGTTCCTGAGTATAAATATATTGATGTTGTCATTGGTGACAAGCTGCATAAAATGTGAATTTTCATTAAAGACATTTTTACATATTACAGTAAGAAAAGCACAGGCGTAAATAATGAACAACAGTGATAATGAAGGGTGAATTCCATTTAGCTGCTTCAGTTACAGGATTCTGGTATTGTCCACGCTGCTCACTGTTACTCACATTATAGATCCACCTGTTTGCTTTTAATTAACATGGCTTGATAGATGGATGAAATAACCAATAAAACTGGATGCATTCGTTAATAAGACTCTACAAAAGTCTACAGATATAGAGCAGCTCTATAACGCTGAGCTAAATGCTAATATGTTAACAATTACAGCCTTCACATGATGTTGTGCACGAAACAATGTATACTATGATGACCATCATAGATAAATTCGTTTTACTGAATCTGTTCTTACTGAATACACTATCTTGGTTTCACTGCTCATGAATAAAAACAGGACGGCAAACCTGGGTAAGATGGTCAGCGTCTGGATGTGGGTTTCTTAAGCCCAGCTTCAGGGCATTTTTGTAAATGGATTTAAGGCTCATCTGTTTCATGACTGTTTTTGATCACCCACTTAACTATTTCAGTTGCTACTGACTGGTCACTGAGACAGCAACTAATTTAGGGCAAAATAGGAACATTTGTATTACATATAAAATGTACATTGTTAATGAGAGAAAACCCTGCAATATGTGTTGAAAATAAGAAAAAATATTCCTTGCACATCAAGCTGTAAATGATACTGTATGTCATGTTGCAGAGGGCTCAGACCAGTGCTTAAAATCTGGTTGTAATCAGCAGAAAGAATCAGCACCTGGAGTCACATTAATCTCTCTGAAAGAGTGTGACAGATTGTCTGCTGTGATCAGGACCGAAGGTCAATGGACCAGAATAAATGTCTCACCTGACACTATCCCGTGACCCACCTCTGCTTCTACAAGGTGTGTCATTAATTAACAGTGACAGCCATGATTAGATTAATGACAACACTCGTAATTTAATCATAGATTACCTTGACTGAGACAGTGAGTGTATTGGGGCTATTTTCCACTGAGGTACACAGCATGGTCATATTTTTAATGTTTACACATGAGGGCTACTTAAAAAAATACAGGTTTTGAATTAGCCTAAAGATATAATGTCTGTCCAGTTTAAATCACCAACCCCGATTTTCCATTATTTTGTCTGCAGCTGCACAGTAACATTTTCAGAGGTTTAGAGGAGAAGGATCGTGCTTATAACTGGCTGTAATGATTAACAAAGACAAAGAATTTTTTCATATCTGTCTATTGTTCTTTCTTAAAATATTTTACTACATCACTTTTGTACAATCTCCATTTTTGTATAGCATTGAAATGTTAAAACTTTTGAGCAAGATGGCTGAAGAGGGCCAGAGCAGGCAAATTGCTAAAAATCCTCACCACGCTCTGCTGATCCACTGGACCACTGCACATAAAAATGTCTCCTAATCTCTGACCACCACTGGAGCTGGTAAGTTTGCTGCCAAATATGACGCTGCTTTTGCTCATGTGAGCAGCACTGTCTCTCCATTAGTCCTGACTGTAGTGCTCAACAGAGACACCATGGTGAAATAAATATGTTTAATGTTGTCACTGTGCTATCACGACTTTTAAATATAATCTCAAAACCTACTTTTTTGGCCTTTCAGTTGATGCTGTTGCTTGCTGTGATTTGGTCTCTGGCGTTTTTTTACTGTCTTGCTCACTTTTGATTCATACATTGATGCAAATATTTTTATTTTCTTTTTTCTCTCTTTATGTTTCATCTTTTTTAGTTTTTAAATACTCTTCTGTTTGGTGCAGTATGTGCTTATATTCTGCATTTGTAACTGTGCAACATTTCGATAATCTTTAAATAACAGCTTAGTGTACTAATTTACTACTGTGCAATGACCAAAATCATTTATGTTGAAATGATGAGTCAAGTAATGTAAGTCATTTATCGAGGCGGCAGTGGTGGGGCCTTTCTGTGTGGAGTCTGCATGTTCTCCCAGTGTCTGCGTGGGTTCCCTCCAGGTACTCCAGCTTCCTCCCACAGTCCAGAGACATGCATGTTAGGTTAATTGGTGACTCTAAATTGCCTGTAGGTGTGAATGTGAGTGTGAATGGTTGTTTGCCTCTATATGTCAGCCCTGTGATAGACTGGCATCTTGTCCAGGGTGCACCCCGCATTCACCCAATGTCAGCTGGGATTGGCTCCAGCCCCCCTGGATTGAAGTCATTTATCTAGCAAAATATCAAATAATTTCCTGGTTCCAGCTTCTCAAATAAGGTGATTTGCTGCTTTTATCTCCTTTATATCATTGTAAATTCAAAATGTTTTGGTTTTGGAGCTTGGACCTTAAAATTGTGGTGAGTTTTGTGACATTATTATTGTAAACCATACAATTGATTTGGTTGAGAAAATACACAGATTAATTGATAATGTCAGCAACTGTTAATTGGAAACCTATAATAATTAAATCACAGGATTGATTAGACTTGGCAATGTAAGTATATTTTATTTACAGTTGTATAAACAAGATGATTCAATGCAAGATCTTTACTGGAAAAGGTAAGAAAAACAGGCCATTCCTCCCTTGTGTCCAACTATAATAGAACCGCTGTGTGTAACTACAATGTAAGACATTCTCAGCTGCAGTTGAACTACAAGCACAGTACAATCTCCTCAAACCCATCTGCACTGAACCAGGCTATTTACATTTCATTCAGTGCTCCAGTGCTCCACACACAGCTCAGCTAACTGTATACGGCAACAACACGCATCCAAAACCAAACTTAAGCACTGGTAATAACACATATGCATGCATAGGCCGGGATGAGAAAATGGTTCGAAGCAAAGCAAATTGTGTTTTAGCACAGTGTCATTATTTCTCTTATAAAGACTTTGTAAAGTTTCTAATAACAAAAAAAGAGATTTGTGGAATTAAAAGGTAATGCAATATACTGGAGAGATTAATATGTTTGACTTGTGGTTGTCGTCTAGTTTCTTGGCAAATTGGTATCTTTTTTTTCTTTTACAGTTTGGGAGACCCCTCAGCATAAAGTGCTCTGCAGTGCCAGACACCAGAAAGGATGTGATAGTCTTTTCAACACACAGCAGTGGTTTCTCAGCTCCAGAAAATGGGAAACGGCCTGTTTTTGCATCTAACCACGACCTGCACACAAGCTTGCAAGCCGAACAAAAAGCTTTCAATTCACTCTGGTGCCTTCGTGTAAAAGTTCTCCAGCGCTTGTGCAGGGAGGAGGTTTTGCATGAAAGAACGAGTGATGGTTGGGTGAAAAACCTGGCCCTTTGATGCAACCCCTTCGAGACTGGAAATGAGAAAGACTGCTGCAGCAGGAGAGAGGAAGAGAGTGGGTGTCCCCAAACGCAACATGGCTTGTGGTTGAGTGAGTCAAACATGTTTGGACATAAAAACACCAGCCTTGCTTCACTGTTTCATCAGATTCACCAACTTAACTCTTGCTATAAATAGTAGTAAAGCTCAACAGATTTTCTTTAAGAAACTGAGTCCTTACTAGAAATAAGAACACATGCATTTGGAAGATTAGTGCAAGATTAAAGGGGGGAAGATACAATTTAGACAACTACAGAATCTGGAATATAGCCTTCAAAATAACAATGATCAGTATCTTCATTCAGATACGTAAAGCTCTTATTCATATACAAGGACACACATGCTTCATCATCTTCAGTGGTAGACAAGATAAGTCACTGTTAATAATTAGTGCTTCCCAATTAAAGAAACATTGTCTAAAAACCTTAAAGTGTAGATAAAAACACAGGTAGTTCCTATTAGAAAATACTTGATATCCATTGAAGCTTACAGTACGTCTTGTATTGCTGTATATGTTGTTAAGAAATACGAACTATTACTATGGTATAGGCCCTAATTGGAGGTGATATGTATAGTACAGTACTTGCACCAGAACTGGTTTATCCATAAACTTAACCAAACTAAACCTGGCTTGCTAAATGCTATACAGCTAATCAGGAAATCGGAAAACATCAAACATTAAGTAAATTTCTGTGAGTAAAAGGACGAAAACAAGGTTAAATAAGTTAGCTAATAATATACAGAAGGAAAAGATTGTAGATGTAGATGAGTCAGATGGGTTTGTCTATGCATGCTCAGGGACCCTACGAACATCTAACGCCAGGTAATCCTGACTTCAATAAAAAGGTGCAGGTTCAGTGATTTCAGCCACTTCTTCAGCCAGCGGTCTCCTCAAAAGCTCCATCGGCAGGCGGTGAAAAGAAAGCTTCGGCTTCGACAGGCGAAGGGAACGAGAAGGGTTCTCTCTCCCCTCCGCTTCCTCTCCTCCTTCCTCGTCTCGTTTCCTCTCTCCTTGGGGAGCGAGCGTCACTGTCTCCCTCTCCTCTCTACACCACAGTGCTGACAGACGGGTCAGACAAGTTGAGTTGGCCCGTGATGTCAGTGGGTGGGTACTGCTGCAGAGGTGAAGAGAAATGGAGAGAAAAGGAGACACACAACAGGATGTTATTTCTTGTCAAAAGCAGCATTTGGAAGCTTTTTTAAAAAATCTTTTGCCATATTAATATAATTATCTAAACACTGACTTTGATTTTAAGAACACCTGTGCTTCATTTCTGTAGCAACTTAGAAGCAGAAGGGTTCTCTAACCCTCCTCAGGCACACCTCAGTTTTGTTATCTTCTTTTAAGTTTGGGTTTTTGTAAAGGGGTTTGGTTGTGCCTGACGGGGGCTAGTTGGGAGCAGACGTAAGATCCTGAGAGTCTGACAACAGCAAATTTGAATCAGGCATCATTTTTTTTTTTTAGCCTTACAACATGACTGGGTGATAATTTCCTGCCATGGGTAAAAAGGACAACTGACTTATCTCCCCACAGTCATTTGCACGCATGCAGTCAGGCGGCTTCTCTAATTTTAGCAGCTCAGGCAGAGAAGGTGAATTTTCGGCTGATTTCAAAGTGCTGTTGTGTCGGACTCTTACGTCCTGTCCCCGCGTCACTCTGCTTCCTTTAAAGCAGAGTGTGCGGCAACAAGATCCCGAATCCATGCAGGTGCTTAGTTTCTATGGCAACAGTGATTTTTGCTTGTGACTGAGTCTTTTCAGTGTGTTTCTGTGGCAGCAGTGAGCCACATCTTTACAATGCTGAGGTTGTTTTTTGTTTCTGCTACTGAGCAAAAATATAGAAACCGTGTGAAACAATCGCATTAAATATACATTATAAATAGAGCTTTTAACGTGCTGTTTATTGTGGAACAGCTTCATATTTGATGGAGCAATCCGCCTCCTCTTTAATCCAACTGATTTCCAACATGCCAATCATTATCCTGACTCAGCACTGTGTTGGAAAAACCTGTTTCATAACACCCAATGAGCAAGAAAACATCTATTGTTGTTACATTTATTGCATTACAAAGAGATCTGGGTAGATTTTGAGTTTCTGAACTAAAACAGGGAAGACTCTTGCCTCAGTGTAACCATCTCATACAGTACGTACTTTTTGTTTCTTTCTCAATTAGGCAAGATCTTAGGACTAAATGCCTCTCGTTTTAAGATGACGGAGCCAATACATTCAAGCATATGAGCTTCAGAAGCTGCTATGATGCAACCAACATGCTGACAGATGGGGCAACATCCAGACTGAGAGGTAAAATGTCAAATCTTCTCAATAAACTGGAGTCAGAGTGGATGTCCCTCATCTCCTTGACCCGCGAGTTGCATCATCATATGGCTTACAGCCCCCTTTTGGGTCTCCTCATGTGCTGTACCTTGAGGGCCTGCTAACAGCGCACCCTACTGGGGGTCAAGTGGACCAGCAAAAGAGAGACACTTCACTGACATCACAACCACAGTTAATGCTTATAAAGCTACTTATTCAATACAACTATGGTGATTCTTCTTAATATATGGCACTACTACAAAGATTATTTCTACTTCTTCTATTGTTACTACATCTATGACAGTTACAGTAATCGGCATGCTTGCAGAGGGAGAGAGGAGCAGTGTGGCATGTGGGTGAGGGACACTGACACTCAAGTCCATTGATATCCATTAATAATAAAAGAAGAACATTTATATAAAATCAAAATAATGGTCAAAGACTGAAGATGGCAAATTAGAGCATCTTTTGTGATTACACTAAATCCTGTTTTGTGTTTCCACTGTGAGATATTATATATTTTTATTTCCACTGGGGCTCCCAAACCAGCATCCGAACCCTCAGACATATTAACAATGGCGATTCCACTCTTCTTCTCTTCAAACGAGACCAAATCTATTGAGAAACCTCCAGGGGAGAGTAGACGTGGTTTGGCTCAATGCCAAAACATCCATTTAAAAAAAAAGACAGTTAACACAAGAGAAAGAGAGAAAGACAGGAGATCAAATCAAAACACAAACACAAAATTTTTTTTAAACTTTGCGACCAGTTAGCTTAGCTGCCATTGGCTACGTCTCCCCTGAGAAACACAGTCAAAACACAGTGTTAGTACAGAAACCTTTCTGAGAAGGTGTCTGTGCTACCTCCAGAGGTTATAGCTTTTTATTTTTTTATTTTAGAGGCCCATGCCAGATTTGGTCAGCGACCAGCTATGTCTGGCGAAGCAGCTGGGTGCAAATGACCACGGGTCACTGGTTTGTCAGAGCACTCCAAGCTTGTGGAGTACAACCTCCCAACCGCAACGAACAGGGGCTTTTCAACTGAACTGTGAAAGAATGGAGGAAACCTGACACTCTCATTGTGCTGCAACAAAGGAGTCAAGCAAAGATAAAGAGATGGTGTAAAACACAATTTAGAAAAAAAAAAAAAAAAGAATAGCTTGAATTTATGCTTGCCTTGTAACACAGTGAGAGTATAAGGCTTCATAGAGCCCATTAAAACATAAAAGAAGACTGTCTTCAGCACCTGAAAATGTACCCTGAAAGAGGCATGCACAGGTCAGACCACAAGGACACTGAAAAATAAACAAGAATTATGACAAACAAAATATGACAAAGCAAAAAGTAATTTGATTAATAGAAATCCATGAGTGTAATCCTGAAATAGACATGTTGATAAATAAGACAACACATTAGTTTTCTTCTCAGCAGGACTTGGCCATCACGACTACCTTGGAAATGGATTTTGGAAAAATGACAGAACACCAGCGCATGCTTTTCAAACCAAAAGCAAACCAACAGCGGCTGAAACCCAAACGGAGGAAGTGCGGGCGGGATTGGTGCAAAGAAAGGTGGATATACAAAGGATCAAGCAGTCAAAAAGACAGGACGTGAACACAAATATATAAACACACACAAACCACACGCTCATGTACAATACACACACCACAATACCACTAAATAGGACACATTCGCCAGAATCCACGTCCAAACCAGAGGCACGGAGGAAGAGCAGCCCAAGACAAAACACCACTGGCAGACTGCTTGCTTTTGTCGCCCCCCTCCTCCAGAAGCCACTAATCCCATCAGACCCACCCCCCCCACCAAAAAAAAAAACCAAGGACACTTGGGACGCCCCTCCCCAAATTCAGAGCCCAGCTCCTGGCCTGGCCTGACCTGAGTTCCTGCACTGATGCCCTCCGGCCTGTAGAGGAGCTACAGATGCTAAATGGTGATGGCTGATCAATGGTGAACGGACAGACACGTGGCAGAGGCCGCGGAGTCGGGTGGAAATGGGTGAGCATGGGACTCTTTCGCGGTCGGATATGGGGATGTAGGCAGAGAGGACAGAGAAAGAGAAAGGAGAGGGCTGAAAGTAGAGACAGAAGAGGAGAAGAAAAAAGGAAAGAGAGGGAGGAGTAAACAAGGGAAGATGTTGCTTCTTCGTCTCCTTACCGTGTCTTTGGAGGACCTACGTCTCTTGATGCTGGAGGCCAGGGTGGTACTGATGGACCTAAAAGAGGCTTTCTTTTTGGGGTCGGGCTCTGCTCTACCACTTTTCCTATCCTAAAATAAATATATGTAGAAACATTATTCATATTCTCTGGCTGGGGTGATAACCGTGGTTTCAGTCTCACCCATTCTCTCTTCCCATCACCACCACCACCACCCGCCACCCAAGTAAATTACCTTATTTTATATTGACTAAATAGAGGGAGGGTCCTTGTGAGAAAGACTACAGCACTTGGAAATGTAAAATGCGCAAAGAGGGAGAAAGAAAGGGATAAAGCTTAGTTAGATGTGAGAGTGGAAATAGTCTGTTCAGGCTGATATGAGGGCATCTGCATTTTATGTAACATTATCACACTGGGACTGTACAAGATGGCACAATAGTCCTCTAGAAATGTGCTGACACATTCACTTGGCCCCTAGAAATGCATTGAAATGAGTGATGACTAGTAAAGATGTCAGTGGGTGTGATACCTACATTACGCTACTTTAACCAGCTAAAATAATCTGCCTACGCGCTCAATGTTGCTTGAACACACACATTACAGTTGAAAGTTCCTCATCTCAACACACAAGTGATCGTGAATCATAAATGGATCGACTAAACATGCCAAATATCACTTAACAAAATATCTCAAATCTACTCAGTACTTGGTTCTGACACAGGTCAGACAAAGAAAAAAAGAAAAAGAAGCAGTTTTAACCATATCCTGAGAAGACGGCAAAGCCAATTTGGTGCCCTCCCTCCCTCATACCATCAGAGTGCCCCACAGCTACTCTCAGCACAATAACTGCATGTTTGTGTGCAAAAAAACTCATATTAAGGTATTCTTACATCCTGAGTCTCTAGAGAGGAAGAGGGCTGCATAGGGGGAGAAAAGAAAAATAAAATAAATTTCCATCCACTGAATCGTTATTACTTTAAAGTAGATCCTTAAGCAAAAGCCAAGGGAACTAAAAAGGGTGGATAGTTAAAAAAAAAACTAGCAAAGCAAACAACCACATCCAAAGCCAGGCAGGTATAAAAAGTCAAGAAGCTACATTATCAGAGGCCACTAAAATGCATATCAAAGAGGGAAAACAACAGCGACAAAAGTCAGTAATTAAAGCCCATTTAAAGTCATTATACCTTAAAGAGGTATAATGGAAATTCACCCCACACACAAGGGAATGGGATGGAGAATGAGATGGGGTGCAAGAAAAAAAAAGGTTTGAGAAGGGATGGCTTTCTACTGCTGCTGCAAAACAATATTCTTACTTCTAAAGTTAAAGTGCAAAAAAAAAAGTAAGTTTGCCATTTTTCTACGTGTGACTTCATGGTCTGAGAAGATGGAGGCTAAAAGAAGGTACTTCTAAAAAAGAAAGCACTCTAGGACGGATGTTAGTAAAGTATAAGTGGAGGATGAGTGAGCAGTTGCCGGGAGGGAGGCCCTTCGGGCGGGCGGGGCAGTGTGGTGTGAATTTCAGCATGCCAAAACGCTTTATGGATGGAGGGAAGGAATAAAGGGGGAAAACATAGAATAAGTAAACACAAAACAAATAGCATGACAAATCAACCCTGGCCAGCACTGGCCCCGCAGTACATCCTTTTTCATCAGGTCACATGACTTGGCTCTTTTAGGGTACAGTTGTACCACCCATCACCCCGCCAACCGGCACTTTTCTCTCAACCTCCTGATGACATGATATCAGGTGGACAGCAGGCATTAGCTGGCGTGGAGCATAGGTGAAAGCTGGCAGAGGAGTGATTGGTGCACAACATCACTCAATTTTAGTGCAGGTAATAGTAAATAAAATATTTTTCCTGTTGGAAGATGACATTACTTGTTAGTAAATGGTGAAAGTCAGCCTGTGTAACAAGTGCTTCTGACTGTTTCATCTTGGTTCAGGAAAAAAAAATCAGTGCCCAAGTGACGACAGTTCTCTTCTTAAAATCTTGACTTTCCTTTCCATTTCTTACACGTCTGAGGCTGCAGGATTGGAGTCTGGCCGCTCTGAGCCCTGATGAGGTGCTGCGTGTGCACAGTCCCGGCCATGCAGGGCATGCTGGACCATCAGATGAAGCGCGGCATGGGACTTGCACAGTGTACAGAAGCCGCCTGTTTCGTGCCGGAAACAAGTGAGCCGCCGCAGTGCATCATCATTATACATCATCATTATCATCATCACAGAACAGGGTCTCCAACACTTTGTTTTCACCCCAAATTGACACCAGTTTCAGTCTTGTTCAGACTGTGCACTTCTGAATAACATCTGTTTTAAAAGGGAAAGCCAAAAGCCGGACGTGTAGCCTCTCAGTGATGTAGTGGTTAACAAAATCTAACAGCAACAGTACGACACTACTACGACAAATCAGTGGAACATATGTATATCAGTATGACGTAAATTTATAGAATACATTATAGTTGGTAGCATTTAGCGGAAGTTACAAAACAAGTGGAAGTTCAACCTATATCATTGGTCAGTATTAACTCATTACAGATATATTGCCGTTAGCATCAATGTTGAGAGGGATATGGAAAAATAAGTCAACGGAAGAAATGTAAATTCTACATTTTTATCATCAGATGGTTCCATTTGTAATATGTACTTATATTTCTGTAAAACCTAGACTCGTTTTCTGCAAAGTTTACTCAAAATTTTATCTACATTTATTTACTGTTAAGCACTTTTCAGAGATGGTATCCACAATCCATAATATCAGTTACTTCATGTATCTGTAAATGTAACAGCTTCAGAGCTGAAAAACACTGGTTTCCACCATATCAAACCTTATTCTAACATAGAGAAAGCTAACGTGCTCTTGTAGTATTTTTCACCTCTCTACTCCTTGTTGGTGAGGGATGTTGTACACACTGGCACCTTTCACAGTCAGGTTAAGCTATCTTGTTATATCTGGTCCTTGGCACAGAGAGGGAGAACAGTTGTCTAATTTCCAAATATTTTTTAATAAAGAACTGTAGCTGAAGAAATTTGCTTTTTTTTTTTTTCTTTTTTTTTAAGTGGATGCTTTAAAATGATCTCAGTGAAGGAACAGCTTTCTAAGACAGTGTAACCTCTCCATTAGCATGACTATAAATTTTGTACTTTAGCTACATTGGAAATGTTACAGAAATTTTTTTGTGCGACCGACTAAGTTTGCTTTCATGGCTTTAAAATCTGCAATAGCTGATTTTTTGGCCATTTGGGAGCAAAAGAAACAAGCTATGAACACAAAACTGACGAATAATCACCTTTTAAGTTGATGGTGACGTAGTTAGCTAACAGCTAGTGATTTACATGTACAGCAGATACAGAGCAATGTTAGCATCTGAAGTATTTCTGCCGATGTGCTGAATGTCCAATATTCACTCTCTGTAGTTGTTTTTGGTCTCTGTCAACACTCGATATCTGGCTCTTTAGCTGCCGAGTACACCATTTTGTTCACCAGGTAGTTGCTAGCTTTGTCTGCCTGCCTTTTGTGCTGGTCTGTTGATTCTTAAAGCTTAGCTAGCTGCTATTGCTGAAAATAATGCTATACTACAGTAAGCATAGCTACACAGTGCTACACACAATAATACTTATAATATAGATTATAAATTTAGATCATAAAGATTAAATCATCATTAAAAGACAGCTATGTTCTCTTACCCAAATATAAATATCTACTCAGATTAAATAGGTCTACCCCTCTACATCTCTGTGGCTACAGTTCCTTAAAGCTGGACTGTCTTAAGCATGCAGTTCTATCAGTGCATGCACCTTTATTTTGTATGGTAGTTAGCTTATATTTAGAGGGCTTTTGAGCATTAACAGCATGTCGAGATAAGGTCAGCCTGCGGAGGATGAGGGGTGTACCACGTGAACAGATTTTGGTTAGTCAGAAGTGCACGTTCTCTGAGATTTCATCCTCGTGTTGAAAGGTATTGTGGGTGCACAGTACTGCACAGTGCTTTGCATAATACACCAACCTGCAGTGTAAGCACATAATTACATACAAACACATGTGCAAGCAGTCAAAAATGATGCCAACGATGGGACTCCAAGTTTCAGTGCTTGCTGTACTAAGGAAGGAGGAGGCCACATAAACTGTGAACTTAGATTTTCCGTTGTGTTGAATGTGTGTCCTACATAACCAAGCTGTCGTTTTTCATTTGTGAAAATTAGATCAAATCAGTGCACCCAAACAGTATGAATAATATCCTGAATAATATTCACGCAGAACTGAACAGATTGTATTAGTTCGACTTCGTGGGCTCCCTGTGTGCTCCTGAGAGCATGAGACCCCATTACGGCAGTTATAGTTAGAGCAGTGAAGATTGTGTGTGTCCGTTTTTGTAGCTCGAGGGCCCACAGTGACGGTCGATGAGCGAGATGAGCAGACATGAGCTGTCTTTGTTCAGCGGTGCAGAGATATCAACATGATCGTCATTGATATGGATCTGAAACGTGCTGGTCTACAGGCAGTTTAGTGTGTCCCTCTCCTTTCTCAGTGATGCCCCCCTTGCATGCACTCGCCTGCTGTTTGCACCTGGAGAATGTACATCTATATGAGGACACGCATGACAGTTACATACAATAGTTGGGTCGATGGCAGACACTCTGAGAAGGACACTGATTTGCTGACAGGCACTTGTGATTTTATACTGTACCTTCCTCCAGCCCTGCTGTCTCTATTCAGCGGGGCCAGACACTGAGTTTTGGTTCAAGGCTTACAGAGAGGCAGCAGACAGGCTGCCAGGGCCACATCACAGACTCACAGTGTGACAGGCCATCAAATGCTGAACCCTCCAAGCAATCCAATCAGGGAGTGAAACCGTAAATAATAAAGGAAAGGAGGGTGTGTGGGTGTAGGAAGGGTGCTCCAATGCTCCAATGCTTTGCAGGCACATTTGATTGCACTGGAGTACAGGGGCAAATCATGTTCTTCATGTGCTGAGTAGAGGACTGCATTGTTTGATTGTAGCTAAAGGGGTCGGTTCACTCAAATTAGAAAAAAAAAAAAATATCTCATTTACTTGTGGAAGCTCACCATGCAGATGGCTTTGAACCACAAATTCAATTCCATTCACCTCAATTTTATTGGTTTGGTCCCAGCAGGTAAAATCAAAACTATCTGCATGGCTGGATACCACAAGAAGAACAAGAGGAAAAATATGCACTTTTGAAATTTGGGAGAACTGACCTTTTAAACGGATTCCTGTTGAGACAGTTAATGTGTTTGCATGAAGCCTCTGTCATGCAAGTTTTACACTCTCATTTGGTGTCTGCATTATGGACACCAAAGTGGATAAGGAGACACAGTGTGCACTGTAGCATGACGCTTTGCAGTGATGCCGACAATACTGGGAGAGTCACTGCTGTGTAATTGTAGCAGGGCATTGATTTTGCTCTTTATGCTCTATTTGTATTGTTAGCCCCTGGCTGCTGATGGTATGGAAATCGGTGGTGACGCAATGAAAATGCACCCACCGCGCCAGTAATCACTGTTATTATTGTTTTTATGATACATTTTGGCAGGACGTTTGTTTACTTTTATTGGCTTTCCATGTCCACATCATCTGACCTTATGAAGCGTGTAAGCACCACAGCAGCTTAGAACTACTAGTTCATGCCATGGACATGAAAGGTGAAGTTTTAATTCGGATGTCCGTCATGTTAGAGGATCGCAAGGCTAATTATCTTATTGTTACTCTAACAGCAAGAGGTGATATGGAGGCGGAAATGGCCCTGCTAATTAGTTACATACTAATGAGGGGGTCCCGGCCACCGCTTGGCTTCCTGAGGCCTCCTTACTCTCCTGCAGGCACACACAAGAGACACGGGCGCTGTTGGCCTCTTGGGACTCTTAGCACCTACAGGGTGGCCTCTTACAGTACATGAGGACATCAGAGTTCACGCTTTCTCATATGGCGATCTGGCGGTTGACCACTATTGATGAAAATAAAAAGCTCCCAGAGGGGCTGAGAGACAGAAATCAACCCTGATTGAGGGGTCTTTCCACCCTGGGTGTGAGCAGGCAGAGGGGATCATTCCTACCTGCAGGTTCTTCCTCCAAACATTGACGGCCGCAAAGGCCAGCTGCATCTGCTTCCTGCGGGCGTCTTTATGTCGTTTATAGGCGATTTCGATGAAGATGAGGAAGATCCCTGCTGCTATGCCTCCAGCCACCAGCATGAAGACCCCTTTTAGAAAGGGACAGATGAACAGAAAGAGAGCAGAGATACATGTGTGAGCTGTTCTGCAACTCCGCCGCTCCCACTGAGCATGAATGCATGGCCTGCCCGTCATGCCCAGTGGTCGCCCCTCCTTTTTCAACCAGCTTCCTACTGACGACGGCAGCTGCAACCCACACAGTAGTAATAGAAGACCACAACCGCACAAAGCCACAGCACAAGATACTGTACGGCACACTTCCACAGAGCACCCACGCCGACACTAAAACAACGATTTTGTAAAGGTATTGGACAAAAAAGGGCTACAGTACCTTACCACTGCAGTTTTTGTCCAATCACTTTTTTAACGCTTTCTCTACGGCATTAGGACCATACCTGCCATGTTTTCAAAGGTGAGTGTGGCTGGGGCATTGCTCCTTGAGTCACACTCCTGGTATCTCACCCAGGTTTTATCTAGGTCTTCCATGAAGCCGTTCTCATGAGAACTGCAGGGGGTTGGGGGTGGTGGGGAGAGAGGTGACAAAGTTAATACACGCCGCAATGACGGAATATTCGAGCCGCTCACTCCCAGATAGCAACATACATGAAACACACAGACAGCTGGACAGGTGTAGAGACAAACAGACATAAACTTGACAGAGACAGACAGAGAGGGCAGGAGAGGGAAGATACAGAGATAGAAGATGTGACATAAGGCAATGTATTGGGTGGCTATAAATGGTCAATACGTGACCATGAAATCATATTGATAAGAAACAAAAAAGTCATACGAGTAATGCAGCTTCGGCTGGGACAGACCTGAGAATGGCCAGGGACACATTCTGTTTCCAGGGGCTGTCCTTGCGCATGCCTATGCCAAAGCCCGAACGGAAAAACAGCTCTCCCGTGGTCACCAGGTCGCACTTCTGCGAGGCTTCAAACTCCAGCACCGCAGAGTCCCAGATGAAAGCATGCAGCTTGCTGTGGGGCAGGGGGAGGGAGGGAGGGAGGAGGAGGAGGAGGAGGAGGAGGAAGGAAGGGAGGAGGAGGAGGAGGAGGAGGAGGAGGAGGAGGGGAAGGAGGGGGTTACGGTGCAACAGTACAATGATTTACATACACATTTACGGCTCCCACCCCTCTCTCTCTCGCACACCAGATCGTGTGTGTCATTCAGCGTTTACCAGCAATCTCTACCGTTGCTTATGGCCCAAATGAAATCCAATGCCAGATGGGTGAGGGCGCGTCCCCCATTGGATTCCCCCCATCTCAAAGATGTTCGTCTGGGTACAACCTGAAAAAGGGTGCTCCTCGACTCAATGTTAGCTCAACCTCACACTGGTGTCAGTGCTGTTGCCACGTCCACACCTGCCACTGTCCCTTGACGTCTGCCTTGGCCGGGCGATGGGCCTGGGTCAGAGGGAACACAGCAGTAAGTCCTGCTGCTTCCGTCTGGTCCGGAGGTCCATGTCCCCCCCCCTGAGCTGACTGGACTGACCCTGGTCTGTGTGCCTGATAGGTTGAGCAGCCGGCCGACACGTGCCCTGGTCGGCCCGGCCTGGCCGAGACTCACTTGTCACGCACGGCCTGGATAGCCTCGGCGGCACTCTCATAGTTGTGCTTCTCCATGTGGCGGTACATGGTGCTAAGCTCCACCTGCCGCCGGAAGTAGATGTCCACGGAGCTCTGCTTCACCGTGGCGTAGATGAACTTGTCTGATGGGTTTCTCAGCTGCACAGAGAGACAACGACAAGACAGTCGAGTAATGACTTCTAATAACTTCCATTGATATAGTTGATTCCAATGGTATAATCTATTGAATTTTTTATATAAATAAAAATGTTCTGTAGTAACATGGTCATGACACCACACTCTACCCACCCTTGGGTCATTGATGCCGGTGATGCGCTCCTCAGGCCGGTCCAACACCAGGAAGGCAGCCAGATTGGCAGTGTAAGAAGCCACAATGATCATGGCAAAACCAGCCCACACCATACCCAGGATTCTCGCTGAGAAGCTGCGCGGCGCACCTGTGTGGTGAATTCAAGTTTTAATCAGCTCAGTCATTTTCTAATTCGAGTCAGATTAATAATGTAGAGTAGTTGGGCTGATACCTCCATCACTGTTAACTAACAGTTCTACCACTCAGTGTTGATAAACTGCTACTTCTGTTATTACTACTGTTATGACTACAACTGCCAATAATGATAGAAAGGATTATGGATCCTTACATCACAGTATATCACAGTACTCAATTATGAACTTATCAGCTTTCTCCACAAAGGCCTGTCAACTCATTGCAAACTGAAATCAAATTATTTCCAGACATAAAATCCTTCACGACAAGGGTTAAGGGCTGACGAAAAGCAAACCAGAGCTGTAGCCATTTTTAGCTAATAGTACTCTTACTATTACTGTACTTTTTTTTTTGCATTGTATTTCCATATTTGTAGTGTATTGTGGTTTTACAAGAATAAAAGATGTAAAACTAAAGAAATTACCAAAAATATAACCCACTAAAAATACTAAAAAGGAAACACTTGAAGACAAATGAAACAAGGAAAGGCAACAGGTCCAAACTGTTTAAAGACAAACTGCATCAAAGCCTGTCATTGCAAAATGTCATTTGAAAGGAATTCATCTGTCATCCGCAAAGAATATCTCCACAGTCAGGCAGCACCTGGAGCCACAACTAACCTTGATGTTGGTCTTTTTACAACTGAAAGCTGTGTAAAGATCAAAGTACTCAACGGCATTACAGTGTTCTGGGAAAAAGGGATCATTTACTGCTCAGTACGAGATGATTTGCAATGATGTTTCTCCTACTGGGTGTGTCTCACCTTCTCCTATTCCAGAGTTCAGCAACACTCCCCAGGAGAACCACATAGCGGATGATAAGGTGAGGGCATCTTCTTCTTCTTCTTCGCTGTTTACTTTAAATCTTCCAAACGGGCTAGAGTGGAGAAATTGGGAGGGTTGCAGGAGATAAAATGAGAAATGGCTGAGAACCTGCAGGAGGGAAAAACCCTGGCAACCCCAGGCAGGGAAGGGAACTGAACAAGCAAAGCAAGAAGGAGACAAAGTCCACAGAAAGAAAGCAGACAAAGACGGTGGCGCAGGGACAGAGCGGTGGGATGGTTGGAGCCAATCTTCCCTTCTGTCTGCCTTTGTGTCCACACTGAGGGAAGATCTGCAGCGCTCAGGGGAGTGCATGTACAAGCACACTTGCACTTTCAGTCATGAATACACATAAACACATACACACACACATGGGCACACACATACACACACAGGTCCCCCTTGTACCTGAACCGGTCTAGTAGGTAAAGCATCACCGCCACCACATGCACCGATAGACCCACCAGCAGCCACAGTGTGCTTTGGAACGGCTGCATGAACGAGTCCAGTGTACTGCGAGGAATTTCCTGAAAACACACAGCGCAGTCGCTTATTGGTTGATAATGAACAACAAATTATGTCTGCATGTTATAGACAAACAAAAGAAAATACTGGTCTTTTAGTTAAATTGGCTAAAATGTGCAAAAACACCGATATGATCCATGAAGGAGATGTAACGTTAGCAGAAACCATGGCTGCATATAGATCAACATCCCACTCGCTGACTATTTTCAGATGAACCATGAATCAAAGGTATGCATGCATTGTTGTATTGCCTTTTACATATGTGACAAACTGCTGCCCACATAAGATAAAATAATAGGGAGAGTATTTGTGTTTTTCTAATTCACTTTTCAGCTTTTCAACTGTGTCTGTGCTGTAGAAAACAAGGTAAAAAATAACATCTTGTCTGTATTTGGGGTTTGTGATATGGCAGCTGAAATAAAAACTGCCCCAGTGGGTAGGTGATTACACAACAGGACAAAAAGTGTAACTCCCCAGTGGTTGTTGGACGTGACAGAAGACCAAACAGGCTACTTACCTTTTTAACAAGGATGGTGAGGCCCTGATATTTAAAGGGTTTGGAGAACTCGATATACTGGGCTCGCTCGTTGTTTATAGTCAGCGGGGCTACAATCATGTCAGCCAGGCCCCCCAGGAGCTCTCCCATCATGCCATTCCACTCTTTCTTGTTACTGTTGTTCACCTGGAGTCCCACAAGGAAGGTGTTAACATGAGCATCAGCTATCAACCCGCTGTCGTCTAGACCACTGCATGTTTCCAGGCTTTAAGGATTTGGGTTAAGTCTGGTGGGGCTAGGCGTGCTCCACATCTTTGAAACTGTCTCTGTCTTACATAACAGAGTTGTTGCTATTTGCAGTAGTTTATAAAGATCATACAGTGTAGAGAACCAAAAGTGCAGAATCCTCTGCTCATGATGTGCCTGCACAACAGGCTTTTTTTTCTGGGTTAGAGATGATTGTTTGCACAGAGAAAATCTGTTCAAAACATGCAGGTTTTTAAAGTGATTATATCGTGTTTGTCCTCATGTCCTCTCTTGTCTCACTTCTGTGAATGTTGATTTTATATTGGGTTGTGTTACACAGTCATGCTGCAATTTTGGTCAGGACTCTGTCACAAAGAGATCATCTTGCAACTAAATAATAACATGGCATTACAACATGGCTTGGATGTGTAATTACTCTGTATATCCAACGCTATATTTACAATAATATAAACAGTTACATAAACAATGCAGGGACTCTGAGATCTTATACTATTAGCTAAACTGTACATGCACTGGGACACGTAGCTCTGCCATACCAATATGGTGGCCACACTGATGCATCTAGAAAGTGCTGCAGGGATGAGATATTTTTGTAGGCCAACCATGACGTTAGCATCACCCTGGTCCCCTTGACAAAAAGCCAGTGGGATTTTTCTACTGGATTTTGGATTAAACTCTGTGACAAACAAAGGTTTACGATACTTTAACATTTTGTTCAGAAAAATAATCTTCACAAATGAACACCACTTTTATGACTTATACAATCGCCAGAAATAAAAAGCTATAGGCTTTTTTTTTTTTATCAGGCTATAAACAAACTACATCATGGCCGCATGACTTCAACATCACCACTACTAAACTTCCAACTTGTAGTTTGATTTAGTGCTTACCTCTTCTATAAATTGCAAAAGCACAAGTGTAAACACAACAAGGCAGTAAAGGTGGACTGGTGAGTAGATCAGTTTTCGTGTTCAGCGCGATGACGTTTAACCTCTGTAGTCTCATTTAGCCACTTGTTAGTAACTACCTTTTTTACGACATGTGAAACCTTATTTTATTTACTGATGTATTTAATGTTATAGAATAAAACATGAAGATGTCTTGAGCTTGTGTTAATCTCAGACCTTATTTCAGTTATCTAACCAAAAACCCATTAAAAACAACTAGAGACTTCAGGATGGGGGAACCAGATGTGCAAACGTGCTAACTCCTTTTCTCACTGCTGCAGCACTATTACTGTATATATCTATGCTACCAAACTGTTAGCTAAAAGTTACTGTGTTGTGAATATACAGGTAGCATTGCAAACGAGGGCAGTGTCAACAAGTAAAACTTGAATGTGATAAAGTAAAGGTGCATGTGAGGGACATTCTGGGCTCTATAAATTCATGAAGGTGCCCCTTTTTGAGCAATGCAAGGTTAGGTTAAATATAGCTAAGCCTACTATGACATTGTCTTTTTAGATGATGACAAAGACAAAAACTTTTCAAGGGCGATGATGAAAATAAATTAGCCCTGTCATCACAAGATGTGTTTTCATATATAAATGATGTTTAATTATTTTTGGTATGTAAATGGCTTGTATATATATGTTTTCCTATTGTCATAAACCATAGAAGAGATAGTGATTGATTAAAAAAATACACTGGACATCTTGCTCCTGGTATATATATTAAAATCAGAAGGTTTTGCAAGTCTGATCAGGATGGTGTGATGTAAAGATGACATTCAGATAGTGGAAAGGATCTTAAAAGACATACCAAGAGACAAAGTTCACATGCTGTTAAGCACTACAGATGGAGCTGTGTGATTCACCTCAACTAAAGCCCAAAATAGGTATTATCAGAATCAGAATCAGAATCAGAATCAGGTTTATTGCCAAGTATGTTTTCACGTACAAGGAATTTTTTCTGGTGATTGGTGCAGAGCACACCAAAACACCGAGGCAGCCATCTGCGGGGGGGAATGGGGAAAAACAAGTGGAGAGAAGAGGAGAAAAAAATAACAGAACCCAAACTATAAAGTGTCTAAATCGTTGCGGGAAACAGGAAACTGACCTTTTTATCCAATGACCACAGTAGCTGGTGGCCAATAAATTAGAATCTGATTGTTTAGTTATGATAACAGAGACAAAATTTGCTGGGTGTCTTAAATGTCTGCTGTACATTCGGTGAGGCTGCTTTTAAAAGTACATTGTTATGTTATCCATCCTCCATCTTATTAAAGCCATGTTACTATTAAGCCATCTTTTCACTTTGCTCAGGTGCCTGCTAGGCAACCTGGTAATCATGGTTATATGAGGTAACTACATTGCTAATCAAAGAAATTCTTTAATTTAATCTTTTTCCAGGTTTATAATCAGAAACTTGCTTGCGGTGGGTCAGAAGAAGACAAGAGCTCGGTAATGAATAAAGCTTCACACTGAGAAAGAGAAAACTGTTTTGAGGTACTGTGTTTGTTTTGTTTGACACCACTATAATTTTATTCTGCTAAGGGAACATTCTCCTTTTTTCTCTGGTAGATTTTCAAGTGGGTTTTATGTGACATTACCTTCCTAACTAATTAGTACTTCCAAACTGACAACAATACTCAGCCATGGTGTTTGCTGCCCGCTCAGTCCTTTAGTGTAGACATTCAAAAACTGACACTAGATCAGTGACGATGAGCAATTTCACCCTCTGGACGTCTGACGTCATGTATCTCTGCTCTATGACTTTGACTCTGAATAGTCAGTGAGATCAAAAGTGTTAGTGGAGTGAAATAAAATGATTAAAAAAAAAAAGTGGAGTATTGTGCCACATGCAAAAACATGACAAATATATCTGTTAATGTAAAACTGACCCGCTCCTGAGTTCCAAATTTCCCATCAGCCACCAGGTGCACTTCATAGGTAAAGTTCATGGTCATAGCCAACTTGATCAGGAGATCAATACAGAATCCATAACAACACTGCGGTACAATTGGGCGACCTGTAACAAAACCAGCAATGGTTGCAAGTTACAATCAATCCAGAGGAAACGTGTGCGTGTTTTTCTTTTTAATCCAAATGCGGCGCACGTAGACTGAACAAGGTACATGACACAGTGCACTGCAGACGACCACACACAGTCACGCAGCACACAGCATACGGAGGAAGCATGTCCCAGCATCCCAGCAGTCACTCATTCTGAATGGCACACTCAGATACATGCATACATATATAGATACCTACTGCATATATATGTATGCATCTCCAGTGGATGTTTGGCGAGTGCGGTAAAAGCACAGTGATAATATAAACGTCCCTGATGTGTTACCTGGGATGGTCTCATTGGGCCCAGTGCAGATAACCTTTTTAATTAAGACTCCATTTAATGTCATTTCCTCCTTGCATGTTCCATCCGGCAGAGTGGGTTTCACATACACAAATGGCTCCTGGTGTATCGTCACTATCTACAACAGATGGGACAGAAAGCTGTTTATCACATCGTTAGAGCTGGATCAGATCGATCCCGAGGGACTTCAGAGCGCTGCAGCGAGAGGGACAAAAATACTTGGAAAACTCCCAGCAGATTCACAAATGCCCATGTACAAACTCCCAGATGCTCATGGACACACGAGGACAAACAGATGAATGTTAAAATAACTGACAAGGATACAGATGAGAGGTTCTTTGCAGGCCCACGAGAAATTTGAAGAGATAAAAGTCATAGCAGATAAATCACTGCCTCCTCTATGAACACAGATCAACTTCACTCTCTGAGGAACAAACGTTAACACACTGTCCAACAAAAGTATATCAGCCCCGCTCCGTACTCCATCTGTGTGGACATGAATGTCACATTGCGGCAGCGAAGTGAAGGCACACTACCTTTAATCGAGTGGACATCTGGAAGCCCTGTGGTTTCTCAGTCTCTCCTCCGGGCCAGATGATCTTCCGCTGATTGTTCATTACCACCTGCAGGGATGCCACACGCATGTAAAGCATTATAGGTGAGTGCTGACAGAAGGCATGCTGCTGATGAGGCTCCAACACTGTGTGTGGGCAACACTAATGAGTCAGCTTTAAATAACCACAGCTCAGCGGTTCTTTCCTTTATTGCACTGGCCTCTGACTTATGTATCGTACCTGAGGGTTTCAGGAACTTATTATTATCACACCTATCAGCAGGAAACTGAAGTGCTGGTCCTCGCGGGCCTTTCTGCTGGCTGTGCATAGCTGATGTATTTAATAACCACCATTAACTACAAATTCAATATGATTTGACAAAATAATCTTAACACAAGGTTAAGATTACCAGAGCATCTGCTGATGAAGGCCACTTTTGAGGTCAAGAATGAATTTAATGCTAAAATCAAATATATTTTATCTTATGCAGACCAGTTTTTACAGTTTTAGCTATAGTTTCCCACATTTAGCACTCACTGCATCAACTTACATGAGACAGGTAGGTAGGTAAACCAATACAGAGAAAATTTCATCCATTTTCATTTCTGAGAAATGGTCAGTTGCATTCATGAGTGATGTTCTTGTAGAGCCAAACCCAAAAGACTGTTCATAATGGCAGAGTGGTTTCTCTTGTTCACTCATTGCTGCTCCACAACAGCAGCGGCTATGTGCAATTTGATTTTCATTCTGCAGTGAAATAAATGGAAATCTGTCTGAAAGCTTTTTTGTAAAATGGTCAGTAATAAAATTAAATATTTTTTCTTTAGGTCTGTTTTAAATTTAGGACTTATGAAGCACTGTAGGTTGCATTTCCATACACATGCATCTCCAGCTTTCCCTCTGCAGTTGAACGCTTTTAAGAGTGGATGGATCTACACGCCTCCAGCAGAAATAAGTGTGTGTTTAATGGGAAAGCATCTCAGCAAAAACAACTAGTGATTAAAAAAGTTACCAGTCATTTTTAATGTTCAGAGGGTAACATAATATCCACTGAAGTCATGGTTTTACTGACATTTCACTTCTGACCAAACATGCTGACCATGGCCAGAGGTGAAACAGGCTTGAAACTTTTGACCAGAGGCGGCAGTGAAACACTTTTAAGCCTGACGTTAAGTTGCTCTTTAGCTCACCACTTCTCTCTCCGTGTCTCCTCTCTCTCCACTTTCTCCTGCCCTCTTAGAATCCCTCTGTTGTAATTTTTATCTGTACTGTATGTCCCAATTCATCACAGCAATAAAAATGGTAATAAATATTTGACATCTCCCTCATTCACTATGACAGAGTGATGTTGCATAGTGGTAGCTGTGGGGGAACTGCAGAGTGTTTTTCATCCTACATTAATTCCATTGTACTATAGATAGAAAACTGGGTCTGTACGTCCAGTATGGCTGCATCCACACTAATGTGTTTTCATTTTAAAAGAAAATGATCCCCGTCCAAACGAGCACTGTAGCTCTGTATCAGAAATAATCTCCATCCATACTAACACACCTGAAAATGCCATTTCACATGACCGTCCACGTACACTGGGCTTGCGCGTGCCAGCGTAAACAGGATTTGGTTAGTTGCAGAAAATAAATGAGGAACAACAAATGCAGGTGTAGCGATAAAATGCAGAGCAAGATCAGCAACACTTGTATTTCGTTATCCATGTTGCATTCAGCACTGATTGTCATGACCGAGAAGATCTTATCAGGGAGCGGATGTGGGCGTCTGCAGCATCATTTCCAAAGGTCTCTGTTTTTGCCCGTCCACACTACAGCGCAACACTGGAATATTCAAACTAAAACAGGATCAGTCTCCAGTTGAGCAGCTCAGAAATTCTGGGTAACGTGGACGCCAGGCATAAAATGTATGAGTGTAGATGTAGCCTATATAAAAATGGATGACTATATTAACAGAGTGGGTACAATGCAGTACAACCCAGTCATGGGCAGTGAGTATAACATAATTAGGAACTTTTCTTCTATTTCTATAAAATTACTTCACAGTCGCCCCTGCCTCTCAGTTTACCTGTGTTCCATTGTATATGCCAACTTGAATGAGTCGAGTCTTCTGGTAGTTGAGTATACTGTAGTGGGCGTACTTCCTGTCGCCGTCGTCATTGAATTCCACGCGTCCTGTGAGGCCCTCTGGGTATTTCGACGACATCAGCACCCTGCGGCAAGCAAATGAGATTGTGCGTGTGAATGGGTGCACAGGTGGTCATGCATGGATATCATGAGTGATCTATTAGAAATGCGACAGTGCTTTTTATTGTGTATCACTCAGTGCAGGGCTCTCCATTTAGTGCTCAACCATCAGAAACTGAAATTGAATGACATAACTTAAGCTAAATTAAGTCAGAGTTGAAGTTTAAGTTATGAATTTCTTGACCCATTTCTATCATTTAACACTCATAGTCAGAAAATACTAAACTATAGTTAAAGAAAGAGTTGGAATCCAATTTGCTATTTTATTAAGTTGCTTATCATAATAATTGAACTGTGATATCCTCATTAAACCATTAATTTTACCAAAAAAATAGACCTAAAGCAAGACGTTAGGTGTGTATTCAATCTTACCGTTTAAAAAGGGGCCCTGTTTTCCAAATGTTGGTGTTGCCCACACATCCTCTCGGGGGTTCTGTGATATTTTCCTTCTCAAAGAGCTCCTGGATGGACTGAGCCACCACAGCCACCGCATCATTGATATGTGCCGACTCATTCTTCCCGTTGATGAGCTGGAGGCCGATCAGACCTGAGACCAGGCCGACAACAAAGACAATCACTGACCTGAGCAAACTTTGCCCTCCCTGGATCCTTTTGCAATGCACAGAGTGGAAAAAAAACTTATAGGGCCTCCAGTTTAGACATCCTGAATAAAGGTCAGACATCAGTTGCATGATCCATCTTCGTTGCCTGTTTGTGTCTTGGAGAATAACTCAGAAAATATCCACATCTTGTCATTTATGAGATGAGGCAACAGAAATAAATGGACCATTTTTCTGATGTTGTCACTAATGACCTTTTCACAGCATGTGTAAAGAGTCCCTTGAAGTTGGATTTCTCTTATGTGGCCCTACCAGCTAAGGTTTGGGCAGTCTGCACAGGCAAAGCATTATCTGTGTTGGGACCAAACATAAATACCATGAGACCTAAATCTCAACAAAGCAACAATCCAACTTCAGCTAAGTTTTCTGATTGCAACCAGGTCCATCAGTCTTGCAGACACCTGGAGGGAGCTGCAGTGGAGGTGGATGAGATGGGACATGGACAGGACAAAACAACGCTCTGCTAGGGTTGATTGTGTCAGAGTGCCTGGGAGGATGACGCTCAACGTTTGTGACTGAAAAGTGATAAAATATTGTGAGACTTGTGCAAAAAAAAAAAAACCAGGAACAAAGAGAAAAGAGGCTGTTGTATCTTACCATTCTATCAGTTACCTGTTGCAAAACTCTCCCTTTATAATTCATTAGAAACCAGGGTATTAATATGACACAAGAGCACAATGAATTTACCTTTGAATAATCCAGGACATAGGCTACACATTTAAACTAAAAGCTGAGTGTGGACACACCACATTTAAACCTTTAAGCTTAGAAAGCTTCAACGTTTAAATGCTCAACACACAACACACCACTATACAGTTAATCGTGTAAATGCATCCATTGCTCCATGGTTAATCTCTTTAATCCTCCAAGTGTTATGATCGGCCTCAGAGTGAAGCCGGGGTTAACTCGTGTATTCCCACTGATCTCTGTTGGATGAACGTACCGTCTGGCGCCTCGCTCAGGGCTTTACCCGACATCTCCCGCTCGCCCACCAGCCACACGTAGCCCGAGCCTGTCATGTTGAGGAAGCGGGCAGCCTTGTACACTGCAGCAGCGTCTTCCTCACTGGAATTTACCACGTTGAAAACAGACAAAAGATAGTTTTTCTGCATCAGAGCATTTGCCATTGTGTGTGACACCTGATATCTTCAGCAGGAGTATTAATGAGTATTAATGTTGCAATAGACAATTACAAACATCAACAGGTTAACTAGTGTGACACTATCCCAGATCTGAAGCTGTCCCTTGGAAAGGTTGTATAAAACCCATACAAGCACATACATGGGCTCCTGTGTATGACTAGACCTCCATTACAGACTGGATTCTCAGTCCATTATATCATTATGACCTTGATTGCTACGGCAACTGTCATTAGGGATTGTGATAGTTTGACTTTATCAGTGTTTTTACAGACAAGTCTTATAACCCCAATACTAGTTCCTTCACACATTGTTCACACATGTAATATGAACTATATGCACAGTATCACTGTCATTACTACTGTACATTACATTAATGATGTGAAATATCTTTGTGTTCATTTTTGTCTATTTAGTCCTAATTTTCTCAAGGATTTTTATCTCAATCAGCTTGGTTACACAAATGCACTTTGGTTCACATATCAGATACTCCATGTATTTAGTATCTAGTTTCTTCAAGTGATGTGTGTGTGTCCTCTGCAGCAATTCATGCAATTTTAGACACATTTCCACAAGAACATTTTTCTGAAATTCAACCTAAAATACAGGGAAATCATTTTAATGTCACCTGCTTCCACAGCCGGGTGAAGCCGGTTTACGATGAATTAGGTAAAAGTGTGTCCATACTGGTGCAGCTGGCACCTCGAGGGCATTCTTAAGCAGGTGTCAGGTAAATATGAGACCTTCATCAACGCATGAGTGAAATTTAATGTGTAATTTGTGATTGTTGTGAAAATCTCACCTGGCGGACAGAATGATGACTCTGGCCTCCAGCTCTTTCGCCTCCAGCAGCAGGGCAGTTAAGTTAGTCTCCTGGCTGAACTGGAGGACTTTCTCTGCCTGTGATCGGGGCATAAGAAAGGTCAAGCCAGCTACTTTTCCCCACCTCAGACACCATGCTGCCTCTTTACCTGCTTGGTTTGAGCTTGGCCGATTTTGTTTGAAAACGGAAGACAGAGATAAAAAGGAAAGCGATCCAGGGGAACCGGCTGAACTAAAAAAAAAAAAAAAAAAAAAAAAAAAAAAGCTTGAAGGGAAAAAAACTTTTGCATTTGTTTGCATGCAAACTGAGGGTTATCAAGGCTCCAAAGAAGGACGTGCATGTGTTAGGTAGGGGGAAGAAGAAGGTCAATGCAACCAGTAACTAAAAACAGGTGAAGGGGGGTGAGGGGGACGTTTTCCCCCAACAAAAAACTGCTGAAAACTAGGGAAGTGCTACAGAACAGGAGGAAGTAGCATCTGGGAAACGGTTTTGTCCCACACTACCGGTTCTCCACAAAGGAATGGACTTGCAAACTCTTTTTGTGTGTGTTTGTGTGTGTTCTGAGTCATGCATTCCTTTATTGAAGGAGAAAATGAAAATGATAAAAGCGGGGCGCTGTTCACTGATTTCTTTTTTTTTCTGTAATGACCGAAAATTATAGATTTTTCATAACAAAATCATTCTTTATTTAAATCATAGGGAAATGTCTCAAAGTAAAAATTAAAGAAAACACGTGCTACCAAGAGAGGGACATTTCTGGGTCGGCTGGTGACTGGTTTGGGCTGGTTTCTAGTTGCTACGTTTGGAAAGTTGGTGGGCGGCGTGCATTGACCATGCAAATATACCTTAGGTCCTCGCTTGTTGTCATAGGACAGTTGGTCGAGGTTTTCATAGTTCCTTTTTTTATTCTGATGAGTAATGTGCACAGAGAAAATATGCAGACACAGAAAAATATTATAAACAGTTGAAAATGGAGGGCAGTAAAGCATTCCAACAAATCTCCACTTTTCTGCTTCGAATTGGGATCTTTAACAGAGGGGCTTGCAAAAAACATCAGAGATGACCACTAATGCTGAAATCATGTATACTTGTTCAAAATATATTATTCAGGGTAATTTATTCACTTATCAGTGATGATTCAGTAATTCACCTGCATCATTCAGTTACAAGAAATAATCAGATCAAACGCTGTTTCTTCTTCACCATATTTTAAAATAACTTTACACATCTGGAAACGTAGCATTTCACAAACAGAGAGCAATCGAGAGAGCGATCACATTTTCAAAACTCACACCATCAAGTCCTCCTAAAAAATATGAAGAGCTCATTAAAAGTTTTAGAGCACTTAAATGTTCAAAATTGCACGAGGAAACGGCCAAACCATCCAACCATCTGCTGAGATGACATCATTTCTCTGGCCCTGAAGTGCCAGATTCAGAGGCTGCAGCCAGTTCTATTCATAGTCTTTAACTTATCTGACCAGACACTTGGAACAACACATAAAAAGCTAGAAACCATCATCTACTGCAAATTGAACTCCCAGTTCAATACTACATACTAAGGATACTGGATTTGAGGATGGATGTAACACGTTCACACTGGAAAAGTGACAAAGCTTAATATACTCTGCCTGAATTTTGAATGTATTCTGAAATGACATGGTCCCACCATTTGCTGCACATCGGGGCTGCTGCACAGCTGTAAAGAATTCAGACTAATTGTGGATGGTAGTGAGACAGCTCCAGAAAGATCATGGAAAACAAGAAAATAGGTATTAAATCTTACTATTAAAGTAAGTATTAAAAAACATTTTGCTTTCTATTTGTAAAGTTTAACTACCATTGCTAAAACAATATAGTATTGTATAAAACAGTGGTTCCCAACCTGTGGCCTGGGGCCCAATGGTGGGCTGTGAAGGTATTGCAAGTGGGCTGACAAATCATTTGCAAAACAGTACAATTTAAAAAAAAATGTAATTATACAAGAAAATGAAAATGAAAATAATGTTTTTAAATGTTTTAAAACAAAAATGATCTTTAAAAACATTAAAAATTTAAAAAAACTCCTTTCATTGTTTTTTTTTCCACATAGTAAGGCAATGTCATAAACCAATGGTAGGAACTTTTATGTTGTCATTGACATGCCATGACATTGCTCTGAGAACGTATTACTTGGCCTCTGTATTGTTACGGGGCCAGATGTCAGTCGGCAATATTTTTGAGATTTTGTAAGTGGGCCATGAGCTGGAAAAGGTTGGGAACCACTGGTATAAAGATTATATAGTAATGACTCTATATATTTCATATGTAATATGGAATTTGGTCACAACACAAGATAAGGGACTCTGACCTGACAGGAGAGACTTGATTCAGACACCTGAAGACTCACCATTTGGATTCAGGTCCTATTTTGTGTGTGAGAGGAGACACTCAGGAGTCCTGTCTGAGACAGGGAGCCACTGTGCAGGAAAATACCTCTTCCTGCTTTACAGAGTTTCTTGCTCAGCTGCCTTACATCACAGTTCACACCTCCGTGCACTCTGGACCTGATCCCCTCCCTTCACAGAGGGGACACTGGCTGATCATCACTACAATATTCAGGCTGACAAGCAAATTCACAATAAATACCATCCAGAAATCTTCCATTCACATCAGCTAAGAGCTTTTAAGGCCTATACATGATGTTGCTGCTGTGATCGTTGTGTTAGTCATGTTAGTTTGAGAAATTGATTTTGAATATTGAGAGGTGATTGTCATGGGCACCTAAGCAATGGAGCAGGTGGAGCAAATGCATCCACATTATTCATTTAGGGGGATCAAAGTTGTGGTTTTGCTGCCAAACTTCATTCCATACAGTGTCCACAATCAGGTGGTTATGTTTGAGAAGCCTATATCAATTATCATTTTATTATTTTCAGCAACTGACAAAAATTAGTAACAAACAAAACTAGGCCAAAAACTAGTATATGGCTGGACCCTGTCTTATTTGCCTTCAGCTGGTTTCAGCCCTTTATCTCCTACTCTCTGTGTTCACATGTACAGTATTTATTACAGCTGTATTCCCAATAAAGCTGCTCTCTTTGACATGTTTTTCTGTTTCTGTTGTCAGGCAACGGAACAAGTATGAAATAGTGATAGAAACACAGCCTATTAAGACATACATACAGTACAGGATAACGTTTCCAAGCTGCTGCTCTGCTGCTAAAATTCTTATTTTATTACCAGAACATTGTCCAACTAAATCATGGTAGATAGCACGGCTGTGCTGTGATTTCAGCTGTAATTTACTTGTTAAATGATCATTCAGAGAGAAAGTTAGAGACTCATTCACATCAGCCTCTGTGTGGACAGTGGAATCAGAGATATAGTGAGGCGTGACTGCAGAGGGAAAGTCCAACCTCACGCTCGCAGGGCAATACTGGAAACTGTCTTCTGCGAGAAGTGGCTAATAAGGTTTGTCCCAAAAGTCACTGGATCTGTCGCAACAGTAGAAGCAAGCAACAACAATACCAAGCTTCTGGTTTGCTGTACTGGAACGTGGTCATTCCCATCTCCTGCGTGGCCCACTTACTACAGCCAAACTTTTTTTTTTTTAGCTAATAGTAGTTTTATACTGATGTACTTTGCCACCTCGCCCATCTAACATTAGGTAGCTTTTCCTGGGCGAGGACCGTCAGACACCCCACCAACTATGTATCTTTCATAGTCCATTTTAAAACATATCCAGGCGCCCATGATAATAGTTACACCCTGAATCATAATCAGGAGTTAAAAGACTATTTTATCAAAACTGAAATTTCAACAATTTTTCCTGTGTAATGAAAACACCATCAGTAGGTTTATATATAATTACACTAAATCTGCTTCTTTATTGAGTCAAATCTGTGATGTTTAAAAAGATGAAAGAACAGTTTCGTATGAGACTATACTGGAGACAAGTGAAATATCCCAACAATGAGCAGATCATTTCTCCCTTTTTGTTGAGAAGACTCATACATCAAGACAATTTGTTTGATAAGAGCATTTTTACACATTTTGTACACATTTCAGTTCTGACAGTCATAACCCTTACAACTATATGTAAATACCAAGTATCTACCATTGAGAACTGTATTATAAAATGAGAGCATTTATGTATCTTCAGCATGTAGAAATACTCTCAGTGTGTATCTTCCAGCAGCATAGGGAAGAACAAAAAGCCTGCCTTTGTCTCTTTTCCCTAAGAGTTTTTCTGAGCGATCTATTTTTGTATCCTCAGCCAGGCATTAATATTTCATGTTGTGTTGGTCACGTTTGCACTCTGACTAAGTCCACTGTGTCCAGAGCCTCTTTGCTGCTGGTGACAGTGATCCCCCTGCGACCTCATTTGTGGCTTCACTCATGACTTGCCATGCTAAAAATAATGTCAATTTACTGAGTTTATGCAGCACAACCGGGTGATTATCAAGAATAACACCTCTCTCTTTTAATTAGAGCATAACGTGTCAAAGATGTAATCTGCCACATCCAAACTAACATCCTTTACCATCACCTGAGGTAGTTAAAGCTGTTATTGTATTCACAGTTTAGGTGTTTAGCTGATGCTGCCATCCAAACAATGAATGTAGCCACCAGGGGGAAACCAACAAATCAAAAATCTGAATTTATCTTCTGTAGCCATGATTAAAGTATTTCAAAGCACACATCCATATTTTGTAATAGTGCCAAAAAATATCCCAAATGTCCTCACACCTTTCATGTATTTTGGGGCGGTAAATTTTGACATTTGATGGTATTTTTATCAAAATGATGGGCTGCACCTTTAGGTTATCAGGTCCCATTTTTAATGTATTTTTTATATTCAATTTCCATAATGATGACACTGTAGCAAACAGGTATTATGAAAAACATAAGGCTGGTGTTTTTCTATATTTTTACTATTGTGGAAAAATCCCATGAAGAGACCAAAATGTGTTAATGTGTCTCTCTATACTTTATGACTTCTCTACCCTCTCAGAAAGATGTAAATCTTTAAAAATTGTTCACAGATGTATTGGTTTTTTATTCTAGTTTCTGAACTAACTGGGCACTGTAATTTTTAGTAAATGTCACTCAAACAGGAGTAAATAGTGGGTCTCTGGGGGACTATTTCTAATACATATTTAGTGCTCGAGTGGATATTTGTATCAGTGGGACAGTGTATGTGGCACTGACTCAAATTAAACTATAGTATGTTTAATGCAGGAAGTGGCTCACTGGTGTGTTTTTAATAGTTTTTGGACAACGATGAAGCTCAGAGGAAGAAGATACGGTGGCTTCAGAAAGTATTCACACCCCTTCACTTTTTTGAACACTTAATTGTGTTGTAGATTTAATTATAAAAGTGTAATTTTCCCATCAGTCAATAACCCATGATAACAAAGTGAAAACAAGCTTTTAGATTTTTCTGCAAAGCGAAATTACCAACACATTCAGTCCCTTAATTCAGCACTTTGTAAAAGCTGCTTTGCCCACAATTACAGCTTCTTGGGTAAGTCTCTACAAGCTTTGCACACCTGGATTTAGGCAGTTTATCTCACTCTTGCTTGCAGATCCTCTCAAGCTCCATCAGATTGGATGGGAAGTGTCTGTGAGCTGCCATCTTCAGGTCTCTCCACAGATGCTCTATGAGGTCTAACCCTGGGCTTTGGCTGCACTCAGAGACTTGTCCTGAAGCCTCTCCAGCTTTGTCTTGGCTGTGTGCTTCAGGTCAGTGTCGGTCTCAGGTTGCGTGCTCTCTGGACCAAGTTTTCTTCAAGAATCTCTCTGTATTTGGCTGCATTCATCCTTTCCTGAATTCTGACCAGTCTCCCTGCCCCTGCCACTGAGATGTCCCCTCCCCCCCAGGCTGATGCTGCCACCTCCATGCCTCACTGTAGGGACGATATTAGGTGATGAACAGTGAAGACAGTGTTTGGAGCTCTGCCCAAAGGGTCCAATTTTTGTCTCATCAGACCAGAGAATCATTGTCCTTGTGCTCTCAGAGTCCTTTAAATGTTGTTTGGCAAACTCCAACTAGGCTGTCATATCTCTTACTGTAAGCGACTTCCTTTAAGCCACTATCCCTGATTGATGGAGAGCTGCTGAGAAGGTTGTCCTGGCAGGTTCTTAGATGTCTGCAGAGGACTGCTGACCACTGTGCTGCAGGGATCACTCAAAGCTTTAGAAGTAGTTTATACTCTCGCCCTGATCTATGCCTCACCACATAATTTTATTGCGGAGGTCTATAGAGAGTTCTTCGGACCTAATGGTTTGGTTTTTTCCTGACATGCAGTGTGAATTGTGGGACCTTATGTGCACAGTGTGCGCCTTTCTAAACCACTGTATGTCTAATAAATTCCATTTGCCACAGGTGGACTCAAGTCAAGCTCTAGTCACATATCAAGGATAAAGCATGAAGTGTTTCATTTTTAATAAATCTGCATAAAAATCTAAAACATCACTTTATCATTATGGGTTATTGAGCAAAAATGGCAATTTTATCCATCTAAAATTAAATTTACAACACAGTAAAGTGTGCAAAACATGAAGGTGTCTGACTACTTTCTGAAGCCACTGTGTATCAGACTTTGGATACAAATACATAAATATATTGGGATTTTCTAACAATAGGAAAAATGCATGTTTCACCGGGTTCTCAGTTCAGTTGTTGCTGTGCACATTTGGGCACATTCAAATTAATCCTGCTCAGAGTCCCAGTATTGCTGGAGCTGGCCCTGCAGACATAACTAAATATATGCACAATTACAGAGCCTCACTGCAGAATTGCAGCAACTTCTCTCAGCATTATGGGCTGGAATGGGGTGCACAGATGGGTTCGTTCTGAGATTCAAACTCTGATTATGCAAACCCAAAAAGAACTTCCTGGATTCAAAGGCTTTAAGACACAAATTTCTCTTCTACAGTTCAGAATGTGAGTCACTCACAGTGTGATTGATTCAAATGTCTGAAATGTTTTTCTGTTGGATGCTGTTGATCAATACTGATCCCTCTCACTTACTATAAGAAGCTTGCGCTTTAACCTCAACTGCCTTCTGCAAATTACCTCGGGTGTGTGTCACATTCAGTGTCTCCTCGGCTTCTGATTTAATTAAATCTCTGAATCAAGACTCATTTCATCCAGGCGCACAATTACAGCAATGAGCCCCTGAGAGGGACAAGCATGACAGAGTATAAAGGAGGAGCATATCCCAAGGTAATTTCATCTTATTAAATGAATGGATGAAATAGATAGCACTTATTTTTTTCCTCTCTATCTCTCTCTTTCTCTGTTCCTAAAGGGCACACATCATTGCAGTCTCAAGTCTGTTTTGACTCAAGGAAGATCAGCATTTCACTGACCCACATACACAGCTCAGAGCTACACTTAAAATGGATGCATCAGTGTGATCTGAAAAGGCAAAAACATCCCACATATCTTGAGAACGTGACTTAGCAGGGTGCAATAAACACAAGCCCTCTGTGTTCAATAATGAAACTGTCTATCATCACACACCCAGAGGAAAGAAACACCCGACTTCCACCACGGCCCCAAATAAAACAGTTCAACACTTCAGTCTGTGATGGTTTGCAAAGCCCCACGTTAAAGTCCACTATTTGGCTCCCACTGTGGATAGACACAGGATAATTTGGACTATGGCGAAAAGCAACGTGAAGATGAGCAAATAAACATACAAACTTTTGTCAGATTAGACCACATTAGACGCTGTTGATGTCTCTAGGCGTGTTAGCCAATGTTTACACAATGGTGAGAAAGAGATGTAGCCACATAACAGAAAGGAAAACAGTTACATACATAGAAGACCTTTGAGGTTTAAAAACCTTACACCCTCACACGCTCATGCTCACACACACTCCTGGGGGGAGGGAAGAGGGGGAGGGGCCCTGGGAGCTGGAGCGTCTCACCTTTGTTTCTCTCTCCTCCAAGAGGGTCTCGAGCCTCTTTTGAGCAGCCCGCCCCTCGTGGTCATCGCTCACTATCAGGATGATGTGGTTCCAGTTGAACTCGCGCATCAGGTCAAACCACACATGCGCCTGGTGGGAGTAGGGAGGGACTGTCCGCAGAAAGGACAGGTGGATACTCTGAGGAGCACGGAGCAGGAAATGAAGGGATTAACATGGTCATGTCAACAACGTAAGTTTTAATCAATGACTCATCACTTGCTGCATAGGACAAAACCTCCCACAAGGGCAGATTCTGACCTTTTTAAAGGTTACTTAAGTCTTTACATGGGAAAAATTCCTCTGTAACTGTGTTATATAAGATTTAGCCAGATAACACGTGGAAGGCACGGTCTCCTGGGGCTTTTTTTCGTGATTTGAGCAAGGCCCCATTAGTTCCAATAAAGGGAAGTCGTAATGACGAAAAGTCTGAAGGTCAGGGTGGGTGGGTGGGTCAACAACACAAGAGACTGTTTGTTTCCTGTTTTTAACCATAAGTTGGCACTGGTTTCTTTTTACCACAATTATTTGCTAACCTTAATCAAGTGGATATTGTAATTATATGACCACAAAGGTCTCCTAACCTTAAAGGACCTGTTTGTAAGTTTTGCTATTTGCTCCGTAGCCAGCGTTAGCATTAACAGCTGTTTATTTACCTTTGAGTTCAGTATCAAACTTAATTCCTTTACAACAACAGCTGTCTCCAGAAAGCAACGAAAACGTTTTGTTTCACTTTTTCAACTGAAGTTAGCATGCTAACCAGCTAACACCGGTCTGGCCAGCCTGTCTCATCACTTTCTGATACCAAGTCTCACAGGATGTAGAATAATCTTGTAGCACCGCCAAATATTGTAATCAGGGTCACTTATAGGCCAGATTAATATTATAAAGGTTGATCATACGTATAATATGTGTTAAGTGATGCCATCTTGTGTATCTGTGTGTGTAATCGAATAGGGGTCATCCTTAGTTCACTTTTTCTTTTTTTTTTTACTCTGATGTGGATTATGAAGTTGGATTATGAGAAACACTCCCACTGAGATTTTGGGCTGATTTGGAGGAGCTGGATTTATGTTTCTTTTTGTCTTGTTTGAAGTGACTTTCCATCCAAAATCTTAGCGCACGTCTCGCTCGAGGCGAACTGGGACAATTAAGTACTCTGATGATTTGAACCTTTGTGATCCTGTATGTTTGTTTCCTGACGAAAGACGTTGCAATAGATGTTCAAACCAATAGTATTCTCTGAGCACTCTTTGTTTTTTGTTGTCTTCTGTGTAGACACAATTTAAAAAGCAAAGGAAAGACTGGTAAATAAACAGCTGTTGCTAACATTTGCTACGTAGCAGTAGCAAAAGCTACAAATAGCTCCTTTAAGGAAGTAGTAATTTTAACACAAATTATGTCAAAATCTCAAGTCTTTTTCTAAGCATAGATAGATAGATAGATAGATAGACTTTATTCATTTTCTAGGGGAAATTCAATTGTACAATAGTTCTCATATATATGCAGTTTAACTAAGTACTTCAAACTATGATGTCTCCCTTATCTTAACCAAGTCATTTCTGTACCTAAACCTTAACACTTGTGCTGTCGCATCATGAAACTGTGATGTGTAATAGTTTTTGACAGCACAGACAAACTGCGTCATCCTGCAGATAGGAGCATCAGATCAGGGATGTGTAGTTCTAAAGGGCAGATAAGGGCAGAGAACCTGTTGCCATTAAGAAATGGGTTTTTTTCTGAGAACTTCACTGACCTGACCAGAGCCCTGACCTCAATATCATCCACCATCCTTTGGATGAACTGGGACAGTGACTGCGATCCCGGCCTTATCAGCCAACATCAGTGTTGGACCTCACTAATGCTGCTGTGGCTGAATGGGAGCAAATCTCTGCAGCCAGATTCTCAAATCTTGTCTTCGGCACAATGTGGACAGTCATGTAATATACTTTTCTAACAGCATACTGACATAACATACAATATACTGAAAGCTGAAATGCCTGCAGCAGAATTAGTTCTCGAAAAAGTGACATCATATTAACGATAAAAAACTGTTTCTTAAACAAATGACAAACCTAATCTCTAAAGGACAAACATCCCGTAAAGAAGTATTAAAACGCTTTCATGAGGCCTTACTCCACGCACAGACACCCCAGGCTCTCGTAAATCTCTGGATTTAAAGCCTCTGATTTCCTTTAATTTGCAAAATTATCTGAGATGTCACTTACTTAAACAGACTTTAAATTGAGTCCTTGGTATTTTATTTATGTAATTGCTTTAAAGTTTCATTTTGGTGGTTTGTGCTTCACAAAAACATTACTCAGGTCAGAGGCATTATTAATGATGTTCTTTCAATTTTCAGCTGGAGACCCATTTAATCACAGCTCCCCTAATGGACAGTGATGGGACGTTTAATCTGAGAAGCTTTTGAAGGTGCCCCAGGGGAGCTCCTTACTCCTTCGCTCTCTGTTCACTCCCCTCCTGTTTTCCTCTCTCTCTCTCTCTTTACATCTCTCTCATCCATCACTCACCTTGTCTGAGTAGATGGACATACGGGTGGTGAGCCCCACCACGGGGATGCGGTAGAAGCCTGCAGTGTAGGAGACAGGCGTTGGAGTGAGGTGGTCATTGGACTGAGGAGGGTGACTCACCAGGATAGCATAGACCTGCAGAGACACAGAGGAAGAACACTTTTTCATTCTGGCTCTGGCATGAAGACAGAGTGTTAATACCAGTGGCTGTACAAGGATAAAAACTTAAGTCTCATCCATTCTGAACATAGCACAGGTTTTCTTTTGTGCCCTGTGCCACAAACGTACCTTATATACACATTTCAGCTATAACTCATCACACACATGTTGGGGAGGGTGCAAATCATTTTTTACGTCACAAGTATCAAGAAGCCACAACAGGAAGACTCAGAATACATGAATCTGTTCTGATGTACCTGCATATACTGCAGGAAACAATGCACTCAGCTCTGTTTTCTACACTCATTTACAAAGATGACTACATTATGTTTACATAAAATAATATAAAAAGTTAATTTCAGCGTGTTGTAGAAAAACATGTTTCAGCATCAAGATTTCATCAGTTAACACTGAGTAACCAGCTACAGGGGCCTGATCATGAAACATGTGAGACATAAATACAAATGTATTTAGGCCCTTTCATTTCTACTTTATATTTACAATGAATCAAATTAATATGAAAAAATTGCCCCAGTGAATCTCAGCTCTGAGGCAGTTGTCTGCTTTGCATTGATGGTACATCAGCCTCGACTGAAACATAAGTTCTTTTACCTCAAAATGAATTAAACCTGTGTGTTCTTTAAATACAGTATAGTCTTTTAGCAGGTGTTGTATAACAGGTTAAAAATAACATTTTTGTACCGTGAACATCTTTATAAGTTGTAGTCAGGGACAAACTCATGTATAACAGAGAAACAGAAGAGCAAAGCAAATCTTTTCCTTTGTCTTCACTGTGTGGGCTGGCAGACTAATATCAATTTGTGGACATTTGGTTTAGTTTTATTCCCGCATTAAGTAAACCAAAGCCAGGCAGCAGCCCTGGTATAAAGCTGCACTTGTGTGTGCCTCTCCTAAAGCCCAGCCTTTAGAAGTGCCACAGAGATGTGAAGGAAGGGGGAATGAAGCTGGCATGGCTGTGCAGGCATGGATTATTGGATATGAGTGGTCCGTATGGTTGGGTCAAAAATGAGGTCTATTTTCCAAGGACTGCTCCCAGGCATCTACTCCTCCATCTGCCACAGACTTTCCCTCTCAGTGACTGTTCTCGCCTACAAACCAATCTCATCTGATGAAACCCTCCATACACTTTCTGTCTAAATCAGGGTTTGATTGTGTCCCGTTAACAATAGGTGTGTGTGTGTAGCCAACTGAGCCATTGTTGGTGTAATGCACACAGCCTAACGGGTGGATTGCACGCTCATGCTTTGGGTGGCAGAAGACATGGATGCGACAGTATTATTCTACAAGTCTGTATCAATTAGAGTCATTACACTAAGCAGAGGACCAGGGACATGAAAGCAGCACTGAAGCTGTGGGTGTGTTTTTTGCATGAAGCTTAATTATGTGTGTGGGAGGAATGGAGAGTGAGCGAGGTGCTTCAACATGCTGTGACATAATGTTGGCGCTTTTTAAAAGCCATGTAGAGCATCACACGAGAAGATAGTCGGTGCATTCGAGTGTGTGTCAGTGTTTTAACAACTCTCAAAGGCGCACACATACACACACACACACGCACACACACAAACAATCACCATGCACCATGCATTACTTATGACATATGTTTGGTTTGTCAGATCTGTGGCACATATGGTATGAATTTTACGCTTAAGAGAACAGTTCCCAAGAAAATCTGTATTCCAGCTCTTTTTTAATCTCACTGCAGTATAACAGTGCAAATTTCCACATTACCACTGCATCATATCATCGCATCATACAAACTGCAGCTCAGTGAGTGATCCACGCCTGAACATGCAGAAAGTGTTTGCTCAAAGTGTCCATGGCCACGTCAGCCTCCTCATGCCAAAATGTTACCGTGCATCACATGCACATTGAACGCCAAGTTGGTAATTGTAAACGTCGTATTGCACATTTTCACCCCTCACTGGTTCCTTTGCAGTTCACTGGATCTGCAGATGTGTGTCCTGAAATGCACAGTTGCCCTCTCATCTGAGACATGCCCCAAACCAAAGCCTATTTTTGGCTGTCTGTAAAGCAGATGGGTCTGTGGGGAGTTGACGGGATCTGAACCACACAAAGTGGACTAATTTGTGGTTTTAGGTGCAGCATTGATGCCAAATTGGACAAATGGCGGGCCTGTGATGATATACTGTCTGCTCTCTGTTGGTGTTTTCATATGTGTGATTATATGTTCATGCTGAGAGGACAGACAACTGTTTTGTCTGGATATAAGACTGATGACGGTCTAGTCATGGCAACCAATCTGGTCTAATACGCACTTCAGTGGCTCTTGTGTGAGAAAACACATCTGATTATGACATGTAAATGTTTCCTGAAAGAAACTTTCCATTGCAAAGCATAGAGATTTCCCCGCCCCCCCCCATCCCCCAAAAACCCCCTGATGCCGAGTCTAGCAGCGAAACATTTTACTCTGAGGTGGAGGTATGCATGGATCATATGTAGCTGGCGTTTTGAGCCACGACTCAGAGATGAATGAAGCAGCTGTTGGATGTTCCCTGTACCTGACTGGAGATGAGGTCCTCGCAAACGGAGAGAGCCATCTGGATCGCGTTGGGTTTATGCGTGACGGAGATGGCGGTCAGCTTGAATTTGTCCCTGCCGTAGACCTGGTTGGCCTGGGTCACGGCATCTTTGAAGACCTGCTCGTATCTCTTCTGGCTCAGGACGGCCCCGATGTTAACGATCTTCGGCTCGCAGCCGGCCTGCGCGCAGGAGCACGACAAGAGCACCGCCAGCAGAAGCAGACGCATCGTGTGGAGCAGCAAACAGCGCAGCGCAGCCCGGTCGCTTCTCTCCCCGGTGGCGGGTCGGCTCGACCAGCTTCTGGACAGCAGGACGGCTCAGCCAGCTGAATGCGCGACTGCAGAGACGATCCAGGTGGGCGTTGTGAGCGGGGGAGGGAGGCCAAAAAAAAAAAAAAAGGGAAGAAGAAGACTGAAAAAAAAATAGGTGGATTTATGTGCAATGCGGAGGAATGTGCATAAGCATATTAGGAGCGGGCTGTGAACCAGGACAGTCCAAACCGCATTGTCCACCTTTTTTTTTTTTTTTTTTTTTTTTTTTTTTTGCTCTCCTCTGCAGAATTGCTCACACCTCCCTGTGCTGTTGCAAGAAGAGTTGAAGCATAGTCCGGCTTCCTCTCCGGGGTGTGTATCGCTTCCCCCGGCTGCTGCTCCTTGCGCTCCGTGCGGACTGATCTCACTGATGCGTCGCTGGCTGCTCCGGGCTGAGCGGCTGCTGTCCTTGGTGCTGACAGCTGTGCATGCGCGCCGTGGCGGTAGTGCGCGCTCCCGCCGTATCTGCTCCACACTCTGGGTTTTGCGCGTTGGCGGTGATGCTCTGCTGCTGCTGCTGCTGCTGCTGCTGGAGCAGAAGCTGCTCGTATGAAAAATAAATGTACTTGTTCAAAATACACTGAATGGCTGTGTTATTTATAATAGGACATGAAAGGCAAGATCGCTGATGGAAGCCTACGTGCAGGCTCAGGTTGCATATACCTGCAGGGCATGGGTAGGTGGCAGAATCCATTCACATTAACATGTAGGCTTTGTTAATGCGTGTGGTTTGAAATGAGAAGCAGATGATTGTGGGATTTAAATACACTGATTGCACAAGAGCAGATGGAGGGGAGGAGGGAAGGATGTTTATTCCAACAGAGAGGGCTTCAGGTCAGAGTGGATCCACGGACACGGGCTTCCATATGAGTTATTTGTCTCCAAACTGAAGGGGGCTGGAGGGGGGGGTTAGATTTGACTGCGCTAAGTGAAGCGACCCCATTGGACAGCCCGTTCATCACGCAGGCCGTCGGGGTCACCCGTCTCTCCAGCCGCCACACTTCAACACAAGTCCGTCTTTAAACACGCGTGTTGTGCCGTGGTGTGGATGTTTTTCTGACCCCGCGCTGTGGAGCATCCCTGCAGCTAGATACACGAGCTGAATCAACCTCCTGGTTGCCTAGGAAACAGGATATATATATATTTTTTTGTACAACGCACACTCACACATGCACACGCAGGGATCTTCACAGGGAGGAAATCATTTTGTGGCGAGCCGACAGTGAGTTTTTTCACCACAGCAGGAAAACGTCGAAGTGCATCAGTTTAATCAAAAGGGCACGAACATAAAAATGAACAGACCTATTGTGTGAGTTAATCAAACAGCAGCTTATCATTTACATTTAATCATTCATAGTCAAACATTCATATTTTTCCCCGAGGGGCTTTAGCCCTGAGCCTCGGTGTGTTTATTCTCAGAATTAATACAAACAATTCCTGCAATTGAAATAAAAGGTGTTTTGAAAATGAGGCCATTTTAAAAATCATTGAACTGTGTTGTGAATTATGGATCACACAACACTGTGGCGTCTCTCAGTGTGTTGCAGTGAGCTGATAAATTAATCACAAGGCTGAGGAAATCAACATTCATCAGCTGCGGGCTGTGTGCTTCCACAATGAGATAGTCTCAAATATGAATACGTCTTTTTTTCCACTTTTCACAACTTCAGATAAAGATGGAAATTATGTGCAGTGTTAAAGGGGATATTGAAGAAGCACCTTATTTTTTAAAACTCATTTTAACATATTTGAGCATGTTATTTCCACTTCCAGGTTAGTTCAGTTCACTGGACTTTTTTTCCAGATCCACAGAGGAAAAGAGTATAAAAGAGATTAAGCCTTGAAGAAAAGGTCCCAATCCTGGCTTGTTCCAGAGCTTTCAACCGCAGCACACAGTCTTCATAAGTGGATGAAGTTTGCTCACAACAGATGTTTACAGACTACGAAAAACATATAATTTAATGGGTTCTTTAAGTTTTTTTTTTTAGGCCAAAGATATACAGTTGGTGATTTTTTTTAAATCCTTCACTTGTCCATGATTTGTACTGGTTAGTGACAAAACATTCAGACAACATAAGCACACAGAAAGAAAACATCACTAAGGACAACATAGCAATCATATCAATTCAAAGGAAAGACATATTTTTAGTGTTTATAAGAGTATTTAGGCCTAAACCTGTCGAGAGCAGAGCAGTAGTATGACTTCTGGAGCCGCTGAGGTTGTTTGTCTGATTGATCGGGTGTTGTTTGCTCCAGGATCTGGGTACACGGTGTCTCTCTGGTGCTCAGCCTCGATGGCTCCACTCTCAAAGGCGTTTGTTCCTCATTGAGGTAAATAAGCTTAAATTGAAACAAAAATACTGCCTCCAAAATGCCAGCCACAGACAGGAGGAGACAAGCCCCCGCCACCATCAAACCACTGAAAATAACTGAAAAAATAATGGTGTTGAACAGAGCACCTAATGATTACCCTCTCAGCCTCGGCATGGCTGCCACAGCCAGTTTGTATGAAACTCACCACTTATTGGATGGCCCTGACAGCATGAAGGCCTCTTATTAAATGAGGTTATGAAGCCCTCCTCTACCTCTCCTCCAGCCCACTCAGCCACTGCTCACACATCAATAAAGCTGGAACAATCTTCTCTGCAGCCATTATATAATAAGTTTACTTGTTGTCTGCTGGAGCAACACAACACTGAGTCCTGTAAAGACTCCCCAGCTCAGTGGGACTAATGCACAAAAATAATCACAGGCAGCCGAGCACACACAGATCATTGTAGGCTTTTAAACTTAAGTGTACACACAAACACGCTAATCCACACAGAGACGCACACACATGGACACACTCTTGAGTTCACACTTTGAGGAGTCCATCCACACAGAAGGAATGCAGACTCATACACCACCCACACAGTCCTCTGCCAGGCCAGGAGAGGGATGTTTGTGTGTGTGTGTGTGTGTTTAGGTTAATAACAAAACAACTTTTTACCTGAACACAATCATTACCATCACACTGTGCAAATTTATTTAAATAGCTTATAATAATAATAATATCATAAAAGTACCTTACACACACTTAAACATTAAAAGCAACTGAAAACGTCAAACTGAATAAATTCAAATGTAAGCATATAAATTCAGAGGCAATGCTGACAGAAAGACAGAAGTGGTTTAATGTCAAAATGTATGGAGTCCTTAAACTGACAAAATGTAGCTACAATTTTAACAATTCACAAATATAAATGAATACCCCAGTAGATTGACTAATATTATTAGTTATGCAATTAAAATGGAGAATAAACAGAAATCTAAAGTTTTATAGCTGTCCTTGGTTGAAAAAAGGAAATCAGTTGATAAAATAAAGTAAAACATAATTTATTTTCCTCAAGTCATTTTTGAATAGTACATTTTATTTTTCCAGTTCCTTTTTTTCCTATTTGTGTTGGAAAATATACATAAACATATGAATATTTCACCTAAACACACTTTGCACCAGTGTTTTCATGCAGCCACCTAACTGATGCTGTCTTTATAAAACTACACCAGCCTTTGCAGTTAATGGAAATCATCTACACCCTTACTGTGTACGCATTTCACCATAAAAACGAATGTAACAGTCACGGTTCCAGCATGCTGACAAGCTAAAGTTAGTCAGCTACACCACCAAGATGTTTACACACACATCAGTGGAGCAGTTGGGAGGGCTGTGAGGCTAGCTGGCTTAACTGAAATCATGGTAGCGAAGCACAAGGAGAAGCCATTGCAGCTAGCGACCTTAAAGAAAGATCATTTCCTTCATAAAACTACACCAGCTGGTAAATGTTTATCACCTGTGCAGCATACTGCTGCAGCATCACTGTATATGAACTGCTATAATAGCATTTTAATTAACTTTAACTCGTTACTTTTTTTTGTAAGTTCTTTGTGAGTTATTTTCAAACCTTTTGTTGTGTCATTGTAAATTTAGATCCCTTCTTTTTTCTGTGTTGTGGATGGATGTGATGAAATTTTGCTTAGGCAGCATTAAAGGGTCTTAAAACATCAAAACTCAAATCTGTTGTATCGTAACCTTGGCACATTTTTATCAAAGATAAAAGAGACTGAAGTAATTTCACTTCATGTTTTTATAATTTCATACAGTCAAAAGTGCCTCTGCTTGAAGAATTACCCACGTATGAAACACAAAGTGAGTGCAGGGGGGAGGAAAGAACAGACAGAGCCTGTCATACATGAACTCCTACATGCTTTAGCGCTTAGCATGACAGCAGAGCAATTGTCGGCAAAATGCACGTCTTAAGCTTTTTGTGTTACACAAGAGTGTTGTTCAGAACACATTTGCTCAGACCTGAACATGTGCATATCGAATGGTGTGAAGACATGTACCATAAAGGGTGTGAGGGTCACTTACATGCAGCACTCAAGCAGCATTTTGCATCGAGCTCTTGTCTATAGCTGTTGGACATGGAGCTCATATTTTCTGACCAAAGCAGGGAGCAAAACAAGCCACGCTCTGTCAGTGCTCTGACATGAACAGAGCTGATTAGGTCTTGGAAATAGATTGCCTAAATGAGTCATCTGCAGATGGATGGCTGCCTATCTGATGTGTTTCTCATGTAGTGTGAAGTCCTCGCATAAATTATAGATGTGCGAGCCCCCTCAGTGCTTGCTTGCTTGCTTGCCTGTCCCAAAGCCGAGCTGAAGTATTCATGCTGCGAGAACACAAAGTCTTCCGGATTTTACTCCCAACATCCTGCAAAGCCTTGTGGGAGGCTGCGGGCCTGATCAATATGGATCAATTTTTCATTTCACATTAGAGAGACCTAGCTGCAGTAATTGACAGTCCACCGAGTCAGGGGAGAATTAAGATTTGATCTTAGCAAAAGGGCGCACGTGTCATTAGAGAGGATTTAAAGACCTACCATCCTGTTCTTCTATAAAGTTACACAATGTAGATGTAACGTATGAGGGACACACGTGGAGTCTGTGTGTGTAGAATCGAGTGCTTTGACTTGTCTTTTCACAGGATATTCTTGTCGTGCAGCTCAGCATGTTGAATCATAATAAGGTGTTATGTTTCTACATCAGCTTGCCCAGAAAAGTGGGCATCAGTATTTTTCAGTAATGTGAGTAACATATTTTTATATTTTTTTAGAATCATGTTGTGGCTTTTACCTCTGCTTCATCATTGAAATTAATGAGTTTACAGCCAGTCAACCAAAGATACTGGGAACCTGAAGTACTGAAAACTTAATAGAAAAACCCTACTTTTATATATATATTTTTTTATTATTATTATTTTGGCCACTTGGGGGCAGTGGAACAAACTAAAAACGGCATTGACATATAACCTTTAAAGTTGTTATGGCAAACATTATTATTCATTTGGAGCTGCGTTTCTCTGCAACTTGTTAATGCAGATATTTTGGAGGCTAGAGACACGAAAATATTTGGTTCTTTGGTGCCAGTTGTTCCACTTTCTTTACCAAGTCATTGCTAAGTTTGGCTGCTGTTTGATGCTGGGCAGGCAGCTGACATTGGGTTTGTCAGATGTCTAAAACTATTCCCATAACACACAGTCATTTGATCTGCTGTAGAAAAGTGATGAGTGCAGCTTTAAAGATAAATCTGAACTTTTTTAGCAATAAAATTTAGGTATCTCTGCCTTGGCAATTTTGATTTGAACATACAACATGCAAAAAATGTTTGAAGAGGGGGTCACATATCAGGTTCCTGGCTGGATTTGAGATTTAGGATTTTGCCATTGTGTGGTTTGTGTCTTGGGCACTGTATGCCCCTGTCCTGATCCTGAATTAATTTCAAAGAGGCCAATATACTCTGCACATAACCAATAATTCATCATCTAAGAGGATTTACATATATCTAATTAAAAGCACAGATAAATAATATGAAACTTAAAGGTGCAAATGCATAATTAACAAAACAAAAAAGAAATACACAAGCCCAGAGGAGCATCAGTTTCAGCTTTCATCACTGCTTCCTGTCTCTTTCTTTTGAATGAATAACATGGATATAGAGGATTAAATCGAGGGGCCAAGTCTCCTTCATGTGCAGTATGAAAGGAGATCAAGCTGGGTTTTTGTTGCTAAGAATACGCAGCAGTAACGGCAGAGAGCATCCAAGCTGTTCTGATGAGAAGTAGGTCACTACAAGACCCAGAAAGATGTGAGGAGTTTTCATCCAAAGTCAAACTTCCATTATCTGTGGCACCAAATCCTACAAAGTTGTGACGAGCTTCAAAGAAGACAAAAGTCAGAGGTTGACAAAGTGATGAGAGGCTGGATCCTTTCAGTTTTAGAGACATGTTAGAAATGTTGTCTGATGAACTTGGCACTGATTTTCTTTTTTCAAGTTACAGCATTCAGTCTAATTAATGTGCACCTGGAAATCATTCTGTTTAGGAGTCAGTTTAGCTTTGGCAAATCCAAACTGAATTTTTTTCAATTTATATTATCTAGAATAAAAAACCCATTTTTCCAAGCCTGCGTCAGGTTACGTGAAATGAAAGCTAATAAATTCAGTTAATAAAACTGAAGAAGTGACATTTTAAATTTGACATTTCCCCAAATGTCACCTGCTGCATCTGCCATGGTATTAAAACAGCAGGCAGCTTATTCATAGAAATAAGTCAGACAACTGAAATTTAGCTGTTACCAAAAAGTATGGACAGCATTATAACAGGAACAGCCACGTACAGGAAACCGCCCAGCAGCACCAGGAAGAGCAGCAGCAGGGCAGTGATGGAGAAGCAGAGGGAGTATAGCCGCATCAGTCTCAGTCCTCTGACGAGGCAGGACGGGTACACGCAGCATCCACATATGTTTGTGTGTGTGTGCGCCTCCAGCTGCCTCTCCAGAGCGAAGCAGCACAACGGTGGCGCAGGGGCGGCCTGAGGCTCAGGGCCAGGACTGATGGTGAGGGCCGGAGCGGGCTCACAGAAGCTGTTAAAGTAAGACTCCTCCTGAAGTCTCCTGATCTCCCACTGCGGGAACGGGGTGGTCTGTCGACAGAAGGGACACTGCAGCCGGCCTGGGTCTTTGGCCCTCCTCATGATGCCAGCTATACAGTGGTGGCACAGTGTGTGGTTGCAGTGGAGCAAGGTGACGCGGTGATCTCCGTGTGAGTGGAACAGCTCGCTGCAGATGGGGCACTCGTGCCGACTGCTGTCACTGCACGCGCTGCTGACACTTCCACTGCAGCCGGGCTGATCCCTGCCAGCCGATTGCAGCTCTTGTGGAACAGATGTCTTTCGGTCAGCACCATCTGTTGTTGTTTGCGTGTCTGCTTTGTGATTCTCATCGCGGTCGTCCTGATGTTTGTGAAGCAGAGGATGCATGACTGAGTCGTTCTCATCCTCTTGCGTTTCCGCTCCTCTTGTTGTGTATACAGCTCTAACATAAGTCTCCTCTGAAGCTGGCAGGCACCTTTCTTCCAGTGTAACAATTCCCTCCACCTCAGTTTTGAGGACTTCTGCTTCAGCCATCCTTCATAACAATATTTTATGATTTAAATGTCCCTTTTGTTCTGTCTGTTGGATACATGTAACACAGCCCTGACACAAGCTCAGTATGTTTCCTCGTTACAGCGAAACTGCTTTCTTCCTGCACAAAACTCAACTGAACTAATTGTTGAAGTAATGCTTCAGTTTAACAAAGGTAACACAGTTCTCTCCCACCTTAAGCCCAGATAAGAAAAGCACATTCACTGATAAGGAGTGCTAAGCAATAATATGAGCCTCAGAGAAGTAAGTGAACATTTTACTGTTGCGCTCAATTTAACACAGTAACATATTCAGTGCAATGGAAAGCTTTTGCCAGTTCAGAAATGCATGAGCAAACACATTATAGAGGAGCAGATTTATTCAGCATATTTCAATAAACATTACATCTGTAGATTAGCCACATATGGAAATGCATTATAATATTGAGAGGGAGAGGAAGTGAGGAGCTCATCTGCTATTCATAAGAAGTAGTGTGCTTTCCAACATTTCTGGTTCTTTGCTTTGAAATGCGTCATCTCTCTTCTACGATCAGTTGACAATCCAACAGAAATTAAAATGCAATGCCAAGCAGTCCCACATGAACTGAAAATTACTGCTTTTATACTTCCCAGCGGACACTGTAGCATTTACAAAAGCCTCACAGGGCTGCAGTCATCATTATTAAATCAGTAACCAGTCAATAATGTGCACCATAAGAAAATAAACAAAAAGACAAGTAATGTTTAAACTGCATATTTCTGTCTTACATGCAGATCAGCTGGAGCAGAAGAGAGGAAACCAAGTTATGACAGTGTAAGAGCAACACTGTATAAATGATGAGACATAAATAACCAGAAATTATTTAAATAAGTGTTTAAAGAAGCAGCACGAGATGCAAAATGTAATAACAAATGCCGGCCGGACAGGGAAGAAAATTAATTAAATATAATCCTAAAAAATAAGCTCTTTGTATTCTGACATGAATCTTTCTCTGGGGAAAAAAAGAGGTAAGAATATAGCTATAGATGTACAAACTGTGCTTTTCACGTACCAATCATCATCTGTCATAATTAAAGGACCCGTTCATCATTTGTTGCCAGTTCAGAAATGCGTAAGTAAACTGATGCTCATGCATTATCTAACTGACACGTCAGTGTACGCATGGTTCGGCTTGTTAAAGGAATCACTCAACATTTTTGGAAAATATCCACACTTGCCTTTTATTCCAACAGTTACATAAGAAGATCTACATCCTGTCAGAATACAGAGCTGGAGTCAGGACGTGGTTAGCCTATAGCTTAGCATAATCACTGGAAGCTGGGGGTTGGGGGGGGGGGGGGGGGGGGGGCATCTTGGTAAAGTATTGTTATTTTGTTTAATTTGAACAGAAATCAGAAAATTAAGATTGCGATTTTAGGAGCAGTTACATGCTGTGACTTTTTCATGAAGACAGTTTCACAAAAACAGCTTATCCATCCTCTCTGCACTGCAGCATGTACAGCATGGCTACAGCAAGCTGCCAGATACAGATCCTGAGCACAGGTTTTAGTAGAGGTTTGATGAGAGGGCAGCCCATACAGTCTGTAACTGAGTACAAGTATCTGGGGGTGGCTGTAGATAACAGGTTGAAGTGGGATCAGTGCACAGAACTCATCCAGAAAAAAAGGGCAGGAAAGGCTTTATTTTCTGATAAAGCTGGTCTCATTTGATGTTGACCGCAGTTTGCTCAACATGTTTTATAGCGCCTTTGTGGAGTGTTTTAACATTTTGCATCATATGCTGGTTCGGCTGCGCAACAGAAGCACAAAAGAAGACACTCAGGAAAATAGTAACAACTGCCAGTAAGCTGCGAGGCATCAACCTGAATAGCCTAGAACACATCTACAGAGTGAGATCCCTCAGCAAAGCAGACAACATTTTAGCTGGTCCAAAGCATCCACTTTTTACTGCCTTCGAACTGCTACCCTCAGGTAGTAGGTTTCGTTACCCAGCCCTTTCTAGAAACAGAACAAGACAGTCATTCATATCACAAGTAATCATTTCTTTAAACATAACACTTGAAAGGTAATAATAGGTTTTAATTTTTTGCTGGTTCTCTGCTCAGTGGGTCTGAACAGAGACAACACAACATCTTCTCTTTATGAGAAGACGTCTTATTTCAGTAAGTTTTTACTGTATTTATTTCCCCTGCTTCCTGACGGCCTCTGTGCATGACTGGCCACTATGCACCGATGTGCTGTGATGGGATGTTGATGTCGAGTCTGTCCAGTGTTCAGTTTTCTTGTCTGAAGCCACATATTAGCCTACATTTGGATGGAGCCATGAGCAATACTAACACTGCTATGACTGGTGTACTTACTGTGTGTTGACTGGGTGAAGTATTTTATTTTGTCTGGTCGTATGGTCATGCAGGTGGAGGATGACACGTTCACATGTTTCAATCACTGGGAAAAAGTTTCCCCAAGGGGACAATAAAGTATCAATTCTATTCTAGTATAAACTGCACCTAACTGCCTCTAAAATCAGAAATTTAAAGTTAAGACATTTACGCATGTTTTTCACTTTAAGAAACCCAGGCTTGATATTTCCAGTCTCTATGCTGAGCTAATTTATTTAATCACAACTCTGTATTTAACACAGACATGAGACTGACATCAATCCTATCATCTCACTCTTGGAAAGTAAGCAAATAATTGTATTTCCCAAAATGCCAAACAAACAGTTCATAGTTAATGTAATTCATAAGGAACGTGGAGTTGTGACAACCACAAGTCATCCATCTGATATTCTGATAGGGCTGTGCTGATGGATGATGATCTTGGTGATCGCCGATTGCTTCTTCCTCAGTCGATGTCAAAACGATATATACGGCTTGTTTCCCCATTAATGTATTAACTATTATTATCATCATTATTTGCAGTATTAAATTAATATTACATTTAATTTGCCCTGCCATAGTTTCAGGTATATAACCTTACATAACTGATGCTTGCAACACCGACGTGGATGGATGGAGACACACACACACACACACACACACACACACACAAACACACACACACACACACACACACACACACACACGGCCCCAGCTGATTGTCACTGCAGCTGCTTGTTGTGTGAAGGTGCGGCTGTGATTAAACAGAGCGGAGGAGATCAACAGACACACAGAACATGCCACTTGGTTCAGTTTCTTTGCCTGCTGCTTTAAAGGTCAGAGAGAGAGAGAGAGAGAGAGAGAGAGAGAGAGAGAGAGAGAGAGAGAGAGAGAGAGAGAGAGAGAGAGAGAGAGAGAGAGAGAGAGAGAGTTATTTCTACCCACCTCTTGACTGCTGATTTTGAGTGATTGTGAACGCCCTGTTTATTGAACGTTAATAATTAACGCTTCTTTTGTGATGACAACTTTCCTTTAGCAAAGCCAAAAAATGTATTTCTCATTGCACGGTAAAGTAAGATTAATAACAACCCTTTACTGTAATGCTGAACTGCAGCAGCATGAAATACCACGAGCTTTTTTCTTAATCAAAGTCTAATTGATTTCAGATATGAAAGATAAACAGGTAAGAAAAAATTGTGAAGTGCTCCTTTAAGTCATTGTCATTGCTCACCTCTATAACCAGAAAGTAACCCGGGATATCAACTAGAAAACAAACACACCTCTCACTGTAACTGTGGCTGGGGCAGAGCCTTTGTTGATTACACATTAAAGACTTAATCTTACATTTTGGAAGATTAAACATTTCTAATACAGATAAAGTGAGAAAGAAACTGATACCAACTCAACCCAGGAGCATTAACTCCAGTCAGATAAACCTCACATACCAGCTCAAACTGTCACGACAGCACAAGTCTGTAACTATGAAGATAGGTATATGCAGTATATATGTCACAGTGTGTGTCACCATCCACATTTTGCAGGGTAAAATGGTTTTTACAATCTTCTTGTCAGCATCATAAAAAGGCATTTCTGGTGTTCTTAATATTGCTTTAAAAAAGCTCAAGAAAAGGTTTTCAGGAATAAAGTAAATTTGGGCTTTATAATGTAAGGCCAAGCCCATCCCACAAACCACTCAGGCCTCCTTTCCTCTTTTAATGTATTATATGTGACAATTGAAAATCAATCGTGGACTCCCACCTCTGAGATGTCTGATTAATGTCAACCCTGGCCTGACGTCCTCTCTGCTGATCTCTCCTCCTGTGGTCCAGAGAGGTCAAAAGTCTAAAGTGTCGTGCTGATATCGCAGCCGCGGGCTGTTCTCGCTGTAGAACTGACTGAACCACCGCCTGTGCTTCTGGATGGCTGAATCTTCCTTCACAAGGAGAGGCTTGGAGATGTACTTCTTATTATTCCAGATCATTACATCCCGCTCAAACTAGACGCAGAAAGGAAACAGCAGAAGATCAATGATCATTGATTTACACCCACAAACGCAACATATCGGTCTGTTTTACGTTCACCACTTCCTCCACCCTCCTGTACTTCCACTGAACACTTGTTAATCCAGCAGACGGTATGGCTGCTGAAGATTTATTGTAATTTATCAGCAGGGATTTCTGTGTGAAGTGTTGCTGATTAAATGTCACTCCACAGTTCCTCCATCAGCTGCTGAGATTTGGCATTTCAGTCCACACTCAGACTCCATCTCTCGAACCAAACCTTTAAAAAAAAAAAAAAGAGCTTTCTCTGGTGGCTCTTTGTGTTGAAACCACATGGAGAAACAAAATGACAATAATTTATTGAAAATAAATAAATTATTCATTTTAAAGAAATATTATTGAATATATTCTTTGAAGGGGAAACACAGTAACCATCGGTTTCTGTTTAGTGTTTAATAAAAATGTATCTTGTAGCTACTGGACTTATTTCAGACCCACTCTGGAGACACTGTTACATACACGTAACTTTAGTTTACCATTCATAAAAAATACTTTCCCCCTTTTCTTCTTAGTTTTCATTTTTTCACAGCTAATTATCAAGTTTAATGAGGACTATTTACACCTTTTCTGTGACTGCGTGGTGTTACTTCTGGTGGCAACGTGAAGGCAGAATTAAATCAAACGCAGAGTGAAGTGCAGAGTGGGAGGTGAAGACACACAATGATCTCTTCACATCAGAGCTGGTCTGTACTAATAAATAACAGTGATGTGAAAGTAGCATGTACATCATTCCTGCGGCTTTGTAAGTTTTGATGTTTGTTCCCAAAACACCTTATAATACATCGGCCTGCTGCTGCTGGAAACAAAGTTGATGAGATCGCTGAGATTGAGCCATACAGTAAATGTGACGTACAACCAAAACTATGAGCTAAAGGAGGCTAAAAATCTCCTTAAAGCCGCAGAATTTCACAACACACTGAGTTATTTGATCAATATTTTATATTAAAAAAATGAGTGGAGCTTTAACTTTTTTTCTTTCCAGATATAATAGAACAACCGTGGATTCAGACTTTTCTCCTGCGGTGCTGCAGCTCAGATCTGATGATGAAAGACTGTGTTACACTGACAGAAGAAGGGAGGTGTGTACTGCACCTGAATGCTCTCTGCTTTGAGGATGAATTTGGGCACCAGAGGTGGGATATTAGACTGATAGAAGATGGTGTGAGAGACACACTGCAGCAGAGGCTCCACGGGGGTCACACAGTGCATGATTACACCCCGGCCCAGGAAACTGTGGTCAAACAGCAGGAACACCACACCTGGACCCACCTGAAACACAAGCAAATGCACGATCTTCAGATCATTCAGATCATTCACATTGTTGTTGACTTTCCTGCCATGTGGTTTTATGAACAGGGGATTGATTCATCATTTACAGTCACAAACTGTAAAGGCTGTTAATACGAGACATGAGGCATTATGGGAAACTCAGACTAGAATCAGAAGCAGTCAGTGACAGTGGGGGATCTCTGGCTTTTCTGATCAATTAGGACAATATGTACAATGTTTTCACCAGAATTATGTGCAGAGGAAAGTTCTTTAAATATCATTATAATAAAGAATATATAACATTTGTATATATAATATAATATAAAGATTATTTTTGGTGTAAATGTAAATCATTTATTATTTTCCTTCTTATGCTTCACAGTACACAGTACAGTACTGATAATGATGCTGTAAATAAATTATTGTACAACACTGCAATGTTAAATACAATAAAGTGTAGTGCCAGTGAGATTCTGTTTTGTTTTTTTTTTTGTTTGTTTTTTTTTACAATATGGTACTGTTTTAAATGACTTTAGTATTTTAGTGTTTATGGGAACATAGCACAGCTTTTGTCTGTTGTAATTATCCTGTGGTAATATACTGCAATGTAAAAATCTGTCATTGAGTGTATCAGTTAAGGTTGGTCATCAAAATGATTAAGTATATTTTGCATTATTTAACAGCAACAGTGTCCTGATCTGATCATGTCTGAATTCTGACTGTTTGTTGGTTTAATCCAAATAATGACCCCCTCCCATATTGTCATGTATTTAATTTCATCCCACAATAACACTGCTGACCACCCAGTCTTGTCCTAACTGGAGTGACCATATCCTTTCCCCCACAGTGCTCTGCCACTGGTCATCTCAGAGAGATTAGTGGTTTCAGGGTGCACTTATTTACTATTTACTACAGTCAATGTAACAAGAGTGGTGACCAGTATTTTCCTCAGCTGTAGTTAGAGACTGTGTGAGATTTTCAGTCCTGCTGGTTTTGTTATCGCACACACAGTCCACATCTCTCAGGCTCTGTACAGCTGTAGTAAATGGTTAAAAGTTGAAAGAGAAATCATGTTAAGCCGTGTTAATGTTAACTTTTCATCTAAATTCAACAGCTATTTAAAGACTTTCAGTTCTTTGGTCTTGAGTTGAGGCTTGTGAGATATTTCTGATCGAAAACCTTATGAATATGGATCAACTCCCTTTTACTTTCACTTGTTTACTGTTTATTCTGTCAATCACAGGATCTTATGCACTGACTTCATATCTACCTTGAACATTACTGTACCTGTCTGGCCACAACGTGAACATCCAGCAGAGGCCAATGGTGCCCAAACACAGTCAGAGAGTGTTGCACCAGCATCCGGGAACAATGCTTGTTGGGCTCTGACTCTGGTTCCCATTGAGCCTTGAATAAACACACACACATGCATACACAAGAAGTACAAATAGAGGCATTCACACAGAAGTACACTTCAATAACACTTCATCCTCCCAAAATAAATATATTCTGTGTTATCTAGGATCCAAAAAAGTTAATTATTCAGCCATCTAATCTGCAGAAGCATCTCACCTTCCAGTCATGTCGCACAAATTCCCAGATTTTGCTGTTAGTGTAGCGTAGATCTACGCCGCTCAGCATGCCCGGGGTGTGCAGGTGAGCAAGGTGAGCGATGTCCGCTGCATTTTCAGGAATCTCCTGTAGAGACGAGAGGTCACCATGCAACATTCTCCCGCACTGCCTGGGGGCGTTTGATACTGAATTCACACACAGCTAAACAAAAAGTGGATTTTCTGAGGACTGAAGGGGAACAGATGTTAGGAGTTGATGGTCATTTTCCCTCCCTCCTGTCTGGTGAGATACACTGAGGGAAGATCATCCGACAAACAATAGTTTTCACCTTCAAACAATGAAACACATGCACACCTCCACACACATCTGCACCCACCTGTATGTGAGCGTTGATAAAATGTTCAGTTCTCCCCCGATAGACCCACTGTCCCTTTGTGATCTCCTGCTGCTCTGGCACCTCCCACTGAGGATCTTCTCCATCACAGTGAAACCAAACCAGGATCTGGTCGTTGACCTCGCAGCTGGGCCAGCTGCGCACCTTGGCAAACTCTGGCACTGAAGGACAAATGAAACTTCTTTAGTCAGGGTGTACACAGAGAAATGTTAAACTGACAATTGTTTCATCACTGTCTATCAACATATGAACACCAGACTTTTACTGATTCAGTGTTTAAACACCATAGAAAACGGCACAATACCACAGTCGTAAGTCATTATATTTACCCGACATAATCATGCTACCCACTTCCCATCAGTTTGGAGCCACTATCTAGGAAAATTGTCACAAATTTTCTGTAAATATTCATGTTCCACATGGATCCTCTGTATTTTTGCTGAACCCTTAACCATTGTGCAAGCACCTCCATTTTTTTCACTTGACTTTTTTTATTTTTTTTTTTTAAAAACAACAAATGTGTCAGACCTTGTTTTCAGTTGTAAATTGACAAAAACATCACCTTCAGTTCATACCTTTTTCTGCATAGGGGATCCTCACACACTTGCCATCGTCTCCACGAAACTGCCATCCATGAAAAGGGCACTCGATGCAGCTTCCCACCACCCGTCCTCCCACAGCCAGGTTGGCACCCAGGTGAGGGCAGTAGGCATCCAGCACATAGGCCTGCCCATCCTGGCCTCGAAACACTGCTACCTGCTCACCTAGGATATTTAATCACAGCAGGGGCAGGCTTTTAATACAACCCAGACTCAGGATATATTGATTGAAGTACGACTGTTCCAGACTCGTCTGACGAATCTGTGATAAACAACTGCCAATTTGTTGTACAGTGAATAAAAGGAAGGAACATATTGCACACAGCAGCCAATACAACACATTTCTGACATATTTCTTGTTGTTCCAATTATTCTGAGCTATTAAGTGAATTATGAAGTGAGACTTTGACAAACAAGCACAGTGTGTACTTGCTAATCTTAGATAAACCACAGATTAGAGTGTTAAAATTGTGCCAATAAATTTCACTTTTTCTAATTTATGTCTTGGCAATAATTGTTAAAAACTGATGTTTCATTAATAATTTAACCTTCTAGGCAGACATTTTATGTGATTTTGACATCTTAGAAATTATGCTGTGGCTGTAGATCACAAAAGTGAAAATAGGTGCAGTCTGTGTGTACGGTGAGCCATAGTACAACAGTGTCTTTCTTAGTACGACCACTAGAGGGCATCAAAACCTGAAGTTTTCAAATTCTACACATAGCACCTCTAAACAGATTTAGGCCACTTTATGGGCTTATCCTGGATTTATCTCACTGTCTATCTGTTTTGCAGAGGATAAGCAGGGAAACATTTGAAGTCACTGCTTTAGATGGTTACACTTGGCCTGGTCCGATTAGATTTCAGGGATCGATTGCAACTATCACCCTGTGATAGACTGGTGACCTGTCCAGAGTGTACCCCGCCTGCAACCCTAAGAAAAAGATAAGTGGTGTGGCTAATGAATGAATGCATGAGATTAAAACTATGGTAGATCTCTAACTACTTTTATATGGTGAGTGTGCTAACTGAGTTTATGCCCAGTCAGAGCACCACATCTCTGCTTACTGTATTTATTGTCTTTGGTTTGACTTTTGGCTGACCTACACTGCTCAGATTGCTCCCAGATTAGCGCAGGCTGGATGACAGGAGTTAAGAGTAACTGCTGAGCCAGCTCCAGCAGTGCCCAGTCAAGCTGTTCCTCAACACATTTCTAGGAAATCCAAAATGAGGATCATCCAAATGAGGTGTGACACAGCACCGTGCTGCTGTCCACAGACATTTGTGGGGCAGAACTGAGCCGCAGTGCAATGTGTGAGAACAGCACAGGGGAAAAGACACACTTAGCAGAATTTAATATATGAGGCAAATGGATGACCACAGAGAAACGTTAGGAGCGAGACACTGCGGTCCTTCACAGCAGGATGCAGATCCTGGAGGAGGCCAAGTTTGGATTTGGGTCAACATACTTTGGGGCAGCACGATGTTGGGGCTGGAGGAAGAAAGTGTGCTGAAGGGGACTAGAGAGGGAGAAAAGAGAGGGATATATAATGAAAATAAAATGCTAATAGTCCAGTTTGTATTTCATTTAATGTTTTCCAACATGCCAAGACACCCCGGTGGTTTTCTGGCAACCCCTCATCCCCACTTTGGCAGCCACTGATCTGCAGCACACTTTCAGGCTGTAGGAGCTTTAATAACCTGCTACTCTGGTGCTGGCTGTAAAACATCCAAAATGTAGAGCTGACTTTCAACGTGTGATCACAAGCCTCAGTTCAGTACATACAATAATTCAAAATTTACCACATATTAAAGCATGATGGTTTATTCTTGACCACAGAAGTAGTTTGACAAAAAAAAAAAAAAAAAAAATCCAACCCAAGGTCCACTTACTAGTTTTTCTCATCACAAGGTCTTCCTCAGTGGAATGAGTTTGCTCAGTTGTCATGGAGACAGCTCTGTTGCCATGCACTATAATTTCATCCCGTCAACAGATTAATCTCCCTGACGACAGAGCAAACTCATGATTGAAATAACTACTGTCAAGTAATTACAGTATGTTTTAATTTGGTCCATTAATCAATCTTCAGAAAATTAATTGACCAAAATTTTGATAAACTATTAATTGTTTGTTTCAAAAACAAAATATTTTTTAGATTGTGAGGATTTGCTGCTGAACTGAATTGAACATCTGTTTGGACTTTTAGTTGCACAAAGCAAATAATGTGACACTTATCACTAGTAACAACATTTAAAGATGAAATGATTAAGCAGTTGATTGAGACAACAGTTGATGAATTGGTAACAAAAGTGATCATTGATTATAGCTGTACTCTGAAACTGTTTGCAAGAGCAGGTGACTCTTTTCACTGGTGGATATTTTTTCAGGTGTAAAAGCCTTCATACACTGTTTCTGACAGGTAACGCGACAGAAGCATGAAAGCACCGCACACTCTTTGAAACCTTTTTGAACTCAAACTCAAAGAAACTCTGCGAGGAGATCAAACGGTCCCACCGCATATCAACACAAGAATAACACATTTAAAATGTGAAACACATTTTACATCATGTGTCGCAATGAAAATGTGCCTAAATAAATCACATATCAGCATGAAAGAAGCTTAAGCTTTGTAACAGAGCTTCTACATATCAAGCAGCACAGAGCCATAGATATGACACATTCACAGCTTTAAAGCCGTGAATGATGAGGATGTCATATTATTGATCACAGACAGACATGATGCAGGATAGGTTGGCTGTCACATCTCCATAAACACTACATCAACGAGGTCAAGTACTGCTCTTAAGACACAAATAATCAAAATGTTTCACAATTTAATGATATTTTATTGCCATTAATCAGTGAAAGATTAATCCCAGCTAACAGTGGGAAAGAGGCAGGGTACACCCTGGTCAGGGCCTTAGTACCAGCTGGGCAAACAGTCACTGATAGAGGCAAACAGCCATTCACACTCACATTCACACCTACAGGCATTTCAGAGTCGCCCCTAAGCTGCATTTATTTGGACAGAGTACCCACGCAGACAGGCCCCGAGCACCCAGCAGGTTCAACCCCAGAACTGTGAGGTGACACTGCTAACCACCCAGCCTTACTACCATTATGAGATAAGTCAGTCAATGAGTAACCACAACAGCCGCCTCCACGACAGTTGCCAGTGTGTTTGACCTGAAACAATGAGGCTGTGTTTTTTTTTTGTTTTTTTTTTTAAAAAAGCATTACTAAGCACCATTGTGTGTAAACTACTCTAACAAAGACAGTAGGCAATTGTTTGAAATGTAAACCTAAAACTGTAAAATGAGCTTGTCTCTCCTGGCAACTTAGCCTCACTACATGCCTGCCTGAAACAGAGACCAGGTGAACTGGCAGATACTGAAAGACCAGCAGCGAAGAATCAAAGCTAAATCACCTGGGGCTGCAACTAATCATTATTTTCATCATCAGTTAATCTGCTGATTTATTTTATTTGTTTTTCTTGGTTGACTGAATTATCGTTTTGTCTCTAAAATATCTGAAAATAGTGAAGAATTCCCATCACAATTTTTCTAAAGCCCAAGTTGATGTCATCTAGTGTGTCGTGACGAAACAAATGCCGAAGATGTTCAGTTTACAATGATGAAAAGCAGGAAGTCCTCCCCCATGAGAAGCTGGTACCAACAAATGTTTGGCAAGAAAAAAAATGACTTCAACTCAACGATCAATGATCACCACAGTTGTGTCAGTTGATCGATTGTTTCTCTACATTGTAGGAGGTGTGATTGTTACAACAGCTCCTAATAAAGTACTAGATTATAATTAAAAACTATGTATTAAATGAGTTAGATTGTTTGAACACCACATTTACTCCTCTGTACTTGAGAATTACACTATTTTGTTTGTGTTGAATGTTCTTAAACTGAAAATCATGGCTCATTTGTGCGTAATTAACATAATTCACATTTACATGACCTTTTGAAAATGTGGTTCTCACTGGTTATTATTATTGAGAGCACTTCACACCGAGTCACTCTGGAGAAGTTCCTGGTCTTGTTTCAGGACAGTTGTGGCTGTTTACACTGCCTGCAGTAAATCCTCTGCATATCTTAATGTAATCATGAACTCTAAGATAAACTTTAACAGTGGATTCAAATCAATAAAACAAAGTCTGTCGTCTTGCACAAGCAGTCATGTGCAGGCATGACTGGTTAGAGCCAGAATACTGGAATAATTTCAGACAATCATTCCTGCCTTTGTTATCACTTGAACCTCAGGTCATCTGGTGGCAGTGGCATTTTTTGCTTGAGTGCGTTATTTATGGTGACCCTGCGTTTGTCCACTTCCACACACAGTAAGAACATGGCAGCTGGTGACTTTAGCAGTGGTAATGCAACCACCACCAATTATCATACCTAGAACAGAGACATTTTTGACCTCGCCCCTCTCCAGCTGGTGAGAGTCCAGCACTCGGTACCAGCCGTTCGGATAAACCGGAGGCAGCTCCCCGGTCTTCCTCCTGCGGCGGACCTCGTTTGCCGCCTGGGCTCTGGAGCGACCGTCCTCGGCGATGTATCCCACGTCCTCAAGCGCCTTGAACAGCTCCAGGGGGCAGAAGAGCAGCCTGTAGAGCCAGCCCATGGCGAGGAGGGAAACTCCGGCGAAGATGCAAAGCACAGCCCGAGCCGGAGCACCGAGCAGCCCGGTTCCTCTCCATATGGAGGACCCGTAGTCCGCAGGGCCCAGCGGGTCTCCACTTTGTATGATAAGCACCGCGCCTACGCTGAGCCCAACACAGGCAGCCACCTTCCCAGTGAACATACTTCTGGTGTCACTGTCTCCCTCGCAGCCTGCAGTGACACTCAGCCCCTGACACAGTATGCATGGGTTAGTTTATAATCTGGCAGATTTGTCATGATGTGTCGCCCAGGAGTGAGAAGCTGACACCTTGGAGACGAGATGCGCCACTTTGTTGCCACACCCAGGCACCTGACTGCAGCTGATTATTAACACAGGCTCATTCCCTGTCAAACCCTGACAAAGTTTTATCATTTTATGACAAGTTTAGATTGCTTTTCGGTAACATCACATGCATAAGAAGTTCCTGGAGCTGGGTTTGTGCACAGGCGCACTGTCACCTGGAGACAGGTAAGGCCCCCCTCAACAAACTGCCACAAAGATGTGAAACTATGAAAAACAGCCTCACACCAAAAGTGCACAAAAGAATATTGACTGGGGTGTCCATATGTGTAAACTGTATTTGAGGATAGTATATCATTAAGTAAGTAATCATAAGTAACACCTTTACACCTTTGTGAAGGTGAAGTCCCCAAGTTCATGGTATGTATTGTATGTATTAGTTCATAAGTTAGTTCATTTCATGTGTAATATTTGTGAAGTTTAATATGGTCAGGTCATATCAGTATGCCTGTACCCTGAGTAGAGCTGACTCATGTTCTGCATGCACCCTCTTGTGGTCTCTTAACAGTGATGCCCTGTACAGTCACAACTGCAGGGATCTCAGACTGTAATGTAATGTCGGCTTCTTGTCCTGTTATTGTTGCTCAGCAGTACATTTATTCCACAAGGACAATATTTATAAAGTTATTTGAGATTAACTCAAAAAATTAGTAAATATCATACACAATAGTCATGCATTTGTTTTCCTGGTCTGATGATTTTAGCCACAGGTGTACACTCCAGCTGCACAGGTGACTGCACAAGCTCTTTATTATGCTGGTCCAATAATAAACATAACTCGTTCTCATCTTGTTCATCTTAGACCTGATCTATTGGAAATGATGTCCAGAGCAGAACATTCTGGTCCATTATCTCTCAGGTCTTTTATATGCATTTCCATTTCCTTATTTTTGTGTTAGATAACACTTATTGCCTGATTAGAGCCACAGGATCAGTCCTTTTCAAGCAGGTGCCCTTATTGTGATCAGTGGTGCTGCTGACCTTTAGGACAACTTGGCGAGAGAAGACAAGGGTTCAAAGCATATCTAATTTCCCAGGTCTAATTTTAGGTACATGTACACCTTTAAATTCCAGATCATTATTTTATCAAGGAGTCCTAAAATGTCTTTAAAACCATCAAAACCAATATTTCACATGGGCTGTTTTGTTCCTCTTCGGTGAACTTACAGTGATTCCTGTTGACAATCCAGGGGCGGAGGGCGACCTCGCTCTAATAGATGGTTCTCTTGAACAGCCCTTTGCTGATGGGAGTGAGAGTCACACACAACACACAAAAACAGAAAAAGATCAACTTCTGATATATTTATATGTAAAAAACTTCAACCTGAGCAGAGATTTAATCAGCCACACTTAAAACACCTGTGTGGATGTGAGTGGATTTAAATGTAATATCTATCATCTGTTTCAAAGCTTTAGACGTCTCTGAGGACTCATGGATGTCAATGTGGCAGCTCAGGTGAGATGAATCACTTTGAAATGTTAACGTAATCAGGCCTTTGATGGCACAGATCACATCTTTTAGCCTTTTGGGGGTTAGTGTTTGGGGTTGGGGGTGGGGGGGGGGGGGGTGGGGGTGGGGGGGGGGGCGGGGGCTTTAGAATTGGCCCAATCACCCAGGTATAGAAGAGTCCTCTCATCGCAGGCTGATACTAGCCCCTCCTGCACATTCTCCAACGATGGCGATGATGTCAGGATCTCCTACAAATGAGCAGATGTTTCTGTGCACCCAGGCTGTAGCAGCATGCTGGTCTCACAGACCGTCGTTTCCTGTCAAAAGAAAAAACAATCTAGGAAACAAAGTCACTAAAGTCAGTCTAGCTGGACATTGCCCTGTTACTCATTTAATGAAATAAACTGGCATCTACCAGACAATCTAGAGTCTCCAGTACTCAGGAAGCCCAGAGTTCCCACACTGTATCCCAGGCCGGTTTAAACTGAATTTAGTTAAAGTGTCTTATTTTGAACCAGAATCCTATGTAAGTGAACAACAAGCTGCCAGCAGGTTACTTAATCTGGAGCTTGAATCATTTTACACCAGCAATCTATTACCCAAGTTAACTGAAAACATTTCTCTTTCCTTACCCAAAACGGAAAGAGAAAGTTATTAACTTCATCAATCAAAACAGATTTGTAGTAATTTCTGAAATGATGTTTGTATGATGTGCAGAAGTAGCTACACGAAAGCAGGTTTTTTAGTTTTTAGTTTGTGATCAGTTTTGCCATCTGAAGTAACTACTGTCAACTGCCAGATTTTACAAGCTGTAGTAGGTGTAGGTAGCTAGCTAATTACTGTTTACTCTTCGGGTGGGTTGAAAACACTGTGGGCGACTCATTTTAAAGCAAGAGTCCAAAAGAGTCTTAATTATGCACATCAAACATCACACCATGCTACAAGTGACCTTATGCTAAATACCCCAGTCAGAAAGTCAGCATTCTCACCAGTTCATGATCCATAAAGAAGGAATGGACATAAAGAAGCAGCCTTTTTCTTACATGGCTATGGAGTCCTAATATTACAATACAATATTATTGGAAAAAGACTGTTAGGATGTTGCTCACGGTTGTTTACTACAATGTACCTGGAAGCAAAAAAAAAAAAAAAAGTAGAATTATGCTTTAGTGTTCCTATTTCTAAACAATGTGCTTCAATTTCAATTAAGGAAAATGCTTTAGATGAGGAGTAATTATTATTATATCCCTAACCCCAACCAAGCTCCTTTTGTGATGCTAACCTCAAATGAAACTAACCATAACTCCACAGGGATCCTATAACCTAACCTGAGAAATATGTTGTGTGTGAAGATAGGAGGACCCAAATGCAGGCAGCAATTCAGGAAGAAAAGTGAAATGGAGGAGCTTTAATAAACAATGTCCAAACAAAAACTCACTTGAAGGCCATCCAAAACCAAACACAGGAGATCAAACTCAGGAAAAATAGGGTCCTCAACAGAAAACCTAAATGCTGAAGACATGAGGGAAACACAGCACCAACAAAAAACAAACAAACAGAAAACTACCATGATGAAACAAACAGACAGGAGCGAGCACAGAGACTAAATAGACACAATGGAGGAGGGTAATAGAAAACAGGTGAAACACATTAGGGTGGGGCACACAATCAAACTGGAGGGAAACGGGACAAAGACAGGAAGTAGAATAACAAAAAGACACACACAAGGAAGTAACTTCAAAATAAAACAGGAAATCAACCAAAAAGTCCAACCAAAGAGAATGAAAACTAATTTTAAAAGTCGAAACATAAAATGTCTGTCAGGGCAAACCAAAAAGGCACTATGGGGAAAAAAAACAGGGGTAATGGGAAACAAAACTACTGGAATATAACTTGTGAATGTGTTTTTCAGAAAGTAAACTGTATCCGCACAATATATATATATACATATATATATATATATATATATATATATATATATATATATATATATATATATATAACTCTTGGCCTAGAAAGCAAAGCTAAATTGCAGCTGAAGATAGTAAGCTAGTTAGCTGGACATGCTCATGTTGCAGTTTATGTTAGAGCTGCAAAAACACTGAAATTTATTCCTTGGAATTTTGCCCTTGTCTTTGCTTATTGCTCTTTACTAGAGCCCCACCATTGCTGCTTCTGCAATATGCTAAGCTATGATTAGACAGATTAGCAAACTGTCGACTGGTGTGCTTACTCAAAATCTGTGCATTCAATTTAGTTTTGGATGGTTGATTGTTGCTTGTCTGTGTAGCAATTGACTTTTCAATCATTTCAATCATTTTCTTCTGCATACAATATTGTATTTAGAGGGATTGTTTGCTGAGGTCCACAATGTTTTAAAAGGTCTCCAGATGATGTTTAACATGTTATGTTATGTTATGTTATGTTATGTTATGTTATGTTATGTTATGTTATGTTATGTTATGTTATGTTATGTTATGTTATGTTATGTTATGACAGCCAACTAAGAGGGTTTTTTGCTGACTCTGGTTTTCATTAAACATCTCCTGCCAATGATGTTAAAGGCTAAGGAGTCGAACCATATAAAAAGCCACAGACAGTTTTTTCACTCATTAAGTTTATTGTAATAAACTCTTATTTGTACAATTGGTGTCTTATTTAAACTAAAAACAGATCACTGAGCATCTGTGGTATGATATGATGGAAGGCTGGGAAGGGTGCTAATCCAAAGGCGAACAAAACGTGACCTCATTTCCTGTCCAATGGAGCTGTCATTCATCTTAGCGTTGATGTCCAGGAACTGGTGTCCAGGGCTGGTAAATTCAGGCCAAGCCACAGGCACCTTCAGGTTTCCTCTGTTGGGGTCTCTGTGAAAATAAACAGAGGAAGAAAGACGGAAAGAAAGAAGTTTTGTAAAATCACCTTTAAGCTATTAAAATTTTGTAATGTTGGACATGCATGTTCTGTGTGTTTTACCCAGTTCTGGCAAAGTTAGTCCAGTATGCAATCATATAGCCGGACAGGTCCCTGTGTCTGTCTCCATAAGCCTTTGGTGTGGTGAAGGGTTTGCCAAACACAAACTGCAGGTCATCAGCATGGTCAGCGCCCACCCAGTCATGGTAGGGTTTGCCCGGTCCAGCCATCAAACTGGGCTCAGACATCAGGTAGGAGTAGGTACGGCCAGACCTGTTAGACAACAGGCAGATTATTAATTCTACTGTGTGACTGGAGGTTCACATGTTGAACACACCAAAGCATCTAACATGATGTAAAATGGTAAATCTAATCTGAAATAATAATTCAAACGTCAAAATCCAGCAGTTAGTCTCACCTGGCATTAGCAGAATGCAGGTAAATGGCAGTCTGAATGGGAACTAGGAAAATGTAATCAGTCCCTATCTCCACAGCAGTTCTCTTGATGGTGTCCTGGCTGGGTTTTGACCCCCAGTTGGATGAATACTCAGCGAAGGCAATCTCAAAACCAGCCTGCCCCTTGTCTTTGGTATAAGCAGCAAGAAGCCGCTTTACATCTTCTCTGCACAGATAATAAGGAAGAGTTTTCTGTTAGTGAAAGGGCTCTGCAGACTTCCACATTCCTTCTCTTGCTTTCATGGTTTCAAAGTGCCTACAACAAAATGTCTTCCCTCTGAAGACAAATCATCCTTACACAAGAGTCTCTTCATTCTTGTTCTGAAAGGAAGGAATGTCCTGTGCAGTGAAGAGGTGTCCATCCATATCATTAACCCCTGCGAGGTAGTCTATGTCAGCAGCGTTGTGGAACAAGTTGGCAGGCTGATCAGGGAGGAAGTCTCCATCAACAACAGGAGACAGAAGCAGGTTTGTCACACCGGGATCTGAGACAGGTTGAAACAGATTGATTAAAGTGGCGTCTTATCTCTTTTTTTTAATTTATCTTTTTGTTGTTAAAGCACATTTTAGCTCCGTTTTGAAAACCAAAATTAAATGATATGTTTTAATTAGTTGCACGTTAAATAGTAATTTTTCATGATTTGACTACTTCCAGTTTATAACATGATTTGTGAATGTTGAGTAATGATGCTCACAGTCTGGGGAGCCTTGCTGGATGCGAGGAGAAGCCATGGTGAGAGTCCGTGCATCAGTTGATTTCAGGCAGGCCACCATCCTGTCATCAGTGGGGCAGCCAACCTTCACAGCAACCTGAACACATGGTTTGCAATCAAGACGTGTTTTAATGACGGCTAGCAAGATGCCTACTCACTGCATTTAGGCCAGTGGGACTTTTTTATTCCCCTGTTGAAATACTGTTAATTTTCACCTATTTCAGCCTCTAAAAATCGTTCATCTCTGCCTGCTCAGCGTGTGCCCAGAACAATATCCCTCGTCTCACTCTGTCTGGCCTTCTCCAAACCCTATTTCTCTTCCTGTTCCTCAGTGTTCCTGGTCTCATACCTCCCTGGACTTTTTACAGATTTGTCTCCATCTAAAGTCAACACCACTATCCTCACAGCGGTTCACAGATTTTCTAAATTAGATTTTCTAATATTGTCACGTCGCCCACGTCTTCCCAGGCTCTATTTTGCATTCTTTTTCTCCTGCACCATGTTTTTTAAGCCTTTCAATAGCATCTCTTGCTGCTGCAGACCCTGTCACTCCCACTGGCCCTGCAGGTGGGTGCAGCCCCATTCCTGTAGTCATCAGCCAGATTGTCTTTGCACTTGTGTAACTGTGGTTACTGCTTAGTATTTTTTGCCTAAAAGATTGGGAAGTTTTCCATATATGCTGATTTACCATATTTACCTGGTTTATTCACTGATAACAGTTGGCTCTTTCACAGACAAATCTTACTTTAGGCATTGCTATATTTGGTATAAATACAAATGCAATGAATGATTTGTCTGGACTCTTTAATTAGTTCCACACAGGTCATAGTTGCATCATTAGCAAGTTAATCAACCTCTCAATTTATCTACAAAGGTGATGGTAAAAACATTCGCTGCATTTCAATGTAAATGCAACTTAAATATACACTGTATGTAATATAATGACAGTAAAATATATCAGCAGACATTTTGGTTATTAAAAGTCAGAATTTCAATACTTCACATCAGTTTTGTACATAAGAATGATTTTGTTAGTTATTAGTATACAATAGTATAATTATCTTGTTGTATCTCTACAATACAATCTAAAATTAGGACCTCTCATGTCTCCTTGGTATCTGACAATGACTCACCTCCTCTGCAACCTTGCGTGGGTTCCTGTTGAAAGCCCAGGGGCAGAAGGCAACACCACTCTGGGAAATGGCTCTCTTGAACAGCCCTTTGTTGTGAGGGGAGAGGGTCTGTGTAGGAATAAATACATACAGTATTAAAATTATTACTTGAAGTTATCTTTATTTGCCTGGCTGTAGAAATAGAAAAAATAACAAGAAATAACAGTTTTCAGGCCTTAAATCTGCCATTTATGACTTAAAAGTATTGTAAAAAGTATATTTGTTTTATCAGTAATTCTTTATAGGGCAGTTATAAGCTGTAACCAATGGCTTTATTAATGGTTAGTAAAAGATTTATTAATGCTTCAACAGCTATTATTCAGGAGAATGATATACATCAACCAAATTGCTCTTCTTCAACCTTGTAACCCACATGTGCTTCTTATTGTTACTGGCCTCTCAATAAAAAATAAGTGATTTATGAACTATTCAGAAAACCATTATTTTATTATACCTTTACTACACCATATTATACCTTTATTGGAACATGGTATGTTTTTAAAGCCTCTGACCTGAAAGCTAACACTAGCTCCACCTGCAGACTCTCCAAAGATGGTGATGTTGTCAGGGTCTCCTCCAAATGAGCGGATGTTCCTGTGCACCCAGGCGATGGCAGCGTGCTGGTCCCACAGACCGTAGTTCCCTATCATGGTGACAAAGTTTGAGTCAAAAGCACATGAATACAGTCTGCTGACACGGAAACATCAAGACTGATTTTAACTACTACTCCTCTTTATTTCAGTAGCAAAATATAAAGTAACACACAGGATTTCTTCTGTTTCAGGCCGTTCCCATTAATTGTACTTACCAGGTAAGCTAGAGTCGCCTGTACTGAGGAAGCCCAGCGTTCCCACACGGTATCCCACTGACACCACAATAACATTGCCCTTGTCTGCAATTTCCTGACCGCTGTACAGATAGTTGTTTAGAAAATTTGGTCCCATAGAGCCACCGACCATGAAGCCTCCTCCGTACAACCAAATCATCACTGGAAGGTCTGATGACACTTGGGGAGAATGAAAGAAGCATTTTCTTTATTTCACAAGTAACCTCATCTTCTGTATCAATGTTTCTAATTAATTATTAATTAGTATGGATAAACCCAAAACAGGTACCATGTCGGCCGTGAGGAACCCAGATGTTGAGGTAGAGGCAGTCTTCACCACCAAAAGTTGAAGTCTGGAGCATGCTGATCTGGAGACATCTACTGGCAAACTTTGTTGCCTTCAGTATCCCTGGGGATGAAAATGTATGTATTTAATTTTTTGTTTATTTGATAGGGGCAATGCATGTTAATGACCATCAATACGAAATACACAATGTAAACCTGCCAGACAGCAAAAATCCTAATTTACATCTGTTGTCCCTAGGCAGGTAACACAAAAAAACCCTCATCCTCAGTGATTATGCAATGCAAGTGAGATTTCTAAGCTTCTACATGTGCCAGCTCTATTTAAACGCACCGTCCCAGCCAGGGTGAGGTTTGGGTTTCTCAAAGGCTCCAGGTCTGGCAGCGAAGGGAATTCCTTTGAAAACATCCACAGAGCGGAAAAGACCAAGGGGGATATTTTGTCCCTGCACGCTGCCACCTTCTGTCTGCACCACGCCCAGCTAGAGACACACAAAAAAAGCTTTTACCTTCAGTCACAGCAGAAAACAAAGGTGACTACCTTAAAAATATATAACACAGTAAATGATGACATTAAAAAAGTTATTAACAGAGTAGAAGGTCTATGTTTTATATTGAATGATTAGGGTTAGACAGACTTTTATGCATAATTTTATGTAACATTGTTGCAAATATACGAGTTTGAGCAGCTGTTCAATTTCCATCTGATAATTTGCAGTCACATGAAGTAATGGTGTAAAGTAAACTCATGGCAAGTTAAGGCAAACACCATTTTAACAATCAACATCCCAACAGTAGCAAAGATTTTTATTTTTGTCACACATCTTTGTGTTTGCTTTTGATTCACATATTTGTAAATTGTAATGAGTAAAAAAAAATAAATTTACAGACTTACAGAAGCTGCTGAGGCTGTTCCCAGGGACAAGATTGCAGCCAACAGAATCTTCAGTTTTTCCATGGCTGTCCAGAAACCAGCGAACGCCTGTTGAGGGCCTTATATACACAAGATCCCCCCTGCGATAGAATTAATGGTAAATATAGCTGTTTACTTGTGTTATACAACCTTGTCACCCTGTTGTCCCACTGACCATGACATCTACACCTCTGACCTCTGGTGGGAAACAACACAGTGTAAAGTCAAGTGTGTCGAGATATGCCATTCCTTATATCATGTTGTAGGTTTCACAAAATATATAGAATGATCAGTGTGTTTCCACATATTTTGGGGTGCAGTGTCATATTTTGGGAAATCCTTTCTAGCTGATCACAAAGTTTTATTTGTCTTGGAAACTAAAGTCCAAGTGTGACGAAGACTTACACAGACACTCACTTTATGCCAAATCTAAATCAGAGTTGCCCATATTTAACAAGGAGTGGACAATATCTTTTGTTTCATTTCTGATTTCTGTGAGAGGGCAGAGGTCTGAACACTTTAACATTTTGAGGCTACTATATTATATTTAAGACACATAAACGCATGGAACAGAGAAAGCCCCGTGGTCCTTGTAAAGTTGGTATTGAAGCCAAGGTGTTGTTGACGTACAGAAACAGGTGGAGTAATTCTCAGATTAGCAAATAATACACGGTTTAAGATAAGATAAAACCTCCAAAACAACTCCACGCTGCTGAAATGTTGCTGTTGAAAAAAGTTTTTGAGCTTTAGTATTTTTTTTCAAACTAGAGATTCAGAGAGACCAAACCCTCACCAGACTTTCCTGTGACAACAGATCCTCTGCTCTGTTTTTCATTGATTTCCCGTTGAAGTTATTTGTAAATTTGCCTAAGTTCACTTATTCTGGATGCATTTTAAATCTGATTAAAGAGAGAATGTGTAAGAACCATGGAAATGCACTCTTTCGTCCCTCCTTCCCCCGCTCCTCAGACTGCCCATCGGCCATACTTGGAAAAATTCCCGTGGGCCGCCAGCACTAACGTTAGCTTGAATAAATCTGCCTTCATCATAGGCAAGTTGTTGACATGTTGCCAAACCTGCATGGATTGGGGAACAATGTTTTTCACACATGTGATTATGTAAGTGGTAGGTTGTTTTCTTCTGTTATTGTTAGACTGATGATGATGATTTTGCACCCAGTCAGAAAGACGTAGTGGTGGCAGGCGCAGAGGATGAGCCTTGAGCGGTCAGAGAAAGTGAGGGAGAGCAGCAGCATCAGCAGCTGAGCTTGAGGCAGAGTGGAATAATATCACTGAAAGAGGACGACTGCAGCACAGTTTTATAGCCTACTCGCAGTTACTACTTCTTCATCCTCTCAAGTTGGACTGAGGCAAAATTATAACAAAAGATGACACGTTACAAGCAGTGGCAGTGGTATGAAGTGGTATACACCAGAGTGCAAATTACACAATGACAATCAGGGGGGTCAAATATTTCTCAAGGGTGAAAGGGAGGGCAGTACAACGCAGGCACATGCTTCAGTGAACAAGGCTGTTGGGCTTTCATGTATTTTAATATTGTTCAATTATCCAACTCCTGAATTCCTGCGTGAAAACAAAGGGGGTGTCTATTATAAAAATTTACGTTAAAGGTAAAAGACTAAATAAACCACCACACCAAGTAAAATAATAAACTCTATATTGATGTCAAAACATATCTCTACGACGACTAATCCTCCATTGTCCTCCATTAGATTACATATTAACATAACATATTTTACATTGGTAATGAAATGAGAAGCTAACACTAGAAATGAAAGCACATATAACACAAATATAATTTGTCAGTCAAAATCTAAACACATGGGTTTTTGAACATAATGCTTTGATAAATTCAGGTTGGTGAGGTTAAGCTGGTTGTGGTCAAAGGTGGTAGAGCGTTAAGGGCCTGTCCTAACCACAGTGGGCCAGGGTTCGGACCCTCTGCTTCATGTCATTTCCCCCCTCTCTCTCCCCAACCTTCCTGTCTCTCTCACTTTACCTTTAAATAAAGGCCTAAAAATGCCAGAATTTTTTATTTTTTTTTAAAAGTCTTCTAAATACTGCACAGGATATATTACTGTATACTGTAGACAGTACATTCACAAATACAAACAAAACCTTTTCCTTTTGAAGAGGTAAGCTTAGCAGTAACCTACCCGCAGAAAGACGGCAGTGTCACTGTAATGACTTTTTTAAATTGTGTGGTTGCTATGTTATGTGGTTGTCCTCATCCACTTATTTTACCTAAACTAATCTTTAGTTCCCTGCTCCTCATGACAACATGACCAACAGTAGAAAATAGTAAACTGAGGGTGGGAATGGGACAAACGGTGGCTAAGTTATCTTATTTAGCTAGGAAGCTTGCCAACATTTGCCCTGCCCCTTAGCGCATCACAGTTTTCATTTTTGTCCGCGGTTAAACAAGGACATAGCCTCTCCTTTGTTTCTTTGGCACGTGTCCGTGTCTTAGAAGTGAAAAGAACTCACAAAGCCTTGTTTGAAATGTGTCTAGTTCTTTGGTGTCCTAACAGGAAAACATCAGACTCTTAATTTGAGCTGTGGGAATTACTGACTTGGTCTTGTCTGAATTTCCTATATTATAGCACCTTCATGCATTAACATGTATTTAATAAACAAACTGATTAGGCTAACTGTATGCTAGCTAAGGCAGATGGACTGGTAAAAAAAAATGGCAGTGCAGTCTGAATATCAAGCTAATAAAATACATCAATATCGTAATTTTTACAGTCTGTTTTTGATTTTGTTTATTTTACAGTATGAATTTAAAACACACTTCTGCACCACTGTTACATTAAATTACATTAAATACATTAAATATAAATATAAATAAAGCTGAATAGCACAGCACTAAATTGTTATAGCAGCTGTCATTATTGCAGAGTTAAAAATACTCAATCCAACAAAGTATCTCCTTTAAAGAGGCACAACACATTAAATAAAACCGTAAAAAAATTATTTTTTATTCATAACCACTTTATTTTTCATGAACCAAGGTGCACGGTTGATTGGAAAATCTCTCTTCTCTATTCTGAGAAGTTTACGGGCAGGTTGGGCAGGATGCTGGTCCAGAAATGCACATAACGCATTCTCATCTTCTGTCTCACATAGCCCTTGTCCATCTTAGAATTGATCTCCAGGTACTGGTGTCCAGTGCTGGTGAATCTGGGCCAGGTAGTGGGCACACTCAGGTCACCTTTGTTGGGATCTCTGTGGACATAAGCAGAAAACAGGGCAACTGAATAAAGGCAATTCTAGTTTCCTGTTTCAGTCTTTGATTCAGTTTATATATTTCTGCAGTGCTCTATGTCTTGTGTCTGCAGAATGATACCCAGTTTTGGCGAAGTTGGTCCAGTATGCAATCATATAGCCAGAGACATCACGATGGCGAGGCCAGTATCCCAGTGGTGTGGTGAAAGGCTTCCCGAACACGTATTGCAGGTCATCAGCATGGTCAGCTCCCATCCAGCTGGGGTAGGGCCTGCCAATGCCGCCCAAACGGTTGGGCTCAGAGAAGAGGTAGGAGTAGGTACGTCCAGTTCTTTGGTGAAACAAGAAAAATATGGGGATGGGGCAATGAAAAAGAGAGACATAAATAAATAAAACAAACAAAAACTGTAACAGCTGAATTCTGATTTAATCTTGTAAAATCCCAAAACAGGGCCATTACAGGACTCCAGACTTTCTAGCTGATTAAAACCCTTGTTCCCTGCTTTTATTCACCTTCTAAAGCAATGTGGGGAATGAAAGGGCTTATATCTAAACTGACAATATTAGCTCTATCATAAGATCTTGCTCTTACGTGGCGTTGGCAGCATGAAGGTAGAGGGCAGCCTGTGTCGGAACTAGGAAGATGTAGTCTGTTCCAATCTCCACCACGGTTTTCTTGATAGTCTCTTTGCTGGGATTTGATCCCCAGTTTGAGGTGTATGTGGAGTAGGCATTGTCCAAACCAGGCTTGCCCTTCTCCTTAGTGTACGCACCCAGAAGCCTCTTCACATCCTCACTGCATTCGGGAAGAAGAGGTTTGAAAGTTAGCTCTCATAAAACACGTCTCTGTCACCAAAAATGTTTATACAGTTCTCACGAAATGCTCTGGATAGATCAATTGCAGAACTGTCAATGTTTCAACACTTATCAACTCACATAGGGGTGTCAACCAGGTGGGAGTTGATCGAAGGAACATCTAAACCAGTGAAGATATGTCCATCCATGTCATTGACTCCAGCGATGTAGTCAATGTCAGCGGCATTGTGGAACAGGTTGTAAGGTTCATCAGGCAGGAAGTCGCCATCGATCACAGGAGACAGGAGCAGGTTTTCTACTAGGGGGTCTAACACAGACAGATACAGTCAGACTCATTTTTGTTTTAACTTTTATTATGAAGTAAATGTTAATGGCACAGTGTAAGGGCCTTCAGAATAATGACACCATCTGCCTTTTGATTGGTTCCCTATAAGCCTCACTTTCCCTATGCAATTCTTTCTGCCACCAGTCAAAAAAAATTCTGTCCTAGACTTATTCACTGGGACAGACTTTGTGGATTTTTTTTTATATGGGGCTTTGTCCAGATGGTGCCTATGGCCAATTCGACTATGGATAGACTATCAGCGGTACTTCTGGTTTGGTTATTAAAGGCATAAAAGCTCACACCGTTGTGCATTGCTGCGCTAGACAGCACTGACACTATGCCTAAAATGAAAATGTGAACTAGGCTGTGTGGAGTGTAGGCCTTACAATCAGGTGAGCTGGACAGACTCAGAGAGCCAGCCAATGTTAGCAGCACAGGATCAGTCATCTTCAAACAGGCGGCCATATTTTGATCAGTGGGGCAGTTGACCTTCAGTGCAATCTGAGGAGAGGGTTAAAATAATCTTAAATTGTTTTCCGGTCCTGAAGATATATGTCTACCTTTACATGACAATTAACTCTACCAAAAACAAAGGTTCAAAGTTGAATAGAAGTATAACATTTCAGAGAAGCTGTGATGTACCTCCTCAGCGTACTTGCGGGGGTTCCTATTGACACCCCATGGGCAGAGGGCCACCCCACTCTGCGAGATGGCTCTCTTGAACAGACCTCTGTTGTGGGGAGTGAGTGTCTGTGGGCAGACAGACAGAAAAACAGATGTTTTAGTGCATTCTTTAAATGAGGTTAGACTCGTGTACAAATTATGCATTTTATTATCATCCGTTTCAATAATTTCAATTTTAATACAGAAATGCATACAATGAGGTACAAGTCCAGAAAAAAAAGCTTCTCACCTGGAAGCTAACACTAGCTCCACCTGCAGACTCTCCAAAGATGGTGATATTGTCAGGATCTCCTCCAAATGAGCGGATGTTCCTGTGCACCCAGGCGATGGCGGCTTGCTGGTCCCACAGGCCGTAATTTCCTGACAAGAAGATGGAAAATTTTACAAAACTGGCACTATCAACATCTACCAGGCTTTGTATAATGTTGACACTGCTGCTTACCAGGTAAATCAGAGTCTCCAGTGCTCAAGAAGCCCAGAGTTCCTACACGATATCCCAGCGTCACCACAATAACATTTCCTCTGTCGGCAATTTCTTGCCCACTGTACAGATAGTTGTCCAAGAAGTTAGCACCCATCGAGGCTCCAGCCAGGAAGCCTCCTCCATAGATCCAGACCATGACCGTCAGACCTGTGGACACTAGAGACAAAAGAGAATTTGAGCCAGTTGTAGTGTTGATCGATTATGGATGACATAAATCTTTGTCAACTTCTGTCAGTGTTTACCTGAGCGACCATGAGGAACCCAGATGTTAAGGTAAAGACAGTCCTCACTCCCTCTGGTGTCAGTCATGAGAAGATTCACCTGAAGGCATCTCTTCCTGTACTCAGTGGCCTTCAGGATACCTGATGAAAGTCACGCAGTGTAAGAGCAGCATAAGACTTGTGAAATTTTGGCATGTTTTCATGACACATTATACAGTTTAGGCCTTTAGCTGATGCTCATTCACTATTACAGATAAAACAAATAGACTAAGACACCATGTTCCCACTAAAACAATATGGTTATTGTTGCTAAAATAAATTATACTGGTTTGTACTGTGAATTCTTAAGCAACAAAGCATCATTATAGTATATATATATATATATTAAAATCCAGTAGGTGGAATAATCAGTCTACCCACCATCCCAGCCAGGGTGACGCTGTGGTTTCTCAAACCTTCCAGGGATGTCAGCAAAGGGAATCCCTCTGAAGATGTCCATGTGACGGCGGAACCCAAGACGAATGTTCTTGCCCTCCACCATCCCTCCCTCCGTATAAACCACCCCAAGCTACAGAAAATTAAACACACAAAAAAACTTAATGTGGTAGTCCATCAAAAATTTTGAATACAAGTCTTTTTTTTAACATACAGTGATGGCATTTGGTATGTTGAATTTATGTTTGATTTATCTGTTTTAATTTGGCATGTTTTGGAAAAAATATAAATATGTTTGAATCAAACTATCAATTGTATTACAATTTAAAGAATGCTTTACAAGCCCTTTTTTTCTCCACACCATTTATCTATCAAAGCAATTTATTGTGCAAATTTAGAAATAATAAATAAATTACAAACAATAATCATACTTTCTTAATTAGCAGCAGCAGCTAGATTTTAAAATGCCTATAGATGCAGACATAGCATTTTTTATTTTTTTTTAAACACTATAATTAAATTTTTTGTGTGACACTTACAGAGGTCGCAGAGACCGTCTCAAGAAATACAGCAACAGCAACCAAGATCCCCAGCTTCCCCATCATGGCCAAACTGTGAGAACCAGCTTCAATGTTGACCAGACTTTATTTATGAAGGGGACTCCTCCCCTAAACATCATCCGACTGGTGTGTGGTCTGTGGGTCTGCCTTTCTCACTATTACATAACATGTAATATCTAACCACCTTGTCTCCACGGCACTTTCCTCAATACTTAGTGTGGATTACATTAAAAATACATTCAAACCTGTATTTTTATAGCTTCTCAATGCAAGAGATGAGCAGTTTTCACTGAACATTGACGGTTGAGCAGGACGATGAAGTGACCGACTTAAAATGTTTACAGTCATAGTAGGTCTTATCAGAGCCACATCCTGCCAAAAGTGTAATGGGAGGTGAAATACCCATTTGATAAAAACTTCAAAGACTCCCTGCGTCCTTGGACATTCACCAAACCAGGTTTGTATCTTCTTGAAAACATGACTGGAAATGTGAACTTGTTTATCTGAGAACTAAGACAACTATTAAAGACATCTCCTGATAGAGACATGATGACATATTTCAATAAACCCTCCTCTTCTCTCCTTGATACATATGTAATCTGAAATTTGATTGGTTGGTCTTTATGTGGCTGTATTTTCTCACAAATATCAAAAATGAAGAACGAGCTGCACCACCTCACGACACAGCCATCATGCAAACTGATTAAAGGAGTGAACCTGAGTAACCTGTGTAAGGACAACCATCGCAGTACTTTTATAGAATAGTATTATAGTATTATTATAGTAATAGTATTATTAGTACAGAACACGGAATAGTAATAACATGGAAATTATACCCCACCTCCCTCCCCACCCCATGTTTTTTGGATGATCAATTAATAATTTCTACAAAGGTTAATTGTGCTGTGATTGCATAGTTAGGAGGAGTCTTTGGATATAGTAATATGAATGGTAATAGTTTTGAGGTATTTAGTGAGTTAAACACAGTAAATCAGACATTCATGCCTAAATATCAAAGGTTTATGTGACTTGAAAAGTGATTTTCCAACTTTTGCAATTGCGCACCAGGAAGCCAAACCCTGCCGAGTTGACACAGCTGTCCGACAGGACTCAAAGTCACACTGCTGTAGCCAATTCAAAAGTTAAGCCTTTGAGGTAGAACCTCATATAACCTTAGCAAACCTGGTTTCCTGATACCAGAAGCTAATGTAAAGAGGCAAAAACAGGAGTGATGTGATCATGGCTCTTGGTTGTGGTTCAGTCTGGAGTCAATCAATAGATTTTCTGTTAAGCAGGTAAAAAGGCTGTTGTAGTAATCAAGTGATGATGAAATGAAGGCATGTAGAATTATCTCCGTGTCTTTAAAAGTAAAAACATTATATTTTTGAAATATTTCTAAAATAATAAAAACATTATTGTACTAGCTTTGCAATGTGCTGCTCACAACTTAAATCACTATCAAACCTAACGCATAGATTCCTTGCAACAGGCTTAATATGTTCCAACAGGGAACGAGCAGATGGCAGAACATGTTTTGCAGTGGGCTGGGACCCACTAACAAAGAAATCTGTTTTGCTTCAGTTCAGCTGCAGAAAATCTTTTAAAATCCAGTTTTTGACATCATGTAGGCAGTTGTTTAGTTAACTCCAGGGTCAGTGGATCTAACAGGCAGGTACATTGTTGTGTCATCAGCATAACACTGAGAAGACACATCATGTCTAGAGGATGTATAGGGGAAATAAAATGGTCCCAAAAATGACCCCTGAGGCACACCATTACTCATCAGGAGAAAAAGAAGACAAATAGAGACACAGAACCTCTTATTCTTCTATTATTCGACAGGAAAACCATCTTAAGGCGGTATCACATTTCCCTACCTAGTGCCTCAGTCTAACAGAATACCGTGACTGATTATGTCAGTCTGCACCAAGGCCCATAAGTGCAAAGATTAACACATGCAAGCATCAGCAGCTATTAAAAGTTCATTAATAACCTTAAGGGCAGTCTCAAAACTGTTATATTCTGTTTAACTAGACTGAAACTGTTTTGAAAATGTTATTTTTTTCCCATTGCGGCAAAGAAAACATCGGGGTTCTAAAACTCGTCAATATTTTTGCCCAAGTTTTTGTAACTGTGGCCACACACCAACGGTTTTAAAATAATCAGGGACACCACCATTAGACAGAGAACCATTAAAAACAGAAAACAAACACAACCCAACAGATTTCATTACTGTACACCCAGCCAGAGACCACAAAAATACCCTGCACTTTGTTCTTCACACTCACTGCTGTTTTGTGTTTGTCGTCATTTGTCCATTTTATCTTACAGAAACATTATTTATAGGACGTGACCCATGAACAAATGCCTTATGACAACCCAGCACATGGCATTTTAGGGCATTTATCTTAAATATGTGTGTACCTCTTCAGTCATAACCTTGAATGGAATTTGATGATGTGATGTGTAGAAAGACTACACCCCAATGATACTCTATTAAGACTTAATTGTAAGGATGATACAGCTCTCACACAAACGTCTGGAAATACTCTTGTTTTTAATTTACATTTAACTAAGTTAAATACAATTTTACAGAAAAAAATACTGCAAAATATTAACAGTCAAGACACCGCATCAAAATGGTTGTCCTTTGTTACATGTAATCCAGAATTTCTGTCTCCATCTCATTTTCACTTCCCTCAGACGGCTGAAATTCATCATCGTCATCTTCTTCGTTCTCACCGTCCTCGTCCTCCTCCTCTTCCTCTGCATCCATATCTCTCATTGAGGGTTTTAAACCTGCACCTTTCCGTCTGCTTCTCTTGGGAAGTTCTGGCAATGCTGGGGGAGAGGAACAACATGAGATAACAAAAAAATAGGCCCCCCACTCCAAGTGTTAAGTTGTTACAGGAGCCAAAATCCTGCCCCCTTTTGACTGGACCACAACAGTGGGGCCAGTCCTTTAAACACAAACGTCCACAATAGAGTGACTGACTGAATGACTGAGTGATCAAGGTATACCATTAGCGAGCCAGATGCCATGTGACTGAATCACAAAATTATACCACTGGTTGGCCAGGTGAGTTGGAGGTGTTGGAGTTTCCCCATTAGCTGTCATTCTTTCTAAATGTATTGATGCAAACAGTTTCTATTAGAGAGGCATTTACAGCATGCAGTGTTGCCAATCTAGTACATATGCTGCCAGATTAACCGACTATTCAGACCCTCTTTTTTTTTTTTTAAATGCACATAGCAAAAAGTGTGGCTACTTTTTGGATAAACTTTAGCTATTTGCTATAAAGGAGAGTCAGAAGCACTGCCCCGCTAGCAAGAGGGACACCTCTTTCCACGTCTACTCTGTCCAGTGAATGCTGCATCTCTCTGGAGCAAATTTAAAGGAACTATTTGTAAGTTTTCTTATCGCTACATAGCTAACATTAGCATTAACTGTTTACTTACCAGTCTAGAAGAAACGTTACAAGTTCAACCTCAAACTTCATTCATTCACTCACCAAGAGCTGTCTCCAGCAGTGCAGCAGCGCCAATGTTAACTCTTGTCTCCATCTCTTTAAAAGCAGACACTTGACTACAAGTGTCCAACTCAGTGAGGCTGTACTTGACTTTGAGTTAAGTGCTAACATCAGCATGCTACAGCAACAATGTTAACATGCTGATGTTTAGCAGGTATAGTATTTGTATAGTTGTCTGTGTCTATTGTAAGAGAAAAAGTATTTGATCAGTGTAACTGGGTAGATAATGTGCGCATACAGATGTGTGCAAGAAGTGACCCTAACTGTCATTCTTTGTGATGGACATTTCCTTACCTGGTTTCTGTGCTCGGATGACTTTCTTGATCATGGCTGAGATTATGTCCCTCAGCTTGTCTTTGGTGCCGAGAACACACCAGCCGTCCCGCTCGTTACAACCCTGTTCATTACCGCTGTTCTGCTCAATCATCTGTTTGATACTGGAAACACACAAATGGCTGCATTACACCCAAACAGTGGTGGGAAGTAATTAAGTGTATTTACTCTCAAGTTCTGTACTTCAGTAAAATTTTAGGGCATTTTTACTCTACTTTACTTGATTGAGTATTTTAATTTTTCTGCTCATACTTCTCCATCGTAACAATTCAGAGGTAAATATTGTCTTTTACTGTATCATTATTACAGATAAAGATAAAACAAAATTAGCCCCAACTTTACCAGCTAGAATATTAAACTGATGTACACATTAAGGTATCAAACATATTTATATTTTGAATACATGCCTAGGGTAATGATAATTTTACTTAAGATCAGAGACACAACAAGGAGGGCATTTTATTTAATATTTATTTATTTAATAATTATTAATGATTTGATACCACTTCCTTGATATTTGATTTATTGTGTTGTGGTGTTGGGCTGCTCCTAACAATAAATAAATAACTAAAACATGCTAGACTTGCTGTTCCAAGGGCTCCTTGTTTTGAATTTAATAAAATTAATTATTTAAAAAAAATAATGTTCTTTTTTTTTTTTTTAAAGAAAAAGAAAAAATATCTACAATATGTGGGACATTAAATTTTGTTCCATTTAAAGCACAAGCTAAGTGGTCAAAAGAGAGAAAGAGTAGTTTGTCACTGAATAAAATCTGAGATGAAAGATGAAATCAGCAGAGATGAAAAATAATACACGCAATACTGTAATGTACCTTTCAACATCCAAATCACAGAGCTGGTAAAACATCTGTCTGTGAGGAGGCAGCATGCCCTCTCTGAAAATGTAGGACGACTCCTGTGGAGGTGACACAGAGGTCAGTGTTTATTGCAGCAGTTATCGCCACATCACAGCTTGAAACCAATTAGCATCTCAGGACATGCTCCGTTAACGTTTTCACACAATGTAACCTTCACTGACCTTCAGCTGGTAAGTGACTGGGGCTGTATCTCGACTGGAACTGGGACCCTCATTAGCTGGAAGATCCATCACACTGGCTGGCTGCGGACCTGCAAAAAAAAGAAAAGAAGCAGTTTTACCCAACATGTTGTAAATGGAGATTATTGAGGACTTGTTACTGCTGTTTAATTTAGTGAACAGAGTGAGTCCTTTCTTCAGGCTGTACAATATCGTGTTAATTACGCTCAGCATGTTTACATGGATACATGGAACCAGGTTGTGCAGGGAATCAGACAATACTCTCACAAACCTCTGACTGTATTTTATAAGCATTTCTCCCTTACTTTAACTGTAGTATGTGATTTACTATAAAAAGCTGCCTCTTCATTTTAGTTTTTTGTTTTATCTATGTCTGTGATTGTTAGAGGGCTAACAGCACCGTTAGAGGACAGACAGTGTGTAGTGAGAGCACTGCTTTTCCTTATAGTCAAAAATTACATTGCATTTCATTTGAACTTTGACATTATTTTGAATATGATGACACACTGCTATGTGTAATGATTTCCTCTTCCATTTCCCTGTCTGCGTTGCACATGTGGTCGAGTCCTGGTTATCTGTGTGCATGGACAAGACGTCTGTGTTCTTTAAGACAACTCTATTTGGGGAAATCAGATTTCTTCAATCTCTCACCCAGATCACACAATCTCATTCCTTGTTTACATGACATTTAAGAAATCAGGTTTCTGCAGAAAACCCTGACCCTGTCAGCTAATTCACCTGCTTTGTCCACTGTAAATGTCCGGTGGAAGACCACGACATTTTGGGTTTCAGATCTCAGGAGATACAATCTGGTTGGAAATACATGTTTTTAATCACTCGTGTTGGTTCAGTTTTATGAGGTCATGTTTTATTTCATGACATTTAGGGGACTTTAAATACACGTGTCCCCTCTGTGAGCTGGTCTGCTGTGGGCCTACCACACCTGTTCAAATGCTCTAAGCAGATGTCCCCGGTTCAAATCCCAGCCAGCGAGACTCTTTCCTGCATGTCATTTCCCTTCTTTATGTCCCATTTCCTGTCTCTCTACATTTGTCTCATCATATAATAAAGGCATAAAATGGCCAAAAAATAACTTAACAATAGATTAATCCAAATAAATTCACCCACTCACCTGTTTTGTTGAATGTGATGGGCAGAGCATAGCTCAGGGAGCTCCTCTTGGCTTTCACTGGCATGTCAGAGAGTGAATAGCCTAAAAGTGGGAAAAAGAGGAACCAGCAGTCAGTGTCAGGCAGAGAGGTCTTGACTTTACAATAAGTCTCAAAATAAGAAAAAAAAAAAAATTAACAGTATCACCAAATACACCAGTATTTGGTGATACTGTTAATTTTTTTTTTTCTACAAGTAACTCTGTGGCCCTGTCGTGCCTCAGGCTCTCACCGTGCTTGGTGCTGCAGCGGATCCTGAAGTCCAGTATCTGGTATTTCTTGGACTCTGCGCTCTTTCGGGGGTCAAAGCCCAGCCGCACCCACAGACTCCTCCACGGTCCAGTCACCTGCAAAAGCAAGTCTGATGTTTAACTCTAAACTAGGACAATGAGAGGTGATTATCCTGTTACAGCAGAGAACGGACTGAGAATGAATCACTCCACAAACACACAGAGTGGACATCAGCCCTGCAATAAATACTGCCTCTGTGAAGTTTATAGGCTTCAATTTTGACGGAGACTATTACAAGCTTCATTATATTCACAAATTAATAGTTTAGTTTGGACTTTTTCTGTTGGATTCCTCACTGAGTTTTCAGTTAGTATTTTCATTTTAGTTTCACTGGTTCAAAAGATATCTGAATGACATCTGGGAAAATGCACTGAACAGAATTTATTTACTCCCCCTAAAATGCAACGTCACTCTTTATCCTCAGCTCACCATGTAGTAGGCGAAGACGGGCAGCAGCAGTTTGAGTTTATCGGGGTGGATGTTGATGTTGGCCCTGACCGCGTTCCGTGACCAGATGGGCCGGCTCTCAAACATCTAGGCGGAAAAAAGTTTGGTTTGAGATAAGATAAAGCCCAGAAAAGGACGGTAAGTCATACCTGCGTAACATTAGGCAACATTTTCCAACTTCAAACAGAGGCTATTTCTGTAGTGAGACCTAGTTGATAATGATGATTTGTGCTACGCTGGTGAACTGCTGAGAATAGCCTGATGGAAACATAGACATCACTGTCAGAAGGACATTCAAATATCGGCTTGAACGTTTTGCTGAGCTCGACTTCCTTCCATCATCAACAGAGGGCATGCTGTGCTCCCAGAAACCACAGAAGCACAAAGACCTTTTTCAGTTGTTCTTCAGCCTCTTTGTCCGACTCCTTCAGGCAGACTCGTGCCCAGTTGAGCTTGGCCGCCTCAAGGCACTCGGTGGGCACAGTGGCATCCCTGAAGCTGATGAAAATGGCGTTATGGGGCCGACGAGCTCGATTCAAACCGATAAAGTTCTTCTTGCTGATGGGCATCTGGCTACAAACAGAATGGAGGGGAAATGTAACAAATATATTCCTGATAATCTGGAACAGAATCACAGTAAAATTAATAATATAGAGTTTCCAATACTGAAACCAGAAAACTGATATAAAAACATCCACTTAAGATTTTTGAAACACTACTTTCAGGCTGTATATCTCTTTCAGCCGCTGTGGACCAGTCAGGGTTTAAATCATGTAATCTGCTCCCAAAATCAAAAGGTCATCTTGAAAAAGCTTTTAGGTTGACCTGGAGCTGTTACTGACTTTTGATGGATGTCAGGGCGGTAGAAATAATCCACAGGACTGTCAAGGCGCGAGAAGATGGCCGGGGGAAGAAAGTACGGCATGGGCTGCTCAAAGAACTCTTGACTCTCCGGTTTGCGAAGGATGATTTTGTTGTACAAAGACTCTTCTTTCCCACCTTCCATATGCACAGCGAGGCACTGAAAGTCTGCCAGTCCTGCAAAGAACATGCAATCAGAAAAGTCAACCCATCTGATCAAATCACGTCTCTTTAATAAAGATTACATAACTTAAATTCATATTTTGTAGTTTTGAAATGTTCAAAGACGCCATATGTCAGGTCTTTTGATCTAACCTTGGAATTTATATGTTGTTCCTATGACTCCGAGTACTTCCATGTGGATCTCAGCCTCTTTGGGGTCTTTCTTTCGCACCCGGCGCCTCACTCTAAGGAGCAGGTTGCTGGACGGGAAGCGGTTTCCACACAGAGAGTGACAGAAAGGGTCCTGAGGTCGGTAACGCAGCTCAAGCCGCCGGTTGGGGTGAGCGAAGGTCTGAGGATTAACAGGAAACACAGACAGATGTCAGATTAGTGTAGTTTTACCACAGCAGTGAGGACACAACAGAGATGATGGCAATCAGTTGACAAACAGTCACTAAGCTGTTATCTGACTATTCAGTTGCTTGTCTGCTTAAAACTACAACCTTAAAGACAACAACCTTTATTTAGGTGAACAAGCGTTTGGAAACCTTAAAATTTGGCCAGTAATTAAGTTCAAATGCCCCAACACCATACATAATAATAAAGATATAAAGATATATATGCACTCTATGTCTGTCTTACAGTTTTTGGCACTTGATTATTTTAACAAACATCAAGGTAAAGTCTGACATTACAGAACAGTGCATCTTATTAAGTCTAACTTTAACACACAAAGTTAAGATAGTAAAAGCCCAGGCCTGACAGCCGCTGCTGTCCGTCCCAGCTGTGGTCCACTTACTTTGGACACTGCTTGTTCCCCCCCGAGAGTCTCCAGCATCTTGGCCACACTGTTGACCACGGCCGGATACTCCACACACACCAGCCTGTTGTCCCGCAGCTGCACGGTGGACGAGCTGCCGGGCACATCCTCGTCCTCAGCCGGGCAGGAAACACTCAGTTCTCTCAGAGTAAAATCCAGCTTCAGCTCATCGGGATCCGCCATCGTGCCTCTTCTGTTTACGATATTTAAGCGAGAACACCTAAAACTTACCAAGGCCCGCTAAAACACCCGTTGTTCGGAGTGTGACTACGTGTCCAAGTGCAAAATAACGCCGGGCAGAAACGCTTGTGCACACATATAGTTCCGCGGGCATTTATTAAACCAAAAAACGTCTCCTCTGTTTACTCTTGTCAATATCAGTCGAGGCGTAGAAAGAGTCAAATGACAAAAAAAAAATAAAAAAATTAAAAAAATAATCAAGAACATTCAAGCAGTACGGTAAACAGTAAAATGTTCTATTTTCTTCTTATATCATTTTATATTCATATTTCTTAAATATTACATCATTAAATACTCTTTTTACACAGTGCAAATGATATTATATTAGTCCACTACTTGTTCTTCTTTTATCTTCGGTTTTAAAACTGTCCCAGTCAACTCAATGTACACATCATACTACAATCATGCGGCTGTTGCTGAACACCTTTCGGCCACACGATGGCGCTTTATGACCAAACAACATGCGCTCAATGAGGGAAAGAGCTGGCTGTGGGAATTCAGCCTTACCTCATTCAAGTTTTTATAACTGTATATAACAGTAACTGAACCCTCCTGGATGTACTTTTAATATTTTATATGAATAATCTGTTATTCTATATGCAACACTTTAACATCTACTGAAAGTATATTTGTATTGTCAGAAGGAGACTTCCACTGTTTTCAGAGGGACCTTACTAAAGAGGATTTGCGTGCTGTCCCTCCCAGAAACTGTCAACAGACCGTCATCCCCTCAGAGAAGAAAGAAGACTGAAAAAACAGATGTGTCTGTGTGTTTACCAAGTTATTTAAGATGTTGTTATATAGGCAATTACAGCCTTGTGTGAAACTGTTTACTTTGATTCTAGTTTGTCTTCTTTTCTCATGTCTTTCAGGGAGTACCAAGCTTAACATTTGCACAACGCAGGCTTGTAGCCATTTCACTTTTTGAATCATCGTCATTTGAGTTGGCGTATTAGGATTGTCTCTTATTTTCTTTTCTCATATTATTTTTTAAAGAACAATCTGGTACTTGATGAAGTGTTTTTATTATTTTGTCATGCTTGGTGTCTGTGAAAATGGAGGTGCAATTACAAAGTGACATGCTGCTGGAGTGGTGCGTTCATGTGACATTGTAGAGACTGGAAAAATAACTTCCTGGAAGTCAGCGAATGTGATATGTTTTGCATCTTAACACTGCAGCCAATGAATTATGAACCTGTCTGCAACACTGAATTTCATCCCTGTGCTTCCAGTACAGGGGCAGGTTTAGCCTAGCCTAGCTTAGCTTAAAGATGAAAATCAGTAAGTTATACAACAAAACCTAGAGCTGTCTATTTCACATTGTAACTTGTTTTTTCCACAAACGTAGGAATAAAACTCACACCTGAACAACAAGGTAGATGTACGTCCTACTTCTTGACCAGCCAACACCTGCAAAAGCTCAGCTCCATCGTCAGTGGTGTTGCCAGTTTTGAGTACAGTTGTACAGGTAACTCTTAAAGCCAGCTTGCAACATGTAAATGACAAAGGTTGTTGGCTATGTTACATTTTCCCTTACTTCTAAGGGCTAAGCTAAGCTAAGCAGTTTCTGTGCTGGAGACACTTGAATGAGACAGAGCTACCATTAATACATGTAAAAATACATGTAAAAACCCAGCTGACAAGACCTGAAAATGAACAACAGCCATAAACTCTCTGTGCAACACATCAGTTCCATGCCTTGTATTGGAACTAAACTGTTATCGTAACATTTCCATAGCTTTTCCTGCGATCTCAAATGAAGAAGTGGGCAGTGGAAAAAACTGGTGTATTGAAGTTCAATATTCACTCTCTTTTAGCTTTGTTTTTGGTCCCTACAGACTCCTGAGGGAAACATCTGACTTCTTCTAATCCTTGTAATTTACTAGCTATTTGCTAACTGTGTCTGTGTCTGCCGTTTTGTGTTGTCCATACTTATTTAAAAGATAACACTTACTCTCTTTCATATCATTTATTCGATCAGTGTAAAGTGGATTACTGGAAAGGTTTTTTTTTTGTTTGAGGTTTTCATATATTTTTTATTTTCAGTTTATTTACTTCTGTTCTGAAGCTCAGTTTGATTTTATCAGATTCTTCCCTCCACACTCTTCGCTGTGTTGACTGTATCTGTTCTTATGGGTTTACTTCCTTTTATGGAAAATTCGACAGCACAAAACTGTTCTTACTTTGTGAATCCTATCAGAGCTTCAGTAAAAACATCATCAATGACATTCAGCCTGTACATGTCTATCACAGTGTTACAAAGCTCAGTGTTTTGTGGGAGGGAAAGAGGTGGGGACAGAGGGCACTGACTGACAATCTGTTGTGTGCTGTGGTGAAGTGAGGATTTTGATGATGATTTCTCTTTCATTCTTCTCTCTCTTTCTCTTGGGGGTGCTCCTTCACAGAATATCTGTCCAGCTCTTGGTGCTATCTCAGTCGAGGGCCTGTCCGCTCCTCCCTGCCTCTCTGCTGGCCTGTTCCAGCCGTTACAGTGTGGGGAGGCCATGATAAGGTTATCAGACAGCCTCCATCACCCGGCTCATGCTGGAAGAGCCTGCTGCCCTCAGATTTCGCACCCAAGCTCCCACTCACTCAGACTTCTCACTCAGCATAGCCCCTCTCTCCTGTCATCCCTTTCCTCAGCCTCTGTCGCTCTGGACCATCAGCTCGCCCCCGTATGTCAGTCAGTTGGAAAAGTTTTCAGTATGCATGGCCATGTTTGGATGACTGATGTATTCATTAGGGCCACACCCGCAAAGCCTATCCACTTTCCGTAGGCAAAACGAAAGATGATTATCAGTTATTCTGTCACTACACGGTGGTAATTTATACAACAAGTGGCTCTGATGAAAAGAAACACCCACAGTTGTCACACAACTGCACACACATTAAACATTTTATTATATGCAGCTATGAAAATGCTAAGAAGACCTATCATAAAGTAAACCAGTGGTTTTCCAACTGTTTTGGCTTGCGACCTGAAAAACAAAGCAATGTTTTCTTTTGACCCATAATAACCGACCAAGTCAAAGTATGATATTTCTCCCTGTTTTAGCTGATTTATGCTAATTCTTATTAGCACTAAGCAAAGTGCAGCTGAGGATGACGGGAAAGTTGCTAGTTTTTCAGATATTTCATCATTAAAATTTTGACCTGATGATGGAGTTTGATGAAAAAACTTTCATGACAATCCATCAAACAGTTGTTTTGAGATTTCAGTCTGGACCAAAGTGGCGGACTGACAGACACAATCATCCATATAGAGCTATGCCACTCGCTAGACTAGCTTAAGTAAACTTGACTAAAGGAATGTTTGAAGAAATAAATCTAATGCTGTGTTACATTAATGTTTTTTGTCTGCTTTCCTTCCCTGTCAGTTCGGGATCCCACAGATTTATCTTGTGACCCACTGGAGGAGACGCGAGCCCCAGGTTGGGATCCTCTGCAGTTGATTATCTGCTAGATATAACACTGCTTTCAAATCCTTCAGGAGAATTTTTTGCTTAAAACTAAAAATAAATAAATGATCAATACATTTTATTCATTACTAAGCAACAAACTAGTTTAAACAAGACATTTTGAAAAATGATTTTGGACAGTTTTGATGGTTCTCGTATTACCACTCACTATATGGCTTATGTCCAAGACCTATAAATACCTATAGGGTGCCCCATCAGTATCAGCCCCTACCACTGCTGTTTACATAGATGTCGATAAATTAACCTTCAAAATGAAATCTAGTGAGTAATGAATATAAATTGGACCTTTAAGTTTAAAGGTCACAGGTGAGAAAGTATTGTTTTAAAATGATTTCTCAAGCTCACGCCTGCAACTGTAAGAAGGGATGTTCATGCGCATCCTTCAAGTTAGCAAGTAGTTTTTTTCTATTTCCTGCACTGGAGTGTCAGGGCTCTTCTTTTAATAACACCAGGCTGGATATAACTTGAAGGCAGCAGGTTGTGTTGCCCACAATCCTCGAAAAAGCACCCTCAAGAAATGTTGGTCTATTTTTTTCTCACCCTGATTGTATGACATGTTGTGGGTGCAGCCTTGTCCAGACGTCATCGCTGCACTTATCTATAGGAGGGCAGGACCACAACACAGTGTTACTGGCAGTCAAATAGTATCACACCCCCACACTGTGTGACAGCAGCGGATGTGATCACACAGCACCTTCCTGTGTCCAGTCATACAGAGGAAATCTGCTGACAGCTTATTTTTATGTTTGGATTACTCTGTCTGTTTTAAAAACAAAGTGATGGATCACTGGCATGTCATTCAACATTCACACTGACTTTACATAAGTAACACAATTCTATAATAATCATCATCTATAATCATGATTTTAGGGTCAACCTTTACTTCATTTTGCTTTTTTATTAATAAAACATGTATGTTCTGGGTCACTCCCAACAATAAAACTCAGAAACTGAAGCTCCTTACACCATACACCAACAATATTACTATCTTTATTATGTATAATATCCACATTTACATTCTTTATAAAATTGCACTTATGCAATGCAGAAATGTATGCACAAACCTATTCTGTGAAAGCATTTTTTTCTGTCCTATAAACAGCAGCTCCTGGGTTTATCAGGACTGTTTTCATTATTTTAATGAAATACTTTGAAGCTGCATCTTTTTTGGCCTCTTCCCTCTGCTGCGTCAACACTTGAATGTTTTGAATAAGGTATTATCATCGTAATTTCATCTTATAACAAGTGTGGTCTCTGATATTTGATATTAATCATTAGCTATTTCATATTATTTCATGTTGTTTCCTTGTTTACTGTAAGTAAGGTTGAACCTAATGAACCAGTTTCCACTCGTGGTCTCCTTTTGGCTCATTTTACATTTCAGCCCTGATTTTATGGAAGGAGCTGCATGAGAGGGAAGGTTTCTGTTTTTACATGTTTGACAGAAAGTTGTAATAAACACAGAAAAACAAGTTGTTCTAATCATCTGAAACCTAAATTGCTTAATCAGCTCACACGGAAAGAATGTGGGTCATGCAACTGTAAAAGTGATTTTTTTTGGGAGGGGGAATGTGTATGTCCAAAACAAAGCCAGCTGGAGATACAAGTTCTGATAAAAAAAGGTCCATATGGTGACAGGTATCTTACAACAGAAAATGATTACTCAGATTCCCATGACATTTGTTTGATTTTGCAGGGAGAAAGCGGGGCTCTCCTGCTCTGTCCTCCACGAATGTGTCATCATTGCCTCAGGCGTGCTCAGCCATCCATCCAGGAGTGTTTCCACAGCACACGCTAGGGTTCATTTGCATGGACCTAATTTACAAGACAAATTTCAGCTCTGTGCTCCACATCTTTGCCTGTTATTTGAGTCAGTGTGTGCGTGTGTGTGTGTGTGTGTGTGAGATAGAGAGACAGAGTTGCATTTGAATTTGGGCTGTGTTGGTTTTGACAACACAGCCCTGATCTTTGAGTCTTGATTTTTTTAATTTGTTGGTTGATCTTTGCAAAATGGAACAGATTTGGTCGACCACTGTAGTTTGTTGGTGCTGAGACTGTTTCTGGTGTCAGATTGTGCCAACATGTTATGGATACCTGTCACACTGAAAATGTATTAAAATATTTCACTGTTGTTGGCTCAATATATCTGTGCGAGAAAACCTTCTTTTGTTACAGTATCTTTGACTGTCTCCCACGAGAAGCTTCGTAAGAGCTGAACAGTTAGAAAGAAAATCAGGTAAATTTGAAACTTTTGGGCTACCACAACACCTCAGGCAACATGCATATGCAAATGATCATGAGCTGGAAAACCACCTAAACACCTCCACCATACTCCTCTTCTGCTGCTTTGTCTGACATCTGTGTAAATCAGAATTACTCCACTGCATGAAGCTTTTCACACCCATACACCTGTTCACCAGTGAAGGAATTACAGGTGCATACAGGCCTAGATGCTTTCTTCATTTTCACCCGTTTTTCCCTAGGCTGTTACCCCCAACAGTACTGCCCCTCCCCTTTCAGGACCTAGGTCCTGTTTGTTTAGTCCCACCCAAGATCATCCCGTGCCTGTCTTTTCTGTTGAGTTACCTGTGCAGGATTTTGATTTGCTCTGCTTCCTCACACCAGGATGCAGCGACAGTCCTAACTGTTTTACAGGATCACAACAGACCCTGTTGCCTTGGCAATATCAACAAATTTTGCATAAAGCCATCAGATTTGTTTGCCAGACAGTAAGCTCTCGTGTCCTTTCTTTCCTGTTCAAACACTGATTTCCCCTAATCACCAATGAATGAACTTTCGCACTTGAAAGTGTGATCCCATCCTTTAATTTGTTCATTTGACTGTGTTTGGCCCTGTAACACATATGATATCTCATTCATCTGGAAGTCAAACATCTTTAGCTGCACAGTTTAGAGCTGGTATTCTTCCTCTGTTGACGTTACTTAAAAAATGTGAGGTAACTGATTGCCATACAAATATAAGTATAAGGATAATTGAGAAAGTAATTGGTTTGAGTGAAATTGACTTTCAGTAAATGTTGAACAGATTGGAGGAAACATTTTAAGTTAAATAACTTACTAACCCTAACCCTAACCACATCCTCCTGAAGGCAGAGGAATACAACAGGGAAGTGATTCATCAGTAACCTATCCTTAGAGTCTGAGGGACAAGAAAGTAGAAGCAATGCACTATTTTAGTAGTGACCCAATGATTTGTTTGTACAATCTAACTGGAATCATTGAACTTTAATGGCCTAAAATGTAAAACAAAATAAAGTTAGTAACATAACTGCTCCTGAAGAAGTTGATGGTGTAATCTGTGAGGCAGATAATGGTCCATATTCAAGCCTTATAGGTTTTGCTGTTGCTACATAGCTAGCATTAGCATTAGCAGCTGTTTACTTACCAGTCTTGTCAAGAGCTTCAGCCATTGTTACATTTACAAGAAAAAAGGCCCCTGGCTGGGGCTAGCTGGTTAGCATGCTAAATTAAGTGCAAAAAAGAAGTGATTATAAATAGAAGCAAAAGAAGAGGTAACACTGGTGTTGCTTTCCAACACTTTGCCTCTTTAAAACAAGCCAAGGTTCAAAAAGCCCCGTTTGAAAGTGACATCACTCAAAAATGTTGATATTAGCCAAACTGTGGAAAGTCTTTTAGTCACGTTAAAATTTGAACTTAAGGAAAAGTCAGTTTGGCCTGACCTTACCACATTTCATGACATGAAGGAAAAGATGAAGGGAGAAAATGGCGTAGCCTTCTTCATTGCATTTCTCTTCAACAGAGAAAATGGTGGTGGTCTTGACTTCAGATATCTCACATCTTATCCACTGCAGAAGAGAAAGCACCTTTGGTGAGACACAGGCCAGTGACTTGGAAAACAGTGAAGACAGCATGGTGGTTGTTTTCATGAAACTAGTTTAGCAAATTATCCAATCAGAAGCTGACAAGGTGCTGCAATGATGGTTGGAGGTAGTGGTCCAGGATAAAAAACACTATCTTTGAGTCTGTTCAACCCAAAGACTCTGGTGCAAACAGTGATTCCTTCTTAGTAGTACAATATACTAAGATTGGTTTAAGTAATACAATGAAACTCAATATTTCTGGATAATATTTACTTAAATTGTCTAAGTAGACACACATTCCAGGTGAGTAGCGCAAGAGGAAAAATTAATGATTTGGATGGATTGGATGAGACCCCATTTTCTTTATTACTGTGCAAACCATGATAACTAAGACAGTTAATTTTCCATGAAATGGCTCAACAAAATCCTGAAATATTCTGATGTAAAGGTGAGTAAAAGCTACAGAGACTTGCTGTTTAATTTTTGTGTGTGGCACAATAACAAAAGTGTCATTGATTAATACATAAGTAACTTTTTTTTTACCATTACTTTACACCAGCAGTTTGTCCAACTTAACTATAAAATCTATTTTTTCAAATTGTGACTGAGCTTCACTCAGTGTTTGTCAGATTTAAAAGGCTGGGATGATGATGTGATTTGCCTCGAGCAGCTTAATTTCCTAACAGGTTTGGTGTTTGAGGAAGGTGGTGAGTTAAAGTAACTCCAACAGACTGGCTGGGTGTGGTGGCAGTTGACTAAGTAATGAATCCCTTTTTCCCCAGCCCCTTATTAATCCCTGTGTCCCATTAGAGTCACTGTAAAGGCCAAGCGGCGACACTGCCTGCATGCAGGGGTGTGTGGATAAAATTCTACCTGACAGTTTGTGTAATTCTGATTTTTTACTGAGATTATAGTACTGGTTTTGCCTCTCCAGCAATAACCAGGAAGCTGCTGGGCATCTAACAGAGTGGCATATCTAATTTGGGCAATGTAAAAAATTTCCTTCATCCTCTTTCTAGTTGACTTTCAGGAATGAACAGGGCTCTGGCTTTGGATTTGCATGGTGTTCCGGGTGTGTTATTTGAATGGATACTATCTCTGGTCCTACAAGAGATTTCCACCTGAGGCCACAGTCATGTAGTTCTTGTACATCCTGAACCGACGGGAGAGTGACTCAGTAAAACACACAGAAAGAGCCTGAAAGAGCTGAACAGTAAGGAAAAAGTGTGTTTACAGTGCTCATCGTGTCATCTTAGACAAACACTGTGCGTGTATTTTACCTTCTAGCTATGAAGGATTGTAGATTTTATCTTACTTTGCATGTCTTTATTGAGTTTTATTTAACAAAGCAACCAAAGATTTACCTTCTCAGTTCACCCTTTATTTTTCAGAGGAAAGCATTTCTCAACTCACATACAGAATCAGGCCGATTTACATCACTTCAGCATATTTTACATTAACTATGAAACCAAAAATTACATCAGCACATTCACTCTCATTTATCCACATACAAAGAAGACAGCTTCCAATATATTAGCTAAATATATTTTGATGAACTACTCAATTTCTTCGTGACATTTATCTGAAGTTAAATCGCCTTCAATCAGAATTTGATTTCACAGCTTTTTTTTAATTTTATTCTTGTACTTTTCTCTGTAAAGACCATCCAAAATATACCAGATATTTAGGTTAAATTAACGTCAGCTTATCGTTTTCATAGAAATTTATTGTACATGTATACAAACACTTGCTACTGCTGCAGTTCGGGTCTTGTGCTCGTTTGGTTTTCACTTCATGCCGTGCTGGCTCTCGTGGTGCCTGCGGAGATCCACCTTACGCTGGAAGCCCTTGGAACAAATGTCACAACCAAACGGCTTGAATCCTGTGTGCTTCCTGCTGTGTGTGATCAGGTTGGAGCTTTGGCTGAATGCTTTGCCACACACTTGGCATTTGTGGGGCTTTTCACCTATAAAATAAAAAAAAAAAGAAAACTGTGAGAAATCTACCCAATCAAATCTTGGATCATTCTCAAATGATTTGTGTAAAGGAGTTGCAATATAATTTTCACTGATTCTGGAAAATCAGGTTTGTGATCTGAACAAAGATCACAAACCTTTATGGTAAAATATTTTTACCATAAAAATAAATATATATGAGGGAAGAATCGAGCCATTGTTCAGATTTGTTAAACATTTATGGGCAACAAATGTGGACTGCATAAAGTTCCTTTCACGGAGCTCTGCACGAAGCAGGAAAACCAGATATGCAAATTGACAGGACATTTGTTTAAGTTTCTTTTTCTGATTTATCAGCAGTTATATTACTCCTGGAAACAATTCCTGCATGCTGCACTTGGAAAGCAGATGATTACAGCATTGAGGAGGCAAGGACAGTTTCACTTTTTTACTAGTATCATAAAAATATGGCCACCTGCCAATCTCCATGTTGTGACTCACCAGTGTGAATGTACGTGTGCTTCTTCATATCAGACTTCTGGTGGAACCTCTTGCCGCAGTACTGGCAGGGGTAAGGCCTGGTGTCTGAGTGGATGAGCAGGTGTGTGGAGAGGGTGGAGGAGCGTTTGAATGATTTCCCACACATCTTGCACTCAAAGCTTTTTTCCTGATAAACGACAAAAAGCACAAAAAGTGTTGGACGAGAGCAGGATATCAAAAATGCTGCACTTCAGAGTTCATTCTTGGCCTTGGAAACAGCAGCTGATAAAATAATCTCAAAGTCCATTTACTGTAGTAGTTGTTCTGGTGCTTTCAGTGTTAATTTTTTTATTTTCAAAAGCAATTTTATTTTCAAGGGTCAATTGTAGATATTCAAAAAATTCTCCACTAAATGGACCTTGTGGTGAGATTGTTTTGTCAGTGTCATAAAAGATAGCGAAAGTCATTTATTCACGTATATACTGTAAAACTTCACCCAGGGATTTAGTGAAATCAATTGATCATTAAATTTATTTTATGTAAATTGATAATCTATGATGATTTCAGTGCCTGTTCTCAAACCAGTGTCAGAACTGAAACTCGTTAATTCTTGTTTTCATGACTTCAAAAGATGAGTTGAGTGTCCTGATGAGCGCTCAACAAACAAGTTCAAAAGCCTAAAACATACGGTACTTTCCTTCATGTTGAGCAGTTTGAAGCCAGATTTCCTCTTAAATTATTTTTTTATGCATAATCATTATTATTATTAAATATGTCTTTAAAGGGGCATGCCACCATCACACATCAAGATTGAGCGTGAGTACTACACAGTCTGCAAAAACATTTGTAGGAGGTCTTCTGTCTAGAGGAGCTTTGGGAAGTCTGAGAAAATTGTCATCAGGCTCTAATGAATAGTGATGCATTATGGGAATTGTAGGATCCAGTATTTTCAAAACTTAATCAATATTTGGGAGAAAAGTCTGAATATCTCAACCTCTGCTGCTTTGATTCTGACCATTCAGTTGTTAACCGTCTCTCCAAACTTTATGAAAGTGCAATATTAAATTGTTGGAGTACACCTTTAAAATGAAGTAGCTTGTGATGGTTTGGAGTCACTGATATACCTGAGAGTGGACGTTCATGTGTTGCTCCAGACTGACAGCATGACCGAAGGTTTTTCTGCAGATGCTGCAGCCGAAAGGTCTCGTGCCACTGTGCGACCTCCGGACGTGAACCTCCAGGCCGTGGGGTGTTGAGAACACCTGAAACAGAGTTAGTCCATCAATAAAGCCTGCTGACAAAGTGAAATCACTCTACAGCTATTCTTATCTCTTCCTTCGTGTTGTACGTGCAGGTGAGAAGCCAACATGTGGCAGGTACCTTGTCACAGGTGATACAGTGGTAGGGGTCAGACGTGGGGGAGTAGTGCGTGCTGCAGTCCAGAGGCTGCTGAGGCTGTGGGCTGCGGCTGATGTGGGTGCCGTACAGGTTGCTGGCATGCTGCAGCACCGTGGGGCTGAAACTCATCTGACGGAGCTCGTAGGAAGAGGGCATGGGCTCCCAGGCATATGTTGGCTTGTAGTAGGGAGGGAATTCTGCCATGTGAGGCTCTGAGGGTGCAAATGCAGACACAGAACCAACAGGTTTTACCTCTCTGAATTAAAGTTATACTATGGACTTAGCAGAGGAAGACGGGAGATAAATGCACTGGTAGCTCACCAGTCAGGAAGTATGGCTGTGTGGGAGCTGCAGGAGGTCTGGTTGGCTCTGGATGAACAGGTAAGGGACACGCAAGCTCTGCCTCCTCCTTTTCAAAAGAGCTGTGATCTGGATCGGGAAACTGCTTCTCTGACTGAGGCCTGTCTGAAGAGTCGGCGCTCTGAACTGCTGGTGGGACCTCTGCAAATCCACAACAAATAAAAGTGTGATTGATTCAAGCAGAAGACGTGGCTCTGTGTGATTAGACAGCAAGTAAACATCTTATAAAAACAAAACCTGGCAGTTTCTATTTGAGGACATTTTGTTTAAATAGATTCTCTAGATATTGGATGCCACACCTTGAAATTCCCAGCTGGAGATTGAGGTATTAGTTTATGAATGGTACATGCATGATTGATATATGTTTTTTTCTTATTTGCCTAAAAACTGACGTTGATGCAAATGTTTCAAACACAGCAAGCTGCTTTAACATAGTTGTATAGGGAAAGTACAGTAGACCGCAGTAGTTTCTGTGACCTACACACTGTGTCCGTCATATATTCAGATGAAGCCATGTTTTACCTGCAAATATCGGGGCCTTCGGCTCGTCTTCGTAAGATCGGTGAACATTATAGGAAGTGCACCTTTTGTTTTTCACCAGGAATGACCGGGGCATGTTGATCCTACACCAGACAAATAATGTTAACTCTTACAGCTAATTTAGGAACAGAGAACAGATGTGAATAAAAACGTTCATCCAGTCAAACTTGGTAAAAAAAAAAAACAAACTTTCCGTCATGTAGCCTTATTCTAAGATCTTCCGGGTGCATCCTTTCTCATTAATATCCTTTCCGACTGAAATTACAGGTGCGTTATAATCCAGTCCATCCTAATATTACCCAGATGGTAAACTATACTAACCGGTTAGCAGAAATGATTTTTTTTTCTTGACAGACTGAGACACAGAAAATGCAAGTAATTAGCACAATTAGATGTTGTCACAGTTTGTACTGCGCTGTTACTCATGACAATAATAAAGTCATAAAAGTCAAATAAAAGTTTTCCTCTTGCTTGGTTCCTAAGATACTTTTTCTTCACAGTCAGCGGGAACTCACCGTTAACCCAGCGGGTTTCCGTCGAAATGAAACGCGGCGTAATTAAAAAAAAATTAAATTAAATTTAAAAAAAGGAATAAAAATAAGTTCCTTCTCCTCCAGATGCGACTCGGCTCGGCGGAGGAAAACGCGTCGCTAAATCCCTTCCCAAAAGTCAGAAAAGCAAAGCAGTGTTACACCATCACACTTGTTGCTGTCTCTTTTTCTCCCCTCCCTGATTTTCAATCAGATAATTTCGCAGGGGAATCTGAGTGTGGTTGCAACCAATGAAAAGGCCAACCTGCAGATGGAAATTTGCCTAAAGAAACACTGGGCCTCTGCTGCTCCTGCGACAGTTACACCAAACACCAAGTGCTCCGGGGACAAATGTTGGGATTACAGGTTCACATTTAAGTTCAGTGTTTTTTAAAATGTTAATGCGTTAAACGAAGGACAATTTATTGCATCCAGCTGCTTATTTGCAGTCTTAGAAAGACATTTAATTTAAAAGCAAACACACACACACACACACACACACACACACACACACATATATATATATATCATATAAATACAACCTACATTTGAAGCTTTAAAAAAGGCAAAAACAAGTAAGAATTTCAAGTTTAAAATAAATAAATAAATAAAAAATCCGACCAACTATTCCCACCTAACATTGTTTGATTTACAGGATTTACTCCACCTTATGTGTGTGTGACTTGTGTGCAGGATTTAAATGGCCAAAAGATCATATGAGACTGTAGCTCCTCCAAAGATACACACACCAAACCAGTCCGAGAGATTAACACTGTTGACTGTTGTCTGTGTTTATTAAAGCATTACTGATACTCTGCCCTGACAGATTTCTTCACAGGATGCTCTGGTGTCACACATGCGGGCTACACCGAGCAGCAAGGTGGACATTATACGACAAAAATGGGTAGTTAAGTGTTTGTTTGTTTGTTTTTTTTCATTAAATAATTAATAAATAAATTGTCAACTTGTGGACCCCTGTTCAAAAACATCAAGTGGAAGAGCCGAGAAACTCTTTGAGGAGGAGAAATGGATTCAGGCGACAAGAGAGAAGAAGTACAAATGCGCCACCTTGTGGGCACTTGAATAGGTTTTGGAGATGTGAAATCTCACGTGGGTTATGTTGATAAGAGATTGAACTATTGGGAAATAACGATCATATTTGTTGACATCTATTTCTACCGTAAAAACTATATTTTTTTAGATGATAAATTCTGGCATCAGAGCATGGAGGATAAAACACAATCACTGTATGAACTCGAAAATACCTCAGTCATGAACAGTCAGTGAGCAGGAGGATTCTCTTGGACATGTAATTCACTCAAAGGTGGAAAATGAAAAATGAGAGATGTAAACAAACCTTTACCATCAGCAGACAGTGGCGTAAGTTTATTTGTTAAAACATTTAATAGAAGGTTCTGTGAATATTTCTCCTCTGTTAAATTTAATAAGCCCTTATGTGTGTTAACTTTATGTTAGATATGTACTTTGTGATGCATGTTGTGTTTATATAATGAAAATCATTCAGGGTAGAAATCTAGCTTAGGCCCTACTAGCCAGATGGACGAGTTCACAGTAAAGCTTCATGTGAAGTCTGGCTCAGCTATAATTCTCAGTTTCGTTATTTAGGTAACTTGGATATCAGAATACAGTTTAGAGTTTCATTTAAAGTTTAATTGAGCCGGTTTTATAATACTCATCTGTATTTGCATGTGTGAGTGTGAAGATGTAAAAGTGCTGCCATAACCTTTACTGCCCATAGGTGGTGCCCACTACTCTTGCAGTATCTAAATACACACACACACACACACACACACACACACACACACACTGATTGTGTTAAAAAAAAGTTAAACTGTCTGATATGAGGCTGATTGAAGTGTTGACGCTGCAGTGGTAACCCTGTCTGGACCTGTTTGTGATTCTATTTGTTCTTGTTCTTTCTATTTTGCAGTGGTAAGTGTTGCTGTAACGGAGCATGCTTAGTGAACTTACCCTGTAATTATGCATACAGGTTAAAAATAACTAATTTGCTTCAAACATGTACTTCACCCTGTTAATGAACTGACAGTTTGACATGCTGGACTTTTTTGCATTATACATATAACTACATTCGTTCCACTGCAGGCTCCGTGATGTACATCTTATAATATTCATTCATGTTTATGTCTGCATGCTCTTTGCTACCATTTGCACTTTCTGGTTAGATGCTAAACTGGATGTAATTGCTCTGACACTTGTACCACGACAGTTGTGTTGAATCTAAACTAATCTAATCTAAACTAATCTAATCTAATCTAATATAGCTATAGAACTCTGCTGCCTGGTTTACACTGCATGACAGCACCAGTTCACTTCAGAGTAACACTTTACACTATCTGCTAGTTCACTTTTGGCTCCTCTACGTCCTGTTTTTCTCACATGCTGCTGAATGTGTCAGTAAATTTTTTTCCCACTGAATTTCTGAACATCCTGTTCGCGGATGACATAAATGAATCTGTAGTTGAGCCAATGAGGCAAAACAAAAGTCAGTCCGCAAACAAAGGTTGCCAGACCAGCAGTTAGATAGGAATCATTTTGATAGAATGAGGCTGTGATGAAACCCATTTCTTCCAGGAAAACAAAGATATTCATGGTAAATGAAACCTCTGAGACACTATGTCACAATTTTGACATTTTATGGGATGTGTATGTATACTATGTCAAAATGATCACTTTTAAAGTAAAAAATTCAAACTTAAGTCACATTTCTTACATTAAAAATACAACATTTGTTTAATCAAAATTCTGAGTATTGAAGTCTAATGTTTGAATTACTATATCATAAATATGACTTAGAAAATCAACATTTTTCTTAGTGCCTCATAATTCTGACTTGTTTTCCTGTTATTTTTAATTGAAAAGTGAAATTTTGTCTCCATATGTGATAATTTTGATTATGCATCTCGCTGTTTTGGACTACTATGAATTTTTTGCTTTTGCTATTACTAACTATTGCTAACTCTATTTTTTCCTAGTAGACAAGGGTTTCTATACTAATTCCTCAACTACCTGATGAAAAAATATATGTATCAAATTTGCGCCTGCGCTCTTCACATGTGGGTCACGCGAAACCGCATTACACACACTTCATCCTTCCACCAATGAGGAGGCTGGAAAAACAGTCTTAGCTGTGCAGCGGAGCCAATAGAGCGAATAACCTGGAGGGGTGCAGACAGAAATTACACTTCTGAGATATCGGATGTGATTTGTCAAATTTATTTTAGATGTTTTGCTGGTAAATTAATTGCAAAAGTTGCGGTTGCAACTCACGGGGCGCTAACTTGTGGGATTAGTTTGCATGCAGCCCGACAGCGGAGGCTGACTTCGGTGGGATGGGCTGTGAGGTGTTCAAGATGGCGGCGCCCTGTGGAGTGCAGCTACTCTAACAGGTAAACAGGTCCGATTATTTACATCTAATGCGTTTTTCTTACAGCGAATCTCAACGCACAATACTTGTTTTACCATACATGAGCTGTTGGGCCTGCTTCCCCGCCGCCTGGACACGGCTGACAGGCTGGATGGATCCCGACCGAGTGTGGGTCGCTGCTCCCAGCTAACGTTAGCTGTCGGCGGTGGGACTGACTTGTTTTCCGAAAGACCCGGTGATTGATTTAAGAGATGTTGATGCTTTAAACGCATCATTGCGATTTCATCTGCGTTTTCGGTGCACTTTGAGGCGCTGATGGGCTCGGCAGAGAGAGACTGCCTTCATATTTTTATAATGGGATAAAGTAAACCCAACCCTGCCCATTGTTCTCTGCGAGTTGTTTACGACAGGCAGCAGCCAGTGGTCAGTCCCCATACAGCAGCAGCTCTGCTGCTTTCCAGCCTTAGTCCTCAGCCTGCCCGGGCTCTGCACTGCTCTCAGTGTGTACCTCACTATAACTCAGTGTCATTAAGGCCTTTGTGTGTTAATTTGCTTATTTGATGTCGCATCTCAGCATAATCTGATGCAGCTTTCTGCATCATGCCCTCTTCCTTTAATCTTCCAGCTGCATCAAACTTGAATTGAGTCATTCACATTTTATTTCCTGTTAATCATGTCAGTCATTAATATGCTGTTGTTAGCATGTGCTTATTCTGGCCCACCGTCACTCAGGCTCTGCTGCCATAGTGGAGACAAAATGGGTCACTAGTTTTACAGTGTGACCTCCTCGACCCCTCTGTCACATTGTACTGGCCTCACTGTTCCTGAGTCTGATGTCTGTCCACCTCTACTTTGCCTAATCTATTAAAATGCTAACTTCACAGTAACAGGGCTGTGGTCAGGATTAGAAAAAAGTAAAATCTTAAACACCATTTTATTTTTTCAATGTTTTAAAATACTTACTCCGGTAGGGGTTTGGGTTACCCCTTTTTCTCATAATAAAATACAACAAACTGGGCAAATGGCTTCTAACATCTAATCAAAAACAGTCTTACAAGAATTTGCCAAAATAAAACATAGTTTAAAATAAGATGACTGTCTCCTGATCTACATTAAGGGTCCTGAGGTGGTAACGCAGCTCAGGCCGCCTGTCGGGGTGAGTGAAGGACTCTGGGATTTCAAGGGAGTGTAGACTGGTTTCAGATTAATGCAGTTTGCCACCAGCTCCCAAAGCTCAAATGTTGTGGGCTCAAATTAAGGTCAGTAAGATTTTGAGATGTTGCTCAAATAAGTCCAGAGTTTGTAATTGTAGATCAACTTTTGTAAACCTGTAACATGAGAAAATCAAGTTTGAGAAAACTGGAACAGATTTGTATCAGTGAAGAACAGACTGTGTGAACAAATGGTATCAGTGGTGATGTTACACAAAGACACTGTGAACAGCTGTGTACAGGTCTGTGTCAGAAACAGAATTTAGACTCTGTTTTGTTGGTTGTGTTACCTTCATCTCCACCACAGGTCCTGAAAGATGGAGGGCGGTGCAGGCTCTTATGTGATACAGCTTTGTGATCGGACTGTCAGCGTCCAATCAGATTCAGGTGTGAGAACAGGGTCAGAATTCATACTTGTAACTTCAGCATCACACACAGTGACGAAGGACACTGAGTCTTACACACAGTGTTCTGCTCTGTATCTGAACACATACATTCACAGAAGCACTTCTTCTTCTTTGTGTCACCTCATCGCTGATATCATGTGTTGAGTTTTCATTCGCACAGTCTCTCTTTTCTTTTTGCAGACCTTTTTCTACACGTTAACAAACTCGAATTTCTCGTGCAGATTTATTTTACAGGTTTACAGAGGTGGATTTACAACTACAAACTTACAAATTATTTGCGATCACTTTTACAGGTTCAAAATCTTATTGACCCTAATTTGAGCCTGCAAAATATCTTTGTACTGCTTGTTTTGTTTTTCAGTGCTGCGAGATTTTCAATGATAAACACTTGGCCCTAAACTGTTAATAGTTTGTTTTCTAGTATGTTTTTTTTTCTCGTGTTTTTCTAGTGTTTGCTTTTTTTTCTTTTATTCTGAAATGTGATCCACAATTTAGTTACAATTTTACAATTACTACATTTCTAAAACATAAGACAGTCAGCAAGACTGCCGCCTAAAACAAATAAAACTTTCAGTTTTCACATTATCATGTTAGCCTAATGAGATAAATATAGACTAAACCACATGACATGTGACTTTAACTTGATATCAGAGACCAACCTCTGTTTACTATGATATCATTTTTCTGCATATTACTCAGCCCTATACTGCAGTTTTCCACTGAAATTCACCATGTTGAAATAATGAATTTCTTTGCCTCTATTATTTTGAAACATTTGAGTTTATGGGGTATATTAGTTATTAAGTTATGGTATGGTATGTTAAAGTTAGGCTGTTGTCTCTGAATTAATTAAACTATTTATCTGAATAAGTTGTATATGTGCTCTCATAAAACTGCCATTGCTATAAATGATTAGGTGATTCTCAGATTGAACACTTAATTGAAGTATTCTTGAAACTGCAGTATGGCCAAGTGCAACATCCAAATCACAGGAGCTGCCTTTTATTTTATTTTTGATAAAGGTAAAATGTGTCACGACATACCGTAAATGAAGCATTGTGGCGCTACAGAGATGTCACAGCCTACAAATCATATTTCCCAGACATAAAGGAACATACTTGTTTGGTACAAGCCTCAACAAAATCACATTTTTCGATCTTATTTTTATATATTTTTTTCAGTCAAAGTTTCAGGTTTTTTTTGCATATCGCTGGGTTCTAGTTGATTCGTTGACGAGTGAATTGACAAAACTAAAAACTGATTGTCAGCAATATTATCTATCTCTTATCAAACTGCATAATGATTTTGTCCTTTATCAAACAAAAATGCAGAACAGTCCCTGGCTCCAGCTTCTCAGATTTGACAGTTGGCTGCTTTTCTTTGTTTTCATGCCTCCACGCCGGCGACAGCTGTGGCCGCAGCCATTATTATTGTCCGTCCATCCGTCTGACTCATTCTCGTGAACGCAGTATCTCAGTAACGCCTAGAGGGAATCTATTGAAATTTGGCACAAATGTTCACTTGGATTTGAAGATGAACTGATTAAATTTTGTTGGTCAAAGGTCATATGTTATTTTCTTGTATTACCGACTTGAAAAGTCTTCATTTATATATTATAAGTCTGGACAGACATGGATGTAAATTGCAATTTGATTCGTTGGTGGAGACATGAAATTGCGGGGCGGTAATTCTATTATACCATTATCAAATTGAATAAAGCTACATCAAGTTAATTCATTAGTTGGTCAACAAAAAATTGATTAGCTGCTAATTTGATTTTTGCTTAGTCGTTGAAGTTCATTTTCAAGAAAACAATAACAAACATTTTATGGCTCCACTTTCTCAAAGGTGAGAAACTCTCATTGCAGTAAATGAAATAGCTTTTGGGTTGTGGACTTTTGGCCAAAATGCAGGAAATTGTAGACATTATTCACTGTTTTCTGATGTTTTGTAGTTGTCCAACTGGTTACCTGATTATCAAGAAAATATTGATTCTTAAAAAAGAATCAGCAAATTAATTAATACTGAAAATAATTGCTCATTTCAGCACTAGAATTTTATAACTTCTGGTTTTAGACAAAAATGTGAGGACGTTACTTAGAATGTGGTGAACATGAATCATTTTTGGACATTTTATAAACTAAATGATTAATTGAATGAAAAACAGTGATTGGTAATTGAAATAATGCTGGTTGTAGCATTAACACTGCTTAGTGCAGTAAAGAACTGTTGGGTTGATGGTGATCATTTCTTTGAATGGACTGAGCAGCCTGTTTTTATGAAACTGCTTTAAAATATTCACGAAAGAGAAAAGGAGCCTGTTGGTAACAGCTTGCACGTAGCTAAATGTTATTTCCAGTGTGTACATGGAAGCGCTTGGGCTGCATAAAGGTTCTTTGTGTCCCTCCTGAGCATTTTCCCAAGCTGCCTGACACCACACTGAGGGTGGCTCATGTTTGTGCCACTGACCTGTCCCTGCAAGAAGAGGCTGAAAAACAGCCATGTCTGAATCCACTGTCCACACCCCGACTCCCAGAAACCCCATGACCGAGCAGTTAATTGATAACAGGGAGACAATCGCGTTGTGACGTCTTCTCTGAATCAACAAACAGGAACTTATTCAGGCTTTTATCGCCTTGTTTTGATTTGCTCTGAATGAGGGAAGCCCGAGGGGACTCAAATTGCCACATTTTTTCCCACAGGGCAGCGTCTTTATCTGACACAAGATTTCATGAGAGGAAATAAGAAAAATTACGCTGCATGTCGTCTTGTCGTTCTAAATTAGCTCCTGTAATCTAGGGTTTCATAGCATGTGATTCTGTGTTGAAAGATTTATTATTCTGCACTAATGAAATAGTTTATAGCCTGTAAACTTATAAAAAAAAGAAACATAACAAATTTCAACCATATTAGGATTGTAATCAGTTGAGTTGAGTATGTGGCATAAGTGTTGAAAGGAGATCTGAGAGACTGATGAGATCGCTGGTGCTGATTCATAACTCCTGTGAGGGAATAATCTGCTGGGTACACCGGTGCAGACACCCTGACGATAATGACCTGCCTATCAGGATTATTTATGCCTGTTTTGCAGATGGAGATTTTCACGGCTCTGCTTTACTTTAATAGCTGACTCAGCGTCTAACCTAAATGTATGATAGACACCATTAATAGACTAATAACCTGAAATGGTAAACAAATAAGGCAGGTTTGTCATTTTAAATCAAATTCTTGCAGTGATTTAATAGTTGTTAAATATACCTTGAATTAAACTCCTCATTGGAGGCACTGATGGTAAACAGGGAGGACTGAAATGAATTGGCTTTAGCTGGATCAGATTGGGTGCAGGTCGTATATTCTGATCTGTCACAGTGTTTTAATTACGTCTCAGAGGTTTTACGCCTTATTCGTTTGATTAATCCGTTCTAAGTCTGTTCCCTGAACTTCTCTTGATTTGTGCTTCATTGTGTAAGTGTGGTTTTGTTTGTGAAGCTGTTTATGGTTCAGCTATAACTAGGATCGGTGTAGAAAATCAGTGATGACATTTCTGTTTTGCTGTATGTCAAACATAACAGTTAGTTATATTCCAGCTGCTTATGTGTTGCGTGTTTCACATATTACGTGGTGTTTACTGTGAGAAAAGTGTGGATGCCTGCTGAGTTTGTGCTTTCCTGAGGAAAGTAGGAATAGAATTCGGTATGCCGTCTTTGCTTGAGACATTTTGACATGTCACGGTGGGGAAAACAGCAGAATAAATAACAACATTAATAATGGTTCGACACCTCTTCGTTTAGCTGCCTCAGTTTCAGGGTCCCGGTGTTGTTCATGCTGGCTCGCTGTCACACTGTCAGGGCTCAGTGGGACACTTGAATAAAATAGAACCTTTGTTAAAGTTTCCACTAACACTTGTGCTTTTCCAAACTCCTCGTGTCTCTGAACCCAATGAAAAACAAGCTCAATAAGTCTCACACAGTGATAGAAAACCTTGAAGCCAAAATAGTACAAATATCAGACTATGAGTTAAATCAGTTTTGATGCAGGACCAAAAAAAATTGTAGGTGTGATAGAAAAACTGTATTAACACCCGGACTGAAAATTTGGTTGCAAGTAAAATGAAAACTACTGTAGATGTTGAAAAAAAAACCCCATCTATTTACATGAACACATATTGTAAAGTTCAAATTAAACAGTTGGTCAAGAATAAAATCACAAAAATTATGAAATTTAGCTTGTACACATATATTATTTTCTGGTATTTATCTCTTTTAAATTTTTTAAGTGTTTGATATTGACGATTTGCTATTGTTTTTTGTACTGATGTCACAGTGCAAATTTCCCAACTGTGGTACTAATCAAGGGCTGTCTTATCTAATCTTGGCTCAGAGGGCCAAACTTCAAAAATTCAACAGTTAAAAAAGAATTTGGAGCAGAGCTATAGAGTGGGACTTGGGGCAAAACAACAACCTGTAAAAACAACACTGATGTATTATCATCACAAAATAAATTGCTATTGCAAAGGTTTTTAGAGTGTTATTGTTGAGAACAGCTGCCGGCTGCGGGTTAGGGGTTAGGGTTAGGGTTAGAAAACACAGCTGATGAGAGTGAACCAGAACGTTAAAGTTCAGGGTCGTAAAACCAAAACAATGGGGGAAAAAAGACTCTTAAACTCTGTAACTCCATGGATTCCTCACTACAAACTCCCCATTATTATCCATTGTTAATATATAACTATTGATCACTTAAAAAGAACTCTTACTTTAAATCATTGTTCATTAAGGTATGTCTGTTCAGATAGCAAGCTAATGCTTGCACTTGTAAACTATCCTTGTGCCTGTTAATCCCGTTATGGCAAACACACTCCTTGCAATTATTGTTTTCAGTGAGACTTAAAGTAATGTTTGTTTAATCTTTATTAATCCACTAGAGTTCCACCTGGAAGCTGCTCAGTACAACCTCAGCAGTTCGGGGGTTAAGGCCTTTGAATGAGGACTCCTCCATGGTGGTAATGTGGTTGGAGCAATTGCTGCTCTTTCACTTTGCCCCCACCCCTCCTGTCTGACAAAACATGACTTCACTAAGATGTGACCTTGTCGTCAGTTCAGGAAAACTGGCCCCAGGCCTTTTTTATGGTTCCTCATCAGGATGTCACAAACGGGGACTGTTTGAATGACTGGATAAAATGTCACTGGTATTGAGAATACAGTAACAAATTGAAATTTGCAAATCTACACCAAAAACATTGTGTTTTTATGTGTGTTACAAACATAAATTGCAAAGAAATATAGACACAGTGTTGGGGATAATACATGTAGTTGTCTAATGTAATGACCTCATGGGGGCTGAAGCAGCATTCGTCTGAAAGGAAGTCATCTCTGGGCCGTCATCATCAAAAAGTGTAGTTTATTTTATTCTTCTGGGACTTTATTCTTAATGTCTGAGTATTAGATGAGGATCAGTTGTTTTTTTTTTTTTTTCTGATTTGAAGAAATGGCACAAACCCTACGTCCCAGTACAGAGTTGGTATTGCCATGTGACCAGTAATCCTAGATCAGAGCTCTAACTAATTCTGGGACATGTATTTGATTTGGTCTTGGTGTGATGTAGAGGTGCCTGGAGACTGTATTGGAGGGTGGCCCCAGGAGTCCTCCAGGCAGGCAGGGACGGACACCGTGAGAGAGACGCTGCCTCCACCTCCAGCACTGCCACCACCATGGCCAGGGAGCAGCCCAACGTGGGGGACCTCCTCCCGCTCCTGGAGACCTCCGACCTCCACCAGCTAGAGGAGATCAGAGGCCTTATCAATGAGCAGCTCAGCACCGGTACGGCCACCCGGCTGGTTTAACATCACCCTGGTTTATCTGTCTGTCATCAGTGTTGAATTTACCTGATTCAGTGCACCTGCTTCTCTTTCTGTCAAAAACTAACTTCTGATTATTTTTCCTGTTTCCTCAAAGAGCGAGGGTCCATGCTGCTGAACGGGCTGGTGGACTACTTTTTAGAAACAAACTCAGCCCAGGCCATGCATATCCTCTCCTCGGTCAGAGAGCCACATGATAAGGTGAGAAACGCCCCCACATGGTAATGCTGGTCCCACTGAGATTTAAAGCAGCGAAATCAAGTTCAAGTTTGTGAACTCTGACATTCAAACTTACACCATTGACCTACAGCAAGTCACCTTGACAGTGCTGAGAGACGGAGAGCCAGAGAGTCCAAAGTAGAGAAAGCTACCGTACCACTGACTTTTATTTAACTTCCTCTGTTGGAGTAAAAACGTGGTTTGCAGACAGTTGTGAGACAGGAGTTAATGGTACAAATACGTCTTTTGAGTTAAATGTGTGAAATTATTGTGCTGTCAGCAACCGAGATAAGCTATCGCTTGCTATCTGTCAGTAAGCAAACTTGTTAGCTCACAAACTTTATTTTCCCTCATAAATAACCTTGTTTTGAACTAAATTGTGTGCAATAGTGAACAAAATACCAGTAGGAAGTAAAGAGAACTGTTGAGAGAAAATAGAGAAAAGCTCCAGGAGCTATTGTGACTGGCTAGTGTTAGCTTAGCTGGGTCAGCTAACAAGTCAACCATGAGCTTGCCAGCTACATCAGTTCACCAGTTAGCCCTGCAAACAGTCACTATTTCTCTAAGCTGTTAGCCCTATTTATTTTGTGTGATCAAGTGAATGCCTCGTTGTGTTGTGACCGCTGCTTAATCCCAGTATTTAAAAACAATATTTTTACTGTCAAACACATTTAGGTAGGTGTTTAAACTTGGACATTTGTTAGTATAAAAGTAGAAAGCACTAATAATGACTATGTAACTATATGTTGCTGCCAATTTGTCTCCCATTATTGTCCATAATGAAATGTATTCAAATGTGGGGATTTCACATGTAAACTTACTTTTGAAACACAAGACAGTCATTCGTTGTGTTGGTGGTCTTGCCCTCAGCCGTTAGAAATGTCATCAGATGCCACCAAGTTGTTGTTGCGTTGTGTTTGTGTGTTTGCATATTGCCATAACAACCCAATACATGTGGATTTGTTGTGGTGTACTTATTTCCGTGGTCTTATATGGTTTTATTTGCATGTAATAGACACACCCCCAGACCGACCTGGTGTTTTGACTTCTGTTAAAGAGGCCAGAATATTTTTAGATAAAACAAATTAGAAAATTTTTAGCTGCCAATGTTTTTTGTAACCTCAAATGCTCTGCACATCACACCATGGGTATATCTATATACATATGTAAAAAACACAATTTGTGTACGTTTTTAATTAAAAAGAACAAGAACTCCAGCTACCTTTCATAAAAAATGACTCCAAATCTAACCCTGCTGAACCCCCCCCCTCCTCACAGCACCTCCTGGACAAGATGAACGAGTGTATGACCAAACAGGCCTGCCGACTGCCCACCCTCACCCTGCTCGGCCATGTAATCCGCAAGCAGCCGTCCTGGATCCACAAGATTGCTCGATACCCTCTGCTGCTCTCGCTGCTCAAATGCCTAAAGGTAACGGCCCAGTTACGACTGAGTGAACAAAGAAATCCTCTTGTCAAGGCGTTGAGAGGTATGTGGATGGATGAAGGTCAGAGATTCCTCATCCATCTGCTTTTTAGAATTTATGCGATATTCAGTTACTGCACATGTTTTTATCATGTTTGTGAGGTTGTGGCGGCACATGAAGCAGTAGGCAGGTCAGTTGACAGTCTGGCTCTCAAGTCTCTTCATAAAACTATTGGAGATGTAGGTTTTACAGACCAGGTTTTTAATACTGGCGGGCACTGAAAGGGTGTTGCTGAACCACAGAACACGAAGCTCCTTACAGGTTTGATGCAGCATGTTATTGATTAGCTTTGTGACTCAGTGCTTCTCAGAGCAACACTGCTTGTTTGTCTACTCAGACTGGAGAGAAGTGAGGTTTCTAAAGTTTGTTGATTAACCCTTGATTAGATTAAATTTTAACCACGCTACCAGACAAGCTCCAGTGATGGCAATGCCAGTTTGCTGGTCCACTGCTTTGGTACGTACTGCAATACTTCGACAAGCACTGGGTGGATTGCCATGAAATGCGGCACATGCATTAATGTCCCTCTCACAATGATCTATGATGATTTTGTATAGAAGTTCCCACAATTTCTTTATGTTGTCCATTAGTTTAAATACAGAGTAATATAAAGAGCTGTTTAGGTGAAATGTTCCTCCTCAGTATGATATATATGAACAAACATGCAGAAAGGGTGACTGTGTTTGTCAGACTGTCATTAAAGGATCCAACCTTTTAATGTCAGATAACTTTGTCGTTAACTCTAATACTTTAATTTCCTGGCAGACGGATACGGACGTAGTGGTGCTGATAACTGGAGTACTGGTACTGATCACGCTTTTACCCATGATCCCTCAAGCTGGGAAACAACACCTGTGGGAGTATTTCGACATCTTTGGCCGCCTGGCGTCCTGGAACCTGAAGAACCCCGGTAGGAACATCACTGTTGTGTCTCAAGAAAACATTGTTAGTGCAAAATGCATGTACTTGTACATGAAGGAGTGAAAGTCTTTGAGTTTATTTTGAAAAGGTCAACCCCAGCTTTCTAATATATAATACTCAAGGGTAGACACTTGAGTCCTTCAGTTTTTTTAATTATACAGCCACAGACTGTAGAGAAACAGACTAGATTGATCTTGGCTGTTGACTGGAGCATAGAGACCCAACTTCGGCTAAATGGGAGAAAGTCTGGGTGGAAATAGCAGACCAAAAACAAACAAAAAAATACTTTAACTCTGTTTTCAATTATCTTGCAGTGTCGGTTGCCGAAGTTCACATTTGTGTGTTTTTTTTTTAACACATTCAGGGCATGTTTCTGAGGTTTATCTAATCCACCTGCACGCCAGCGTCTATTCACTCTTCCACCGCCTCTACGGCATGTACCCGTGCAACTTTGTGTCCTACCTACGATCCCACTACAGCATGAAGGAGAACATGGAAACATTTGAGGAGGTAGTGAAGGTGAGGATCAGTGGCAACCTGTTTCAAGACCTAATGTGGGGCCCTGCCCCCCATAAAAAAACATTCAAGTGGTTTGCATCAGTAATGGTATATTTATGGACTTGATCTTAAATCCATTTTGTGCACTTTCAGCATTATATACAGCTCAACATAGAAAAAAATCCAAACAATTCCCTCATTAAAAACTGAAACTATCATTTTGGCTTTGGGATGAGGAGAAACCCTGCATCCCTCTGCAACTACTGCTCTGCATTGAGTAGCAATGTGTTATGTATTAGCTGATATAAAGACAGTTTAAATAATCCCCTTAAATTAAATTACAACTATATGATAACCACATAAACATTTTTTTTTTAATGTTTGCTGGTCCATAGTTTTCTTATATAGGCTACATCAGAGAGTTTTGGTTTTGTTCCAGTTGATTTGGCGGCAAATTTGAATCAGTACATTACAACTCGGTGACATCACCACAGCCTGAAAACAGAGCCACTTTGAAAATGAAATGAAAACACACAACTTCTAAAAGTAACATCTATATTTGAAATGGTGGCTGCCATAGATGACTACAGTGTTCGCAAGATAATCAGCTCATTGTATTTAAGTTATTTCTCCAATTCACCTTTTTATGTAAGTGAGCCATATGAAGTTAATTTAGCCTGTATATGCTGAGGTTTATTTTCAGAGTCAGAATAATTAATATTTTATAGGCTACTTTATTAGGTTTTCACATCACCTTCAGGGAATTTGTCCATGGTAATAAAATACAAAATAGGTCATAAATAGTACATAATATTTCATGAATAAAAATGCAGACTACTATTAAAAAATGCATGTTAACTGGCATTTTAACAGAACCACACAGAGCCAGTCAGGAAGACTTAAAGGGCAACGTGGAGGATAAATCAGGCTCACTGGATCACTGCCTTTACCTCATTGTAAAGACAGTGATCCACAGGAACAGTACATTACAGATGAGGGAGAGAACCCAGTAGTGTTGGTGTCAGGTGAGAGAGGGACCACTGTGTGCCCTGCAGCTTCAGCGTCAGGTGGGGGTGAGTTGGTGTTATGGTGCTGGGTGCAGTCCATTATCACAGAGAGGATCACAGAAGAATTTGATTGTTTTACACTTTGTATTGTTGTCTGCAGCAAGTGTGTATATATTTTTAAAATAGTGGGTGAATTATTGCATGTCAGTCGAGGGTCCTTTGGAGGGGCGGGGCCAGATGAAACATGCCTGAGGCCACCAGTGGTGAGGATGGTACCCCTGCTGCTGTGCTGTCGCTCTTCATTAGAGATGAGATTTTTTTGAAGCCAAATGATCGCTAACACAAACTATGTGTCCACTCTTCCTTTCAGCCGATGCTTGAACACGTCCGAATACACCCTGAACTGGTGACCGGAACAAAGGACCATGAGCTGGATCCCACTAGGCAAGTCACCCGCTGCTCTGCCCGACGAAGGAGCAATTTGGTGTTCAATCTTCTCACCCAAGTCTGTTGCATCACTGTGACTAATGGTGCTTTGCTTTGCTGTAGGTGGAAAAAGTATGAAATCCATGATATCGTCATCGAATGTGCCAAAGTGTCTCTAGACCCCAAGGAGGCCTCCTGTGAGGAGGGCTACGCCACCATGCCTGAGAACTTCTACCCCCAAGTCCACATGCGACCACAAGACTGCACCTCCAGCCCCTACATGGACCTCCACAGCAGCTACGGTCAGAAAACGCCTTATACAAATGAAACTTCATAGAGCTGGAATAATACATACGCTCTGAACTACCTCACATATATCTTTAGTATTTCTGTGCTGCAGCTTCTGTTTAACTGTTGGAGGAACATGAAGGGAGAACACTGGTGGTTTATATTTTTATCAGTTTGCTCTTTCCTTAACATGATAAACCGCCTACAGCAGGAAGCTGACGGCAATTATATGTGTAGTGTCAGGAAGTCGCAGTTGGCAAAAACATCATATTGTGATCATGGTCATTAAACAGGGGTTTTGGCTCCTTAGCATCATGTTTCACTGCGGCGTTATTAATATACAGGCTTTCATCCTGAACTGCTGGACCACACACACAACTAGTTGATTAAGATCTTATCTAGTCAGAGTTTGATGTTTTATAAGCCACATTTACATTTTGCAGACGTCTGTATTTAGATGTATGAAAACACTCAGCAGGAGGGGTTGATGCAGGGGAAATTCTTTGTCATGTTATGTGTGATATTATATTATAAGTTGATATTTTGTGATATTGAATGTTTGTTTTTTTTTTATTGAGAAACTGTTTATGGATAGAATAACTGTTTCTGACTAATCCAGTCTACTACTTACCATACAAATCACCGCATTGATGCAAAATTCATATATGAATTCAGCTCTGCCATATTGTGATCTAAACTCTGAGGCTTGGTGTATGTGGTCAAAGTCATTCCTTTAAATGTGTTTTGTGACCATTTTCCTGCTCATCTCTTGTTTTACTTGGTTTGGTTGGTTTGGTTTGCTTTATTTTCTACATTTCACTCATTAAAGATAAAAAATACTTTATTAATCCCTGGGGAAATTGTGATTATGATTTAAGGTCGTCTTTTGACCTCTTTTGTTTTACAAATGTGAGGATTTGATGCTTTTCTTCCCTTTTTATATCAATATAAAATATCTCTCTGGTTTTGGTTTTGGACAAAATAAGATATCTTGAGATGTCATCTTTGACTGTGGGAACTTGTGAGAGGCACTCTTGACTATTTTGCGACATTTTATAGATCAAACATTTATCGATTAATGAAAAAAACCTATAATCCTATAATCGAGAATGAAAAGGACAGTTATTTGAAGCCCTCATACATGTCCAAAGAGGGGGTTTCTCCAGTGAAGAAAATCCAGTTTTTTCCTCATTGATTCTCTACTTCTAATGTTAAACATTGTGTCTTAACTGGTTTAAAGGACAAACACTGAACAGTTGTGTCCAAAATAGCAGAGAAAGACCAAAGGTTGCATCCATTTGAGGATTGATCAGACTGTTTGTCTTCTTGACAACAGGAAGCTCTTCTTCAACCCCGTTCTCAACTCCACGGCAGCCTCTCCCCCCGCCTCTGTCCTTGCCCCCCTTCTCAGGGACACAGTCCTCCTACCGCAGCCCACAGACAACCAGACGCCAGGTAAGATCATCCATTATCTGGTCGAAACCTGTCAAAATCCTGGTTTAATACACAAGACTTGTCAGTAACTGATGATCAGAGGATAATACCACAGCACTATGTTGATATAGCTTCTGTTTGCTGCTGGATGTTGTGGATTTTCTTTTGTCTTCTTCAGTTCTTCTGTAGATGGTATCAAACATTCACTTCCAGGTTCATAGGAACCAAACCAAAGACACAGAACAGAAGCTTTAATCTGAATCACACAGTTTTACTCTTTGAATAAAAGAGTGTATAGATATTAATCTGGTATGTGAAGAGTCTGCAGAATCCAAAATCTCCTCTGACATGTTCTTTTAACACTCTCACTCCACACTTTTCCTGAGAGATGCAAGTTACACAGGATTCTCTGATTGGTCCAATTCCAAAATATTACTGAGTGACAGTTAGTGTGTCTACACAGTGTTTTTTATGAGCGTCAGCGTCTTTTCAGTTGTTCCCCATGAGGAGAGAACGTATGTGGTTGCATGTGGTGGCCTGAAAACATTTTTTTTTATGGCCACTTTAAATTATTCTAGTTGAAAATCTCTGAAGTTTTTAGAAAGGCGCTGGTGTCATTACTATAGCTGCTCTTCAGGCAACCAATCAGATGGGGCAGGACTGGTCACCCTGGTAACCAAGAAAATGGAGGAGATGCTTGTTGTGGGCGTGTCTGAACTACCCTTCCATATCATACAGCTTGGGATGGACAGATTGTCCCTTGGTTTGCCTAAAATAAGCCAAGCTCCATCAAACACTGGGTCTTGGACGAGGCGATGGTCCGCCTACGTCGGCCTTGCTCTAGGGCTGTAGAGCAACAAAGTTCATTTACACAAAGTATGAGTGATCATCCTCCACTCAGTGCTCATGTTGAAAAAACAACGTCAAAGGAATAGTAATAAGAAGCAAAAGGGCAATGCTAGTCTGTTATATGAGAGATTGTTTACAGTGATGATATGTTGTCAATATATTGTTGTCATAGAAACAAAACCCACACGCATTGCTTTTTTTTTTTTTTTTTTTTTGATGAAGTGTTCCCCACCATCACGACCTTAAACGCTAAATGGACGCACGCCCTTACACAGGACTCTCTGATTGGTCTAATCCTAAAATTTTGCTGAGTCACTGTTACATAAGATTCTCTGATTGGTCAAACTAAACTATAGCAGTGGCTAGGAAAATGGCTAGTTATTGGAGCTGTACAGTTACGGTAGTACAATAGTTTACTTGTCTCTTCTATCCCTAGCTAACCTTGAAAGCGGTCCACTCTCTCTGTCGGACCACTCTGTGCTCACTCATGATTAAATGTACCATTTCTATCCAACTGTAAGTAATTTGCTTTATTGAGTAAATATCAGACCAAATGTTCATGACATAAAAACCTCTCCAAAAACCCCACAAAGCCCTCAGTCAGAGCAGCCAGCGCCCGCCTTGTTCTGTGAAAGTGAGTGGACAGACAGTTTTTGAGTCAGCGGCGTGGCTGACAGTTGGGTCAAGCTTCAGGAACTACAACACATGCCCCCCGTCCTCATCCTGCCACCTCTCTGTAGACTCTCCCCAGGGCTGGTTGCCTTGGAGATGCCGCCTCTCCCTTTCTATTATTGGGCCAGCCACACGAGGGAGGGGTCTGGGTGTTTTTCTGCCCCCCGGGGTGTGTCTGAGGATTTGTCTCTGTGACCCAGACAGTGAGAAAATCTGGAAAACATGGGCGACCCACCATTTTAGGAGAAAACCCATTTTGAGGTTGTGTTGTTGACTCGGTTCTTGCCCCAAAAAGACTGAAACTCATTCGGTTGTTCTTCTGCCTCCGCAGTTGGGGAGGATACTGTTTTCAAACATGTTCATGGTCACTGACATCAAAATGCTCACCCTCCACCTGCTCCACTTTCATTACCAAGCAAATTAATTTTGAAAGTCTATATTTCAGTTAAGTTACAGTTTGCAAACAAATGTCTTAATTCCAAGTCCTGAAAAATGTACATGGGTGAAATCATCCAGATTCTTGAGTAAATTTCAATACATTTTGGGTAAGGGTCTCTGTATGGAATATAGCACCACTATTCATGCCTCAGCCCAGCCACAGCCAGAGGCATTGTGTTTTGGGGTTGTCGGTCCCATTCTTGTGAACGAGATATCTCAGCAATGCCTCGATGAAAATTCTTCATACTTGGCACAAACATTCACTTGGACTCAAGGATGAACTGATTAGAATTTGGAGGTCAAAGGTCACTGTGACCTCACAAAACATGTATTTGGCCATAACTCACAAATTAATTCACTAATTATGACACAATTTGACGCAAATGTCTAAGTATGAAATTAAGTGATGCCAGTTTATATCCAAAAGGTCAAAGGTCAAACTTCACAGTGACATCATAATGTTCAGCAAAACACTTCTGGCTATTATTCAATAATGTATTCGTGAAGGAGAGATTGTGACCATATTTCCTGCACCATGGCTGGTTGGTGGAGGCCTACAACTGCAAGGTGGTAATTCTAGTTTATTTTCATAAAACTAATCATACTCATTTTTATGATGTCAGCAGAGGTGGTCGTTTTCCATTATAAAAAAACGAGGGAAATCCTGTAACTACATGTCTTATCTTGTCTACATGGTGGATAAATATAATGAAATGAAACATTATTGAACAGTTCAGATTAAAGACATTCAGTATGCTTTTTTGAAAGTTTCTAGTTACAGGCGTAGATACCAAAATTTCCCCCCAACTTTTAAAAACATAGATAGATAGATATTTTTAAAAACATATTTTTTTATCAAAAAATCAACAATGAATGAAGAAGGTTGTGGATTTGGGGCCATCAAAATTACTAGTATGTCATATTTCCTGAACCATTTCTTAAAGGGCCAGTTCATCAAAAATTACAAATACAAATTTTTCTTCTCATAGACTCTTGTGGATTATCCTGAGGAGGTGTAGTAGTAGTTTTTGCAGCAGAAACAGTTTCCCATTTTTCTCCATTATATTGAGATAAAACCTCATACAAAACCAGATAAAACCAAAGCTACTTACATGGACAAATTCCACCAGGAGTGATAAAATATACTTTTTATCATTTGGATAAACTGACTAAAGACACATGGATGCAAAAAAAAAATTATTTCCCAGGTTGAGAACTGCATACACATAACAAGGTGTCCCATACAGACTGATGCTGAGCAGCAATTAAGACTTAAAGGTATAATTCAACATTTTCAAAGTGCGTCCATTCATTATGGAGTACAGCCAGAAATCAGTCAGTTTAGTTTAGCATCAAGATTGGAAACGGGCTAAGCTAACTGCCCGCTGGCTGTAATTTCATATTGAGTATATTTAATCAAACTCTCAGCAGGATCAGATCAGTGTATTCTCTAAGTGTTGAACTATTCTAACTAGATAAGCACAGTGAAAATTTAGCTAAGTTTGGTTTTTGTCTTGGCTTTATGTTTTGTCTGTCGTATTTGTGATAATTTTGTTATTTGGTCCCTGTTTCTTTGCAGAACTCCACCTGTGAACTTAACTCTTCCTGCGGGGGGAAGGACCCTCTGTGGAGCCCCTCCTCGTTGTGTGGCATGGCCACGCCCCCTTCCTCCAGGGGCATGTCGCCCAACTTGGAGCTCTCCCACAGTGCCTCACACCTTCCCAGCCGCTTCCACTGCACATCAGGTACAGGTTAGGTCAATATTGCAGCTCGGCCTTCAGTGTGCTATAGTGTTTTTTTGTTTGTTTGTTTGTTTGTTATTTTTTGTTTGTTTGCGTGTTTTTTTTTTTTTTTTTTTCACTTTCCGTTGCATGTGAGCACCGCTCCATATGTTCCTTTTCTGTTGACGGCTGATTTGTTTTGACCTGAGCAGGAGGGAAAGGAACGCCTGCCTCCAGCACTCCAGCCACCTCTTCCCCACCTCCCACCCTATCAGATGACTTCCCTATAATCTCCTTACCAGCCAACACAGTCCAGTCCAGTCCACCGAGAAAGGTATGCTCTTTGTGGATTTCGCTGAAAGACAAAAATCTGCAAACAGACTTTTGGAAATATTTTTTACAGAACTACAAAAGATCAAAGGGTGGATTGTGATTATTCGTCACCAATAAGTTCACAAAAGACTCATTTGATCCTGTTCCTTATATGTTTCCTAATTAGGAATATGGCAGCCATTTCAAATGATCTAATTTCAGTCATCTTGAAAACTCATTTCCTTAACAGTTGGAGGCAAATAGATTTTTCAAATACAGTCTTTGATTTTTGTCCTCAGAAGTAAATGAATGGGAGAAAAGAGATGAAATCCTTCTAGTCATGTTATTAGTTCTCAGCAGTCTCATTACGACCAATACTTTCTATAAACTCTAGTATTTAAATGCGAAAATCTAAACCTGTATCTGTCAGTCGTCCAGGGATCATGAACTTGTTTGCACAAAAAACACAGTGACTCACTTTCATGATTCATGATTAAACAATTAACACTGTGACTTTTCAGGATCGTCGACAAGGAGAGAGCAGCAAACCTGCTCTGGTGAGACAGGAGCCAGTGAGAGACACGGAGAAGAGTACAGAAGTAACAACAAACCGAGGTCAGTCATGATGACTCACATTACTGCAATTCATCGTATTAGATTGAACAGTAGAGGTTTTTACAGGTTTTCACTGTGCTGATAGTGGCTCCACTCTGATTCACTTAGGTCAATTAGACACATAGAATTGGTCCCTACCAACAACATTAGACTGGATCTAATTTGGATCTGGCCCGACTGAGATCAGCTCTCTTTCTGATCCCAGATGATGAGTAGTTGTATTATCGTCTTGAGGTGCAAATGACCTCACTAAAAAATAACCATGACAGAGATGCATCCCTAGTTTTAGTGTTTGTGCTTTTTGGAGATGTTTTTTTTTTTTTTTTTTTTTTTTGGTATGATACCCACAGTTGTGATACCTACATTTCCCCATCAGATGCAGGAGCTGCTGAGAACATCTCCATGACTTTGACAGAACTGTCGGTCTTCATGAAGAAACAGGAGCTGGAGCTTCAGCTGAGAATAGAGAAGGAGAAGGAGGAGGGTGAGTTACTGGCTTGAATATAAATCACAGAACCAGATCCAGTCATGTTGTGGGTGCCTTCTTCAAGAAAATAATCCACCAAAACCAAGTCACAGAACAACAAAGTGACCCTTCCAAAATGTATTTGGAGCTCTCATTTAGCAGGTTGGCAACTACAGAAAATCAGGACTGTTATCAAATTTGTTGTCAAACAAGCTTGTTACTCTTTTTATTGCTTGTTATGTTTGTCAAAGGAAGGTGTTCAAGTGTATGATTGTGTTGTTTGTGTACTTGGGCTAATCCAGAGCATGTATGATCTCCAGTGAAAATAAACCAAGATTATCCAATACACACACATATATATTTTGATAAAGAACAGAACAGATACACCTCTAAAGTTTATACAACATAGAAAATGACTAATGTAAATAACATTAAATATAAAAACACAACACAAATTAATTCCACAGCCGAATCCATACCTCACAGGTATTTGCCAAAGCACAGAATAGCCATAGACCTACATATATCCTTGGGAGACAATACATCACAGTGTATCCACATCCTACAGATTTTATACCGGAGTCAGTCAGTACACTGTTTTGTTTTGACTGAATCAAAAAGTTTTGTGATGGAAATTGATTCTCCTGTTAAGTTAAATGAACCTGAGCTCTTGGACTTGACTAAATACCCAGGATGCAAACACATCCCTGTTCATATCCCTGTGTATTTAGCTGGCTTTAAACAGATGTTGGTTTAAATCCCACTTGAGCCACTTGCACTAAAACTAAATACACCTACAGTGCTGTGAACCGCTTTTCATAACAGCATCTGCCAAATGGCATGATGCTCTGCTGCTACAGCTAGCTGCTTATAGTTAAACTTTCCTCCTCTCTGGAGGAAACAACTGAAGCCTGAAACCTCAGCTTTTCTGCGTGGGATAGCTGTTTTTTGGCACCGGCTGTGAGTGCAGACATTGACATTCAGAACACACTGTACATGCAGGTTCAGCTCCATCACAATCCTCAATATGTTGTTTCTGCTGCAGCTGCCATCACAGAGGAGCTGCTGAAGATCACTGAAGATACCCAGGAGCTGCCGGGCCTGCGCGGCTTTGATTCCCCTTTCTATCACACCACTGAGACTCTGACTGGCTGTCAGACACAAGACAAGGTCCTCTCCAACACCCAGCCTGGAGGCCCCGTCCGGGACACCCACCATGTTGTATCAACACCAGACAAAGCTGAGAACACTGCAAGCACCAGCGGTGTCGGCAGTGAAAGAGGAGGCGGAGGAGCAGGAGGGGACAGCAGGAGTTCAGCCCTCGGCCTCGAGCAGCCCTGGTCCTTCCACTCGGGTTTCACCCCAATTGATCACCACCTGCACCGCAGTCCCTCCGCCCCAGACGACGAGGTGGGCAAGTTGGGGATGTTCTTCCCGAGCCCTTGCAGCAAGACCCCAGCCCCGGTGCCCTACGAATCATTTTTCGACCTGGCTCTGCCCAGGGCGGCCTCGCTCTTCGTGGGGCAGAAGACGTCGGAGGCGGTGCACAAGGCGGCGATGGAGAGGCTGTCGCAGAGAGAGGAGGGGTTGGAGGACGGAGAGGAGGAAGGGGTAGTGTCTGCTTCACCACTGGAGGTGCTGGATCGCCTTGTTCAGCAGGGGAGCGACGCCCACGATAAAGTTCTGAAGAGGTGAGGGGCTTGACTTGGATTTACTTTCATTAACAGCAGTTACACTTTTGTTTAAGGTTATTTTCTAGCTTTCACCCCCTCCTCTGTAAAGGTTTGACACCATCTGCTGCAAATGTATGTGTCTACAAAAATCTCTGTTCATCAATCAACACACAGAGAGGAGTGTGCAGCCATGACAGAGTTACTTTCTCTCTAGCTCTGAGTGTGTTGTCAGTATGAGGGTGATGTTGATCACACTGGAGAAACTCAGGAGTGTGTGTTGATGTGCTGTTCACTGTGCACAGCCTGTTTGGACTGTTTCCAGTCTATTACTGCGGCCCAAAGGAAACACCCAGTTGAGAACAAGTATGACATTGTTCAGCAGTCGCCACCCCCTCCTTACACACACACACACGCACACGCACTCTCTGGTCCTCCGAGCCAATAATACAACAGCGGAGACAGTGTCAGCAAAGTCAGCGTCGGGCACAGAACAGTCTGCCTTGACTCATTTCAGTCGCTCATCACTCCCATGTTTTACTGTCTTCATCAGAGCCAAACAGGCTGACGGAGGGAATGAAGTCAGCTCAGACACAGGCTGAAGTACGTCAGAGACAAATCACCAATAAGGCATTTTATTATGATGTGGTCACTTGCAGGGGTGGGCAGCATGAACATTAATGTGACGGTAGCTATAACAGCTGTATCTTGGTATCATGACATTTACTAAGATAAATGTTATTTAAATTCATCCCTCTCCGTTCTTTTTGACAGGCAGGAGAACTAAATCCAATATGTTTTAAAGGCAACATTATTTTAAAACGTGTTTTGGTTTTTGAACTGATTAAACAGGCCTGATATGACATGTTCATTAATGAGCTCTAGAGCTGGCAGGTGGAGTTTGTTACTGTTGGACAGAGTCTGTTTCCACCTGCTGCCAGTCTTAATGCTAAGCTTAGTGGCTGCTGGCAGTAACATATTTAACATTCAGACAAAGTAGTATCAACCTTCTCATCTTACTTAAAGCAAATGAGCATATTTCCTAAAATGTCAAAGTGTCACGGCCTGAGATCTTCTCAGATAGATCTTAAGCCATGACAGATTTTGGGAAATTGAACTTATCAGGGTTATAAACCACAATGTCTTGGTTTGAAAATATGATATATTGATATCCAAATAGTCTTTTTGATACTTTGCTTATACCTCTAATTTAGCTATTCCAGCATGTCCTCAACACTTCTAAAATATATCTTTATGTATTGTAGATGATTATCTTGATGATGGTGACGTATCATAGTTGTTTCATGTACATTAATCTGTCCATTCAACCACTTTGAGTCTTTAAATGTAACTAAAAGCTGTGCTGTGCATACAAACCTGGTTTGATAGACTCACATAAAAGCAGCGTAACAGAGGAATATCCCAGAGAGATCCTTTTCACAAACGGCTTTTCATTCTCTCCTTTTACAGATTACCTTTGCCAAGTAAGTCAGCTGACTGGACGCACTTTGGAGGTAAAGCGCTCAACACCACAACACTGCCGTGCACTGATAAAAGAAGCCATTATAAAGACTGCAGACGGAGCATTATTTAGGCATGACTAGTGATTCATCACGAGCTCTGAGACGTGAACAGCATGTTTAAATGTTACCAAGCCGGACAGAGGTTTATCAAAACTCTCCAAGTTCCCACAGTCACGCAGAACATGATCAACTCAGAAATGAGAAATTTGACCGTTAAAAGATTTCTTCTCCTCTTTATTAACCTCCGTGTATGCACTCAGTCACCCAGAGCGGGAATCAGATTTTCTCCAGCTGCAGTTCCCAACAAAATAGAAACACTGTGACTTCGTAAAAGTCTTTGCCAACTCGTAATTACAACTCAGGGATTTAATCATCCGCCATGTATTTTCGATAGCATCTAAAACAAAACTCCTGTCACTGCTTATGGCTGACTGACTCTAAATCTTCTCCCTCTGCTCCCCTTCCCTTTGAACATGTGAACAAGTGAAGCTCTGTGTGCAGAGCTGGGGTTAGGGACAGTAGTAGCTTTTCTGTTTTTATCTGTGATTGAACAGTGCTGTATTTTTTTTACCTGTTAAACATATTTAAAATGTGATTCACAGAGTTGTTAGCTGATACCATCAGAACGCCTTTACTATTCAAATCAAAGACCTGATAAAATCCTATCAGGTGGATGTGAATCAATGATACTCATCTTTAAATTAGTATCATCAAGACATGAAAAGACAATGAAAAAGAACCATGAACAAATAGGGAGTGATTTTTTATCTATAACAGAATTATTGATTTCTGAAAATAAAATCAGGCCTTTGTGGCTTCATATAATTAATAAATTTTTCTCAGTTTACTATAAATTGTTCCAGTTTATGATTGACAAAAGCTGTCATCTTCTCAATTTTATAAATCACCATCCATGCATTTAAAGTTGGACTCTCCTGTGATCACCATTTCAAACAGAACAGATTTCAAGGAAATTTGGTGGAAGGTGAAACTGAGAGGGAAGCACAGTGTCGGTCACTTGCTCTCACTTTATCTGAATACAACATTTAGTGGGGCTGTGTGTCGTTTGAAGGTTTCAGTACTGATACTATTAGAGGACCATAGTGTCTATATTCATACCAAACGATGCTTTTTTGTATACTTTACCTTGAGAAATATAAATCTTTTTTCACCAAAACAATTTTGGATTTTTGTGCTATGGACACACTTGTCTGTGTTAGTGTAGTGTCTGTCATTATGTTTGTATTAATGCAGATCCTGCTCAAATTGAAATTAAAAATTACAAAAAAAATTTCTATAAGTGGTAGGAGGTTTATGTTCTTGTTGATGCTTCGTGTTGTTTCTAGTTTCCAGCCGGTGTCTGTCGCTGATCAGCAAATGTTCCCTTTGTGAAGTTCAAAGACCTGATTTCACAGTTGATGATAATATAATGTGGTATTTGCACCTGAGCCTTTCAGCCTCAGCAAAACCACAGGTTTATGTTAATATGCAGTAATTTGATCTTTTTTATTCTCAATCATTATCTGTGTTATTCTGGTGTTCCACACTAGAAATAAATTAATCTCATTTCTAGTAGTTGTGTGTGTGTGTGTGTGTGTGTGTGTGTGAGAGTGTGACCGTGTTAATTACATGATTATTATCCTGGCCTCCCCAGGCTCAGCTCCGCTGGACGAGCTTCACACACTGCGCAGCCAGCTGCTCCTGCTGCACAACCAGCTGCTGTACGAGCGCTACAAGAGAGAGCAGCACGCCGTCCGCAACCGACGCCTCCTCCGACGCATCATCAACGCCACTGCACTGGAGGAGCAGAACAACGCTATGGCGAGTTTGCATGAGCTCATTATCACAGATTAGCCTCTTTAAGCACCTTTTGAATTGAAGCACTTAGAAACAAAAACAATATTTGAAACAGGCAAAAGAGGTGTTGTAGGTTTTGTTTATTGAGATGTGGAACCACGGAACAATTAGAATAACTGTCCTGTAGCTGGAGGCTCACAGGTTTTATTCTTCAACAACCAGCGCGCCCTCTTTGCATTTTGAACAACACTGAGAGGAGAAAACGCATCTAAATTCTGATCACTGAGACATTTGTCGTGTTTCATAACCCCAGCTGCCAAATCAGTCGGGTCTCATCCCCTGCACGTAACAGAGAAAATGTAACTGAAGTTGTTTTGTTTGCAGCTGACAGCAATTCAGACAGATTGTGTTTTCGACAAGTGATGGTTCCAAAGAAGCCATGAAGGCTGATTTGTCTTCAGGAATGAAACATAAACAAGGAGGAGGAACACTGCTACATTCATGCAGCAATCAACTGAAAATATTCGGCAAACATTTCAGAAATGTTGCACACTGATTGAGTTTTGTGGAGGAAATTGTCTGCGTGTGTCTCTGTGTGTGTTCATCCCTGCTCTCATTTTAAAAAAGTGGCACAAACTGGTGCAAACTGCCTGAAAACATCTAGACATTCAGAATCTCCTGTACATTTTGTACTGAACTTGTGCGTGTGTGTGTGTGTGTGTGTGTTTGTCTGCAGAAGGACCAGCTGAACCTGCAGAGTGTGGATATCTTGTCTCTGAGGGAGAGTCTGCAGGTGGAGCAGCAGCGGTACAGGCAGCTGTGGGATGACCGGGAGACGGTGGTGACCAGGCTGCACAGTCAGATCCGACAATTACAGCAGGGTAGAGACGACTACTACACCAAGAACCAGGAGCTCCAGGTGCACGCACACGCACACGCACACGCACACACACCTGGTCTTGCTGATGCAGACGATTCCCTGCACACACTACAAACATATTTGTCCGCTGTAGTCACCAGTGCAAGAGTTAACTCTATAATCCGACTCTGTCCTGTGTCTCCAGAGTAAGTTGCAGGAGTGTCAGAAAAGGATGGATGAACTGGAGGCGGAGCTTCAGAGGTCTAACAACAAGGTCTGCCACACTGGTCACCTCCTCAACCAGATGACCATCAAGGTAAAGACAGAGCTGAGCCCCGGTCTGTTCGTTGGGTTGGTGACGGAATATAATTCAAATCCCATGTCAGGCTTTTTCAGACTGAATATTCATTCAAACAAAGGCATGACAACGCGATTACATTTGTGTAGCACCATTCAAAAATGGAGGCAGTTCAAAGGGCTTTACATAAGGTGGAGAAACGTATTAGAACATTTAAAAAAACACAATAAAAATCAATTAAAACAGAAATAAGTATTTTAAAAAAAACTGATAAAGTTGGATACAGGTAAAGGCAGAGGAGTGTGTTAAGTAAATACTTGTCATGGCTTTATTGAGACATGACAGGATCATTATGAAAAGACATGAAGAGAGACACACGTCCCCTCTGTTCACTGAGAATAATGAGACGCATCATTTATTTCATTTTCCGGTGAACTCCCACTGAATTCCTGTTTGCTCATCTGTTCTATGTAAAGCATTTTGCAGGATATTCATGTTTTAATGAGAATATAGGGAGGGAGTGTAATTATGTAGGAGTTGGTTTCATTTATTGATATTTTTTTGTAAGCACAAGACATAATAATTACATGAACTTTTATTTCCGTGTTCTTAGAGAGTAGAACAAGACATTCAGGTTCTTATTCAGACTTGAGGCTAAGGTGAAATTTGCTAGCACATTTACGCAGTGGGGTGCACGTCTGAAAGAGGTTGCATGTAGTCATGGTGCTGCTATTTAAAAATTACAGTGACCTTTTGGAAGTGTCTCTTTTGGCCTGACATTCTCGGCTCATGGTTTGACTTGTGTTTTGATTGTGTCTGGCCTCATACTGCAGTGAAAGGATCTGTAATATTTTATTATCTGTGTGGAAAAGAAGTAGAGGTTAAATCAGTGCGTCATTAGCAGATTATTAGCATATAAAGAGTAGATTGAAGCGGTGCGTCTGCCCTGGACAATAACACTGACCATCAGTCAGAACTTGCAGCTGATGTTTCCTGTGTTCGGCCAAAAAGACGGATGTAGTCTACATTTTTGTCTTCCATTGTCTTGGTTGGTGTTCAGCTCCAGAGAATGACATTCATGCCTCTGCTAACAAACCCATATGGGCAGCTGTTCACACAACACTGAGATAGTTTGGGCTCCACTCCTTATCCAGTGTGAAATTTTAAACAAAATTTTAAGACGGATCTTCTTCCTAAACGGAGGACGTGTGCAGGCCAGTGAGCAGGCTGGCAGACAGTTGGGTCAGAGTTACAACAACACATGCCCCCGCCCTCGTCCTGTCACCTCTCTGCAGACTGCTCAGTTGCCTTGGAGATGTTTTCGCTCCCTCTCTATTTCTGGGTCAGCGACATGGGCGTTCTGGGTGTTTTTCTGCCCCGTGGGGTTTGTCTGAGGTCTGTGTCCCTCCTCTGACCCAGACTGAACTGAAATCCTGACAAACAAGGAGCCCTTGATTCAGGAAACGGGCATTTCAAATCAGACGGCACACAGTCGACTTAAGGTCCTTTTTCATGACATTCAGACCAGATTAAATCCCCTGTATGGTTTCATACTATATGTCGTCAGGGCAGGGGGATTGATCTCTTAAGATAATCATCACAGAATGTACAGGCTGTAAAGTTTAGTATTTCACTTTTAAAGTTAACCACAAAGTGAATTCTGTCATAAACTAGAATTTGTTTCAGACAAAATTAGCTTCTTAGAGAGTGTGTGAGTGTGTATACTGAAATATTTGCACAAATCTTTTCTTGCATCTTGTTGAATGTTTGATGGATTCAGCGAGATTATTGATGAAGTAATTCTGTAGTTCTTTTGTGGACCTTGTCTTCTGAAATATATTTACTTGTTGTGTGATTGCTGTTCTGCCCTCCGTCATGATTGTTTGTCTCGTGTGTCCTTCAGCTGAGCAACAGTGAGAGCACCCAGCAGCAGATGAGCTTCCTGAACAAGCAGCTGCTGCTCCTCGGGGAGGCACATAAGCTGTCCATGCAGGAGTTACACCACACAGGCGCAGATAATACAAAGGTACAGTGGAGCGAAGTGTGTGTGTGTGTGTGTGTGTGTGTGTGAACTGCAGAGACGACGTGCTGAGGTGAAAAAAGGGACACTAATTGGGTTTATTGGATGTCCAATCAAAACTGCCCTACTGAAGCTTCACTGTAACATCAGCTCTGGTAGATATGTCACAGGGGCTAACTTTATCTATACACTCATATGTTATACAGTCAGACTTTTTTGTTAATTTTCATTAATAATGAGATTAATTCTTCTCATAAACGTTAGGAGTACAAGTTGTGTGACATGGAAAATAGATCCACAGAGTCACATTCTTCTTGTTGAATAATGTGTTTTATCCCGAACAAGGCCTGGCAGGGTCAGGTGTGTTAAAACTGGAGCCACGTGTTCCCCTATTCTCCCTCTGGGATAATGTCTGTAATTCCTGTAAACTGTATACTTCAGCATGAGTTTGAAAACTCATGTTAATCTACTCCACTCAGATTAGATTTGGTGCCCATCTTCTTCTTCTCAGTTTGGGGGAAAGTGAGAAATGAAACAGCCACATGTTAGTGTGATGTTTTAATGTTTCTGTGTGAATTTAGTCTGCGATTACTGCTGATAGATATCTATCCTGTCGATTCTTTATATCAATTGATCATCAATATCATATGTTTTACAAATGTTTATATCCTTGGAGTAGTAATACTCATGAAGATGATTGTTTCATGTTTCTCCTGTTTCTATACCTCTGCAACACATTCAGGAAATTTCTTCAGATTTGGTACAAATATTCACTTGGAGACAAGGACCAACTGATAAGATTTTGGTGATCAAAGCTCAAAGGTCAATGACCTCACAAAATACATTTTTGGCCTCATGAGCACATTATCTCAGGAATTCCTCTTGAAATCCCTTCAAATTAGGCACAAACGTTTACTTGGTCTTAAAGATGAACTGATTAGAGTTTGGTGGTCAAAGGTCAAAGGTCAAGGTCACTGTGACACCAGACCTTGAAATAATGAGGGAACAGGCCACACCTGTTCATGAAGGTGATTGTCAGTCAATGACCTTTGAGCCTCTGTAACTGGAGGGACTAAGAATAATAATGTAATTTCTAAACAACTAATGAGATATTTTTGTTAAAAACCTTGAATTAAAGCTGAAAGTCTACACTTCAACCACGTCTTGATGGCTTTGTTTCAAATCCACTGTGGAGGTATACAGAGGCAAAATCATGAAAATTGTGTAACTGTCCAAATATTTATGGACACAGTTGTTTATTGTTCCCAAAGTCAAGAATGGGTTTCCAGGCTTCAACGTCTACGGCCTTGATTTGAAACAAATAGCCATGTTTTAAATCCACAAACTTTAATGTATCTTTTTCACTCTCTTCTACATTTCTTCCTGCTTGTTGTGCTGCTGTTGTGACCCATCACCCAGGAGGCCCAGATGCTGCAGGTGTCTTATGGGAAAGAGGTGGAGACGCTGAGGCAGAGTCTGCTGGTTCAGGGTCAGAAACTGGAGGCAGCGCAGCAGAGAGTCGGGGAACTGGAGACGCACCTCTCCAAGAAGGAACACCTCATCGCCGAGCAGAAAAAGTTCCTCGAAGATGTGAAATGTCAAGCAAAGTGAGTGTCGGTGTATCAGGGTTAGTTTGAACCACAAAGTCCTCAAAAAGGGAGACATACTGTAATCGTCTTTGATATCAGTGATCATCACATATCAAGTACTTTGATATCTGAGATGTTTTTTGCATCACATCAGTGAAATAGTAACTACTGTAAATCAGCAGAACATGAGTCAGTTGTCTAAGTAGATCAGACATTGCATAATTGTGTTTGTGTTGACAGAAGCAGGTACAAATCTCCTGTGAAGTCGCATCTCATGTCCTCCTTCAGTATTTTATCTTTCCGTCACTCAATTTCTTCTGTGCCTGCTCTTGTATTCTCTGTCCCCTCTCTGTCTTTTCCCCTGTACCTGTCTTGTCTCTCTGTTCAGGGCGGAGCTGCAGGCATCAGACAGCAGATATCAGGCTCAGAGGAGAATCACTCAGCTGCTGCAGACTGAACTCCTGCAGCTCTACAGCCGAGTGGAGATGGAGGCTCCAGCTAGCACCGCCACCAGCTCTCCACCAGGGGGCAGAGCTGACCCACACACTCCAACTGACTCCAGGTCAGGCTCAGAAAACACTCAATTTGTTTTTTTTGTTAGTTTTTTTTACTTTATATTGTAAAAACACTCAACTAGTGACTTACATTTGTGTTGATTATGAGGTTACAGTTTTGTTAGGAGTCCACAGTAGCTGCAGATTTAGTATGAATCTTATCAGGACTTTATGCTAAAGCCATGCTAATGCGTGGCTCCAGGGTTGGTAATGTCAGTCTGTTAGGTCCAAAGTGAAACATCTCAACAACAATTTGATGGATTATCATTAAATTGGGAACACACATTCACGTCTACCACAGGATGAAATGTAATAACACTGATTTGTCATGTACTTTGGTTTATAACCAAATATCTGCAAAACTAATGACATTCCCATCAGCTTCAGCTGTGCTTTGTGTTCAGTGCTGCCAGTGAATGTTAGCATGCTAACATGCTAAACTAAAATGGTGAACATAGTTAACATTATAGCTGGTAAACATCAGCATGTTAGCACTGTCATGGTCAACATGTTAGCATGCTGACCTTTTCATGTAGCTTAGAGCACAGTCTCACTGAGCTGCTGGCACGGTCATAGACTTAATCTTGTTTAAGGAAAAGTGCTGAAGAAAGTTTTTTTTCCCAGTGCAGAATATTGTTCATAGTGTATCATCACATCTAACCCTAACCCTAATCCTCACCAACAAATCAGTTTTAGAAGTTGCGGCTGATCCTTTTATTGTTATAGGCTTTGAAGTTATAAACATCTTCTGCTGTGAGTAGAAAATATCAGTAGTTTGGAGTCTTTACAAACACTAAGATGATAAAAATGTAGGAGGCACATTTGACCAAGTGCAGATGTTTAATTTTGTCAAGAAGAACATTTTTAACACAAACCTAATAAACTAAACCTGTGTTCCTTAGTTACTTTTGTTTACATTGCTTATTATCATGGATGCATGACTGAACTGAAGTGATTCTCCTTCTGTACACGTGAATATTTTCTCCTCCACAGTGTCATGGTGCCAGATGGGCCAGGTAAAACTCACACCAACGAGGAGGCGGCCAGTAGACCTCTGCACGACTCCCCTCGGGGCAACGGCAGCACTTTATCGCCAGGGCAACCAAAGGCGAGCAACTCTTCCAAGTCAACAGCCAACTCCATCAACGGCAGCCAGGACCTGGCCCCGCCCCTGCTGGTGGAGCCCTCCCTGTCCTGTCCCCACGTCAACCCGCTTGCACCCCTGGCCCCCTCCGACGCGCCTCTCACGGTGGGCTCCTACCCTAGTGCCAAGAGCTTCTTGGGCATGAGGGCGCGCGAGCTGTTCCGCAACAAGAGCGAGAGCCAGTGTGACGAGGAGCAACCACCGCCGCGCCTTGCCGGCCTCGCCCACGGCCTGAAGACTGAGCTGTGCGTGGAGCCGCCGTGCCCAGCTTATATTGCTCCCGCCAGCACCGCACCTTCCCCCATTCCGACTTCCCCCCCTGCCCCCGCCCCCACCCCAGCCCCTGCCACTCCTCTCACTGTGCCCACCAAGGAGCCCTCATCTGAGCCCAAGCAGCGGGCCTTGAGCCAGGAAAGCCCCCGGAGGAAGGCAGGGGCGGGGCCTGGTGGAGGGCGGGGTCAGGTGGGGTCAGGACGCCCCCGGCAGCAGCATCTAAAGATCATGGACTATAATGAAACACATCACGAGCACAGTTAGAGACACAGAACTGATATGGGGCGGAGGACTGAAGTTTAACGATGGAGAAAAGCTACAAATCAGCAAAAGAGTAACATGTCAGCAACTCATTGGAATTCAGTGTTATTTGTTCCATTCCTCCGAGTGGACAACAGGATTTCCCCACGTTTTTCTTTCTTTCTTTTTTTATTATTTATTTTTTTCATACTGGTTCATTCCACCGAAGGATTTTGACAAGGTGACAGGGATCGAGGGAAAGTCGATGTGCCACTAGTAAAGATGCTAGACTTAAGTATTTGTTGTGTGCCATGAGCCTGAGGTTTAAAGGGTAGGATCAACTAAATTAGAAAAAAGCACCTCTCCCTCTTGGCTTTGGTTGTATCAGCCATGCAGCTAGCTCAGGTTTTATATCCAAATATGGAGAAATCTGTGTCTGCAGTTTCTGCCTCCAACCCAACACGATAGAGGTGAATGAAATGTTGTGTGTGGTGCTCTCAGCATTAAAACATTTAATTTGTAAAACTCAGCGGCAACTTGTCTTAGTGGAAACAGTGTCTTAGTTACTTTGGATATTTCTCAGACCTCCCGGTGAACAGTTTTCACTGTAAAATTACTTTCTACTGAAGAAATAGCTCCTTTGAAAAAAGTTCACGAGGTCTGTATGTTATCCAAAGTAATGGGGACATTGTTTTTGGAAAGACAAGTTGCTGTTAAAAATTTGATGTAATTTTTCAGTGCTGGGAGGACTACAAATAAAGTTCCATTCACCTCTATTATATTTCGGTGGAGGCAGAAACCTCTTGAGACGGTATCTCAGAAATTGGACAAATAAAACCTAAATCATCTGCTGTGGTCGATACCACCAGGCACAAGTGAAGTGAGCATTTAAAAATTTAAAAGGCACCACCACAGATGAAATCAGACATGAAACACCAGGAGAGCTGGAGATGTTACATGTGTCTGGATCATCTGTTCGGTGTGCCTTGGCACTGACCACGGACCGAAATTGTATTTTTTTTTTATTCATGTTGAGCTAGTATTTGAGCAAGAGTTACATCAGAGGAATGGATGTTATCAGTACGAAGAGATGTTTGGGTTATTCCGGGGAAACCTTGGGAGTGTGACCTTATTGTTGCTTGACTGATTTGGGAAACTAACATTTCCACACAAAACTCCCTTGAGTTTTTTGTCCAAAATATGTCAGAAGACGAATGTGTTTTGGTTGCGAGAATGTAGGTGATGAAGTCATGTTGATTCTCATATTTCAGTAAAGATGAAATGAGGGAAGTGTATGAAATTTAGGGACTGAAGAAATTTTATGCATTTTTATAAATTCCACATTCTGTTGTACCTGTACTTTTTAAATTCAGCTGTGAAGTGTGCTCACAAGTACACACGCTAAATTTGACTCAGACCTGGCAAATGACACAAGCCCAAGCTTAAAAAAAAAAAAAAAAAAAAAAAATCTGTGTTAAAGATTACCAGCTGACCATTTTGGAAGTGCCATGACAACATTTGTGGTTTGGCTGAACTCAAATATCTCAACAGAAGTGTTGTTACTCATGTTGGGTTCAGCTGTTACGTACAATGTGGAAAATCAAAAATGTCCAATAGGTTTTCCTCCCTGCAGGTCTGATAAACGCTGAGTATCCTACTTTCTTCTAAGCATTAGAAGGAAACTGCTTTTGAAAGTCATCTAAATCCTGTTGTCCACCGGGAACTCCTGCTGTCATTTCCTTCTGCCTCGCTATCTAAAGCATGTTCAACAATCCACTTTAAATGCCAACCGTAGTAACTACAGCAAACCAAGACAGAAGGTACAATCAGCACAAACTGAAGAAACCAGGACTCTGACCGGAGCTGGAGAATCTGGGACAAAATGGCAAAAAAGGAAGTTCTTAAAGCAGTGGCTTGTGTTTAACTGTGAACAATAAAGATCGTCTTCAATGTTTTGCACTACAATTCTTGAGTTTTGCTTTCTTTTCGCTGCTGAATCTGAGCCCCTTCATTTGCTTTGTATGTCTGTGGAAATGCAGCATCAGGATGTTTTGTCATTAAGACAATTTAGTTGAGTTTCTTTACTGGAGTTAACGTTTGTAGGTATTTGTCTGTCCTAATCTGTGTTGTTGGTTTGATTATCTTTGGGTATCACCCCTGTGGTGTCACACCCACCTGGGCCCAGAAGCACATGTATGTGCCCTAGAGCTAAAACCATTATTCAGTTAACTATTTTGATAATTGATTTGTTTTTTTTTCCTGAGAGCAAAAACATAAAACATATTCATGTCTACCTTTTCAAATGTGAGGGTTTTCTATGTTGTATCATAGTTAACTGATATCTTTGGGTTTTATAGTGTTGGACAAAACAGTATCTTTTAATTCACAATTTTCTGACATTTTATAGATAAGATAATAAATCAAGCAAATAGCCGATCAATCGATAGTGAAAATAATCTCTAGACGTAGTCCTTACTTTTTGTTTTTTAATTTGAACCATGCATGGCTACAACTGCAACTAAAGGTACAAGAGTATAACAAAAAATGTTCAATGTTAACATTTCAAAACCAGTTTGTCAAATGACACTTACTAAACCTCAGCACTTCTCACTCTGACATATGTCTGGGGCACCAGTATCTATTGGAAGTAGACACTGGATGCCTGTCCAGACTCTTAGATTTGCTCTTTCCATAACTTAACCATTCAACATCTTGAAGACACTCTTACTAACCCTAACCCTAAAGCTGGAGCCAGGAAAACGGTTAGCTTGGCTTAGCATACACCTGGAAACAAAACGCAGGTAGTCAGACTCTGGCAAAAGGTAAATCCTCAAACAAACATCTCAAAAGCTATTGAATTAAGATGTTTCAGGTTGTTTTAAAAATGAAATGACCAGGCTCACTCTCCTGGCTCCAGTTTGTCTCTCAGCCAAGACAAGATCAGCCAACTGTGCTCCGGCTCTTTCTCAACCAAGTCTGGGCCATAAGGTGGATGAACGTATTTCCCACAATGTCGAAATATTCCCACGGTAATTACACAGGTGAGTGAGCCTGAAATGTAGTTTAGATAAAATAGTTATAGCAAGTTAGCTAGTTCCTATAACCCTGAATCACTTTCAGACATTAAACCAATGCTAACGTTAAAGAAATACTGGAATCAGATCATTTTATTTATCAGTAAAATTGTGGTGTGTGTGTGTGTGTGTGTGTGTGTGTGTGTGCAGTTCATTAGTTGAATGTTTTTCAGGTGTGTGTGGATTGACCTAACCAATAATTGAACTGTTGTTATCACTTTACCGGCTTGGTTGGGGTCTTTTATGTTAATTGTTTTAAAGTTGTCATAAAACAAAAACAGTTGTGCTCGAAATGTTTTCTAACCTATGACCTAGTTTTTATTTCTTACCTAATATTATTGTTTTGCCATTTCTAGAATAAACCGTCACTTCTGCTCTTTCCAAAAAGCAGGTGAGGACATTTCTGTGATCCTTTTTATTTCCAGAGATATTGTACGTGTCCCTGTTTTCATGTTGTTTGTGTTTACTTTTATTCATCTGTTTGTTGCCCTGTTTCCACCAGAGGACACTGTTGCTCCAAAAAACTAACACCAGACTCTGCAGCCATGTTGGGATCAACAGGTAAGGCACACTGGTAAATATGGTGTTACACAGTTGATGATTGAAGATGATTCAGATCCTTAGGCTGTTATCGTGCTGTTAAGGTCAGTATATGGCAGCAGTCATATATATATTGGTCATACTGATCGGCATTGCTGTTATTTAATTTTTCTTTCCCCCGTCTGCTTATTTTTTCTTTAACATTTCAGTTTACTTGATTTTACCACTCAGAAAATATATCCAAATCTAGACAAGTGAAAATTTGAAATAGGAAAGCTGAAACCAAAAATATTACAGATGGTAAAACAAATGTTCCTCCAAATTGATTTATACAATTAAATTTGGTTTTAGTAACTCATTAATTTATTTTAATTCCACAAATATATTTAAATATATTGAATATTTAATTGTAGAAATATGGAAATAGGAGAAAGCTTACATTTTGAGACATTGCAGGTTCATACTAACAGTATTTTGTGATTTTTGTGATTTAATTTTTCTTGAGTGCATGTTCATGCTTATTGTTTGTGTATGTGCACATGTGACTGTGTGTGTTTTATCATCTCCCAATTCCCTGGGCCGCGCTGCTAACTCTCATCCCGCTTCCCAGACTGAATCATTTTTTGTGAGCATAACCGACCAAGTATGATTAGTTTATCAAACGTGTGCATATGTATTTCAAGAAAAAAAAAAAAAAAGAAAGGGAAAAAAAAAAAAAAGTGGTATGATTAATTTACCAGCATTCCGCAGGGTCAAGGAAATTGATGCAGGATAATTGGGCACACAGGGAATCCTTGGCAATTTGTGATTTCAGACTCTACTTGAGAAATTAGATGTCAGTGCAAATGTGAAATTGCTCCTCAATGTTCTCAAAGATTCCATGAAAGTTTAAATATAAATCTTAAGTATTTCCAGCAAAGGGATTCTTCCCTTTTTTTGTGCCAACTTGAAGCCCTGTGAAAATGATCTGAATGAAGTGAAAGTGTACGAGGGGGGAAAAGAGACATCCGAGCTTGTGTAAAGTTCGGGGCTGCACTCTGAGGAGGATGTCGGGGCTCTTGCTCTCGGTAAAATCCTCATGCAAGAATTCATTAGATTCTTTTTGACAGGAAGTAAAGTTGGAATTCATCTGAAGACGTGTAATTATAATATTCAGGATATGTACACCTATAATGCAAAATATAAGTCAGATGGTACAGTATAGCCTACTTTTTCTTTCCTTGGGTTGTCAGTGTAGAAGTTAGGAGGTACAAACATACGACACGTGTGCATATCAGTGAGAATAAATTACATAGGAGTGAATAATTGATGTGAGGGAGCATATATTTGTCAGGTTCAGGAGGTCATTGATTGATAAAGTTGCTGTGTGTGTTTTACTTTGAAAGAAGTTAGTTTCGTAATGGAAAGCATCCAGATTCTGGTAAACTGCTTTTTTTTTTTTTTTGCTTTTTTTTTTTTAATTCAACGGTCATCAATTACATTTTATCAATTTAGCTTCAAGTACAAGGATTACTGAAAATTAATAAATCATCATCATCATCATCACAGAGTCTGATCAAAACTTGCAGGAAATTTTCTATTCACGCAAGATCAAGATAAACTGATCGCTTAAAAGTCTCGCTCCAAAATCCTAGTTATATTTAAATGTTAGTGTTTATTCCTTATGGACACAGTGCAAAAGAAAATGCTAAACAAGAATATTTTTGGTAAGCATACTACATACTGACACTCTGGAAAACGGCTTCATTTGTCCTCATTAAAAGCTTAAAAGTCCATGAATAAATAATAATTAAAGAGGATACTTTTTTCACTGCTTTTTTTTAATTTTTTTTTTTTATCTTCGGCCTTATGCAAAATACACTCTCTGACTAAATAAATATGCTCCATAAAGGCTGTTTAGAAACATGCCCTCCCCCCTCTGCTTCCACATTTAGATGGCTGACATGCACCTAAAGATCAGATCCTACATTGGCTGTTGGTTTTGGAGGGAAAAATTGGACCTCCGAGAGTCAACTTAAAGCAATTAAGTGAGGATGATGAGTCTTTCTCTCTCTGTGCTGCTTGAATCAGTAAGCAAGGCAGAATCAAAACTTAAAGGCAAGAAGAAAAGATGAGCGTGCAGAGACCGGTCCCAGCGGTTTAATTATTTTAATTATCTCTCCTCTTTCAGCTTTCCTAAAAAAGAGGCCATTAAAGGATGCCCGTTTGGGTTAATCTGATTAAAAAAACAAGATGGAGAGAGAGATGAAAGCCTGCAGATGTCAGTGCTAATCAGGGGAGTTAAAACTGCTATTTGTGAACTGGGACGGTTGTTAAAGTGGGTAGAAAGTGCGTGCAGTGTGAATGTTTTTTTTTTTTTTTTAAATACGTTTTTCCTCACTTCAAAACACCTCCTTTCTGCAGCCTCTGTTGATAAACTCCTCAAACTAACGCCATGTTTGATTCTCTGCCGCGCTGTGTAGCTGTGCTGGCAGCAGGTCAGGCAAACACAGCGCGACTGGAGAGAAATAGTAGAAGTTTAAGTTCAGTCCCCAGTGATATGGTTTCGTTTTTCATAAAGGAAGATGCTATTTGAGGAAGTGATGAAAGCAACATTGGCAATTAGCAGCACCAGAGTGGATCTTACTTAGAGTTTGCAGAAAGCCGCCCAATAAGCCACATGATTATCGATTTAAAGATGATCATAAACTGCTTCTAAGCCGTTGGTCATTTTTGCCAACAGTGGAGTTGTCTCTTTTGTTATTATTTGAAGTGAGGGAAGTCTTTCAGCTTCCAATGCAGGTTATCTTATCTCATGCATTTTCTGAAAAGCAGATTTAATTTTTCTTGATTCTCATGGAGCAATGTTATTCTCTGTTGTTTCAGGATATGTGAAGGTAGAGGGGGAAAAGAGAGAGCTGTGGTTGTAACTACAGTCAAAGTCCAGCACTCAAATCATTCACAATGCCCTTTTATTCTACACAGTTTTAACATTTTTTTTCCAACAGTCACAAGTAAACAGACATTTCTGTTATGTGTTCTTGAGTGTGCAGTCTGGTTCTAAAATACAGACAGTCATTTCTGGAAGCGTCTTGAATTAGGTTGCTTTCTAGTGGAAGTGTTTAAATATTCACACTTTACTGCCGGAGTTTTTCGCTTGTTCCAAGAAAATTTTAATTTTTTACAGAAAATGTAAGAGTTTTTCTCCCTGACTGAGATGATTTTTGCATTGTAATGATTTAATACGCATAAGAAGCCATATGGATCAACTCTACATCACTCAGCAGGCCAAATGCAACACTGTCAGGTTTCATAATGCAGGGAGTTGTTAAAGTTCCTCTGACTGCAGAGCTTGACATTTGTTCAGGCAAGAATGAGCACAAAACCAGCGCAGGTGTTGAGCCATAGCAAGGCGAGAGAGGAGGGGAAAGGAGGGAGGAAAAAAAAACAAAGATCTACTTTCAAACTAAATCAAGCAGAAGGAATGTCCTGAGTGTGTACAGAGATGGACGGGAGCCCATGCAATATTAAAGCGCCATGTCTGGCAATGCCAACCGTGCCACTCCTCTCCGCGGCTCCCGCCCTCCTGGCTTCCCGGCCATCGGCTCTTCCCTCAAGGTGACACTTCAAAGCGGGCACGCAGACGTGGCAGGCTTGGCTGTCGGCATGAAGCCAGCCCTCCCCCCTCCTTCCTCCTCTTTCTCTCCCGCCCACCACCCATTCTACCCCACTACCCACACCACCACCACCTCAAAGACACAGCTCCCACCCCTGCTGGTCCAGGTCAGCGCCAAGATCCACACCGCTCGCCGCCTCGGGAGCCGCTGTCAAAAAACTCTTCCCCACAAGCTTAATTAATAACGGGCCATTCCTAATGCAAACCCTCTGAATCTGCAGCCTGTTTCCCTCCGATCCTATTGGTGAGTTCTGAGGCCTCGACAGAAGGCAGACAAGGAGAGGAGGGCTGGTTGGGGATGCATCCAAATCATTTGAATTTCGATGATTAGGATTCACATGCATTATTCTCCGCGCTTTATAACCTATTTTCTGTGTTGTACAGTGTGCCTGCCTGCCTGTCTGTCTGGATGTTTTTTTTAAAGATGTCTCTCTTCTGCAGATGATTGGAGACACTCGAACCAAAGAATATAGGGCTGCTCTCCTCAGCCTGTCTGACAGGTGGGGTAGGAAAAACATAAATGTGCACACATACACGCACCCAGTCTGCATCAGCTGGGTCCAGGGCCTGTAATCACCTCTCAAACCTGGAGGGAGAATTTTACCAAGCACACCGTGATCGATATTTGCCGATCCGTCTGCCTGTATCAACCTCAAATAAAAGCAGAGAGCAGGAGACAAGGCAGCACAGGCAGGTCGTGAGGAGGTCTGCGGCGCCCCCGTTAGATGTCTGTGAAAGCGCTCATCAGTGTGTAGAACTGGCCTCATCCCGGCACGCCGGGTCACCGCTGCCTCACCCTGAGCAGCGCACGGCTGATTGTCTCGCTGTTGGGGCGAGCAGGGTTGTTGTTTTCTGAGGTGAGAGGATGGATCTTTTCCAGCAAGCTGGGCTTCAGTTTTTTAATAGGGCCCCAGCTCCAGCACCTTGCAGGCCTGCTCAGGCCGACACGCTGATGATGAGGAGGGAAACTCGTCCAAACTCACTCCGCCTCCCCCTGCCAGTCCTGAGCTCATGTTGTTACTGTATTTTTATTCACCGCATGTGCTCCTTTGCCTCGTCCATTGCATTCGTGATGGGATGAGCGGGGAAAAAGTGCAGGCTAAACAACCCTGTGTGCCTCGAGAAGCCATGGTTAAATGGTACACGGCTTGGAAACATAAGGTCTGCAAGTATGAGCTCAGCCACGAGAGCATTGTGGCATTTAGGGCAAGGAGCTGGTCACGTTAGCCGACATACTGATATAATTAGGTCATAATAAATGAGAAAGGCAACAGGGAGTGAGGGCGTGTCTCAACAGTGGCCATTAGAGAAACCACATACGTTGCTTTGTAAGAAAAAAAAGTCACTTGTCTACCTGGAAATACACACACTTTTTCTTTTTCCTGCTTGGTCTCACACATTTACTCAGTGTCCTACTTGCAGAGTCCTTATGAATGTTGTTCTAAACCCCTGAAGCCCTGGCCCTTTAAGTGAGCTAACCGGGGTGGTTGTAGGCTCAAACCAACCTTAATTAGTACACTTACTGCACAGCGAGGGCAGGTACGAAGGCGAGCCTCTGCACTGCAGTTTCCCTCTGATTAAGCCTCTTTTAGATGAGGCTGTAACCTCCCACAATGACGCGGTAATTAACTTCATTAGCTTTCGATTCTCTTTTAGTTTTGGCAAAGTGGGTGAGGCTTAGTTTTGGCCTCCATTGAGATAATAGTTGCAGAAATCGGCTAATCTCGTCTGTCTGTGTTTTATCTCCACCAATGTTGCTGTATTTCATGCGTGGTACCTGCTGTTCATCTTGGCGACATGCATGTGCATGAGCGGGTTGTAATGAGTCAGGCATCGGGTTTTAATAAGCAGAGCTTTACCCACAGATCCTTCTGTGATTTGCATCCATGTCCGACACGAGGCGTAAATCGGGGTGATTGATTCATGGCTTGTCCCATATTGGAGCGAGAGCGAGGGAGGAGAGAGAGATAGAGGAGGGCCGTAGATTTATTATCAAGCTCAGCGACAAAGATAGGAAGAGAGTGTGCATATGTTAATCCGCTGGCTGAACGATGATCAAAGACTGGAACAAGCTGAGCCCTGCTGATCGCCTCAGGGCAAACGATGCTCTCCAAGCAGCTGGGAAAGTGTGCAGACGAGGAGTAAACAGATAGTTAGAAAAATCAATAGCCGAGGTTCAGGCTGCAGCTTGGTGTGAAGGTCAAAGGAGGCTTGTGTCCATGGCGCGTAGAGGGAAGTCTGGAAACCAGGGGCGCTTTTAGGCCAATTTAAGAGAAGTGATGTGTTTACAGCTGAGTTGTGTCCAGACATGAAGGAAGTTCAAGCTGAGGTTACGGCTGCTCTGGTCAGTTCGGTGATATGTTTAAAAAAAAAAAAAAAAAAAACACAATGAAAAAATATCAGTTTCTGGTTCAAACTCAGACATCTAAGGACTGGATTCATGGGCAGTGGCTTGGTTGTGTGTTTGGAGGAGGACCTCGCATCAGCTCATTTGGGTTTCAAAGGAAGAAGGATTTTCTTTTTAGTGTCAAAACACCTTGCGTCGTCCCCGTTTGTTCGTTTCCTGTTATTTCACCTTCTTCTTTATACTGACCCAAAGTATTCCCTCAAGGCCTCTGCCTCAGGTACCCATGGTGCCTGGCTGCTTTGGGAATTTGTGCCATCACTGTGATCCCGTCCTCAAAGCTCATTTTTAGTTAGAATTTTTAAAATTTCCATTGTCAGAAATATCTGACTCTCCTGTATGTCAACATATAGATAATGTAGCTAGGCAAGCATGTTCATTAAAACTACAGTATCTGTTAAAAAATAAAAATATTATCTGTCATTGCTCTGTTAATTATGAATCCTTTGTTTGGCTATAGCTGAATAATTAAGATGACTTAGCTTTTTACCCCCAAGCTTTGGCGTCTATTGACTTCCTCCTCTTCTGAAGCGGATTGTTTTTGTGATTAGTCACTTTGTTTAATCTGGTAATGATGGCATCCCCTCAGGCTAAATGCCTGATTCGTGCTTACCAGTTTATTTATTCATTTGTACTTTTGACGTGTTAATCTGCATAAACGACGCAGAGCTCCACCAGGACCCCCGTACGTCTCTGCACCTGTCAATTACAACAAATCTGAAACACCAGGAAGCAGCCACCCTGGTCTCTGCACCTTGATCGGGGTAGAAGCCTGCCCGTCAATCAGCCCTGATCTGTCCTGTCAGGGAGACACTGATATTCATCCCTTCATCTCTGCCTCACTCCTGCAGCATTAATTGAGCAGAGCTGCAGCTAATTAAGAGTGATGAGAGAATGTGGAGTACTGCACAGAAATAGACAATACAGTAACACACAGCTCTTCAGGCAGTGGTTTTAACTTGTTTGTTCTCATATATTAAGTATATATTGTATATCTCTGAATCATTTTAAGAGGCCTGAAAATGTCAAACTTTCCAGTAATTCACAAGAAGAAAAACTTTATTTTGTGTGGTGGAAAGGTTTATTTGCTCTGTTGTCCTGTCCTGTTAATCTTGCTACTTAGCTACTTGCTCTTTAACCTTTGGGTGGTGTCACAACCACCGGGAAGGAAACTGCAGTAATCATAGAAGATTGGGGATACATCTAGAGGAACCTCTTACAATACTGCGCAATCCCGTAAATGTGCAATATTATATATTATTATATTATAAAAAGTCTGATTCTCGAGCTGCATGAAAAAATACATAGTAATAGATAAACTGAGTAGTTGATGACAGCTATGCTTTCTAGACATTACCTGCATGATGTCTGGGAATGGTAGGGCTATGTAAAAATATGAATTGTGCAAACCATCAAGTAATTCAGGCTCATGACCTCTGACATATGCCCACTAATACGTCAAATTTTCCAAGATTATTTGGAGCTGACATGTAAATTAAGGAGTAAAAAAAAAAAGACTGCGACTGAATAGAATTTCTTTTACACCTCACCTCTGTCAAGTAGTTTTTGAGATACAAACAAACATGCAGACGTACTAGGCCAAAAACAGAGCCTCCTGCATTTTACTACTGATCACATCATCTGGTCAGTTTGCAGCATATAAAGTCAACATTCACAAGTTTTGACCCTGAAATTGTTGGAATGGATAAACCAGGCTGCCAAGAGAGTTGACAACAGACCAGACGTCAAAAGGAACCGGCTGACCTCTCCTGCTGCAGCCTGACCATTAGCAAATCCTCCACTATGTTGTTGGACAGTTGGAGACCTATAATTTACTGCAGCACAGCTCGGTTAGCCCTACAGCAGGCCTCTGGTTATCTGATGCAAATGTTCCCAAATGAAACGAATGGGAAATATCAACAAGCTCTGAGTAATTGCGGCTGATAAAAAATGCATGGGGGCTGTGGTGCCGGACTCGCTTCCCGCAGACGCAGGGAAGTTATCTTTCATTACCCGGACTGTGATAAAGTGCACCAACTTCACCATCAAGCTAAAGCAATGCATTCAGCTCCGTCTAATAAAGGCTGCTGCCTACCATGCACTTGCTCATGAAATCCATTTGCAGCAGTTTGTTCCAGTGGAGAAATGGTTGCTGGCTGCAACGATTAATTTTCTCTCTCTGTGCTTTGACGCCTGTCTCCATAGTTAAAAATCCCCGCACATGAAGTCTAGATGTTTTATTCATTGTAAAACTTAATTTATATACAAGTATGGATGTGCACTATGTGAAAATTTCACACTAACAACCCCCACAGTACACTTAAAGACTAGAGTCCGTTGCGGTTGTTCATTGGTGTACTGGGAATTACAGTATCGGGATTACAATATCAGTTAGTTTTAAATAGAAGCTCGTCTTTATGTGTTTCTGGCTCTGCCAGTTCTTCAGTCCTTCAATCTGTCACCTGAGTGTCACGAGTGAGGACAAGCTCTGATTCAATCTGCCATGCAAAACAGCTGTTTGGCTCCAAGAAATCTGAATAATAAAGAGGACGACACGACGGCTGTCGCTGCGAGCACAGCGGGGGGATCCAAACTCCACAAACCAAAAACATGAGACTAGATTATGAGGAACGGATGAGGATGATTTCATGGAAAAGATGTGCTGCTAGGAAACTTGTAGTCTGAGGAGATTTGAAAATATTCAAAAAAAAAAAAAAAAAAGGAGCAGATGTTGTTGGTGCCTCGAATTTAAAACTCTAGGAAAGGTCAGCTGAAAGACCATGCCGGTGTCTCAGGATGTTTTAGCCCATTTGCTGCTTTACATAAACTTACTGCTGACTGTTTTCAAAACTAGATTATTAATAAATTTTGCTTGCAAGAGATACACAATCCAAAACAGTGAATATGGACAGCTTTTATAATAATTAATGTTATCTTTCGTGTCAGGTCCTGGTCAAGTCTTAAGTCTCCAAAATCAACTATGCTAACTATTAGAATTACATTGCATTTGACAATTGTGCTTTGAGATGTGTGTTGACTTCATAGCTGTTCTAGCAGTGTGGCTTGTAATGTCAGTCCACCTGTCAGTTGGTCCACTTTGGTCCAGACTGAAATATCCCAATAACTATGTGGATGATTGCCACAAAATTTGGTGCACACACACATTCATGCCCCCCTCAGGATAAATTGTAATAATGTTGGTGATAACCAGGCTTTTCATCTTGTATCAAGTCAAAATTTGTCCAAACATTCCCATCAGTCTCAGTTGAACTTTGTATTTAGTGCTAATTTGTACATGTTTGCATGCAAACTCACTAAACTAAAATATGATGAAAATATAATAAACACCGTGCCTGCTATACATCAGCATAATCGTCACTAGCATGCAAACATTTTAAAACTCAAGTCTTAGACTTTCAAGACTAAATCTTAATCCTTAATTGTACTGTTCTGTCTCAGGATGATCTGGTCTGAAAACAATGAAACCAATGCATTAACCCTGGATGATGGAGGCATTCTCTATTATTCATTATCTATGTTGAGTTTCAAACTGCCTTGAAATGAAAAGAATACCTACAATTATTATTTCTATGAATATATGCTTTTGTTGGGCGGCTATGTAAAGTATGAGAGATATACAATAAATGCTGAAGCATGCAGAAATCAAGTTATTAATATTCATTGTTCTGCTCAACCTTTCCAAATTCTGATAAAAACGCTGTCAGGATAGGATCCCTTTTTGATGACAGATAACATTTCTGTGAACTTTGAGATCTGCCTGTAGCCCATGCAGATGAAAGGATCATCAGCAATCCAGAAAAAAAAAAAAAAAAAAAACTTCACTTCTCAACTAGGGTTAATGCTTGTGGCAGTGCACTGACGTCAACAGCTGTTCTCAAACAAGCCCTTTGATGACTCATTGACAGCGGAGGCTCCCGATTGCCACTTTCACTAACTGGGGAAATGTCAGTGTCTGCACTCGACGGAGGCTGATCACAGTCCCTCTACAGATCCCGCCTGCCAGAACGAGGCAGTGATGAAATAGCTCTGGTGTTAATGGATGTGAGAGCAATCTTGACCCTCTCCAAAGAGCAGGCTCTCTGTCTCCATTAAAAAGGGGCCTTTGCTTTGGTCTGGATCAGAGCCTTAGCGCTCTCTGTGCCACGGGGAGTAGCCAGACAAAGGTAATTGTATGCCTCCTCTGCCCCTCCACCTCCACGTCAGGACTCAGGGGAGTGCCTGTGGAGGACACAGATTTTGAAATGGAGAGAAAACACACACAGACAAGTAATGATTAGGTTATTAGCACTGAGATGACTAATTACCTAATTGTACTGTCAAAAGGGGGAGCAGGAGGGGAGCCAGGCTGCAAGGTGAGGAGAGGAAGGGGACCAGAGGTGGAGTGTTTGGAGAAACTCTCCACTCGCCTCCCTCCCCAGGCTGGGCTGTAGGGGTGGGTCCCTCGCTACATCTCTTTCCCCACGGCGTCCCCCCCTGCCTGCTGTTCGTATCCCAGTGACATCTGCTTGTAGCATGACGTGTCCTCCCTCCCCCCCTCAGAGGCCGGAGTCCCCCCCCACACCCTTGCATGCCTCCCCGTGCAGATGTTGCACTCTCTGGGTCCTGCCTGCGTGGAGCGCGTCAGGCCTGTTTGATGTGTGATGAAACGGAATCGAGCGAGCCACTCTGGGGCTCAGGGAGCAAAGGGGGTAGGGGGGTGAGGAAGAGTACCAGCAAAAGATGGGAGTGGGGGGAGAAGGGGGGGCGGTGGGGAAGAGTACAGGGAGGAAGGGATGTTGGGATAAGTCTCATTACAATATCAATCAGAGGCTGGGCACAGAGCACAGGGTTGGGATGTCCCTGCACTGGAGGTCAGAAACCTCAGGAGGAGGATGATGGCAAGGAGGAGAGGGGAGGAAACAAGGAGAGAAGAGGAAAGGAGAGGAGACAAGATGAGAAAAGGAGAGGAAAGAAAAGATTCAAGGAAGCAAGGAGGGAAATTGAGATTACATGAAAAAAACAAGATGAGAATAGGAAACAAAATGAAATGAGAAAAGAGGAAGTGTGAGGAGAGGAAATTAGAAAGGAAAGAAAGAGAGAAAGGTGAAGAGAAAGTAGATGTGAAAAAATGAGATGAGAAAAATTATATGAAAGGAGAAGAAGAAAAAATTAGATAAAAGAAAAGAAAAAGGGATGAGCCAAATCATGCCATCAAATCACGATTAGAGGAAGGAAAGGAAAGGAAAGAGGAAGGCAAATGTGGAAGTGTTTAGGAAAGTAGATGGGATGAGAGAAAAGGAAATGAAAAGAAGAAAGAAGAGGAATGTGGACGCCACGGTCAGAATAGAGGAAAGCGGAGGGGGGAAAAGGAAGCATGAGAAGTGAAGAGGAAATCAAAGGAAAGGAAAGAGGAAACATGAGGAAGAAAGAAGAGCCAAAATGAGAGGAGAGGAAGCAAGAGATGAAAGAAGAGGAAACAGAAGAGAAGATAAAGATGAAAGGAAACAGAATGTGAGGGTAGTAAATAGGAGAGGAGGAGAAAGAAGAAAGAAAAAAGAGAAGAGGAAAGAAACAAGGAAAGAAGAGAGAATGAGAAATTGGATGAAAGGAGGGGGAAGGAGAGAAGCATAGAATCAATAGATAAAATGAAACAAAAGGGGAGGAGAGTAATTTTTATCAGAGGAGACAGGGTGCAAGGAAAGGAGTCTAGAGAAGAGGAAATGAGATTTGAGGAGAGGAAAGAGCAAACAAGAAGGAAAAAGATTTACACTAAGTAGAGGAGAGGAGAGGTAGCACGAGGAAAGGAAATTAAATGAAAAGAGACGAAACAAAAGAAGAGGAAAGGAAAGTAAATCAGAGGAATTGTGATAAGAGGAGAGGAAGCAATAGGAGAGGAGCTGGTCGCAGCTTTCTCTCATGTCTCCTTTCTCTCTTTCTTCCTCCGACATGGGTTCCTTCCCTCGACTCTTTGCTCTGCGTTCCTCTATATTCCCTCATTTACTCCTGCATCTCTCCGCCTAATCTTGCTCCCTGTGCAGTATGTTAATTATTGTTGTGAAAGAACAGGAAAGTTAATGATGACGAGGATGAGGATGATGATGATGATGCGATTATGATTACCGCTTAGTGCGGGCAGTGCCGTGCCACGTAGAGAAAAGTTTAACAGGAGGAAGTGGGTGAAGAAGCACTAACAGGGGATCAGGTGAAGCGATGGATAGGTTAGCAGTTAAAGATCAAAGTGAAAAACAAAGGCGGATTTCAAACGGGCCCAGAGAGCTTGGCAACAGACCCACGGCTCCTCTGATAATACTTAGATCTATAAATGTTTCTTTTTTTATTTATTTATTTTCTTATTTATTTTTAAAATTATTCATCGCCATAATAATTTGGGCCTAACAAGCACTTGAGGGAGACGGCTTCCTTTTGCATCTCTCTCTCCCCCATTTCTTTAGTTCCCCGCTCTGTGGTGCTAGGAGCTCGGGGATTTGGGGGCACTATTAGAGAGAATTTCTTTTATTTGCTGCTAATGAATGATATGCATGATACTATTTTCTTTTTTCTTGTGTACTTTGTGGGGGTAACTGCGAGGATTGGGGCAGGAGCTGGAGAATTGGACTCTTTTTCAAGGCTTTGTTCATTTAACCCTCTTCTCGCCTTCCGAGCGAGTGCACGAGGTTGTTATCGTCACTTTGCCAGATTTCCAATTCAAATATGCTATCATACTTCACTTGACACCAGTGATATGGCATAGTTTGACTTTGTTTTGCTATTTTCGTCACACTGTATGTTTATGAAATATGGGTTAACTGTAAACATCTCTGCCACCGAGAGAAATAACTGCACATTTATTGTTCTTGATTCTTAAAATGATTCCTGTTTTTTTTTAATGCCCACATGGTGCATCCTAATGCTTGGCTGACACTATGATTTTATTAACTGTTTATGCTGAGTTAACACACACTCCACAGCTCTGCACTGCTAAAACACACACCTTTCCATGTCACACTGTACAGATGGATTAATCAGCTGGACATGGATGCTCACAGTGAACATAAACACTGAACCATGTCCATTGACAACTTTAAGAAACTACAGTCAGTCACAACATGTAAATGAAATAATGCTCCCAAGCTATTAAACCAACTCACTGCAGTTTATAACAGATCTTTTGAAGGCAGGCAAGTGGGAAATGAAATCATGGAGCTACTCAAACTGCAGGACAGTTGACCATACCAGCCAGAGTTGGCCCGAGCTGCAGTAACTGATGAGAAATGTCCCAATGCCCACACACTGAAAAAGAGATCAATTTATTGCACATCCAAATGTTGTTTGATAGCTTCACCCTCATGTTGAACTAACATTAGCTGAAATACATCTAAGCTCAACATAGGGCAGTTGTTGACATGTTGTAAAACCTGCATGTATTGGGGATTCATGTTTTCCATACAGGTCCTCCTTGTAATGTGATTGTGGTTGGTTGTTTTCTTTTGTTATCGTTGGACTGACGACGACAATGTCACACCCGGTCTGCCCAGTCAGAGACACAGGGAAGGTGTAGTGGTTGCAGGAGTAGAGGATGAGCCTCGGGCAGTTGAGGGAGAGCTGCAGCATCAGTAGCTGAGCTTGAGGAAAGACTGGAGGAATGTCGTTACTAGAGGACGACTGCAACACTTCTTACTTCTTTATCCTCTCATGTTGGATGTGACAGTGACTCACTATCACCTCTTGAGGTACAATGTGGTTTTACAACGTGGGAGCGGATGGAGCTCGCTGGTTGTCTGCAACAAAATGGACAGACATCTTTGACAGTGTCAAAACAGTTATGTCTTCCCATGGTGTTGATAATGTTTGTTATTTTTTGAATGTTATGAACAAAAAAACGTATATATTGCTCCTTTAACAAGGCAGAATAAGACATATCAATGTGACCAAGTCAACACAATTCTTGAAAAAAACTTTATATTCATTAGAACCCAGAAAACTGATTCAAGCCTTGTTTTTGTTTGTTACAAAAAAAGAGAGTTTTAGAAGCCAATAACTAACATATTACTTGTTAAATCTGATATTTTTGCAGCATATTCTCCTGATACCGAAGTGAATAAAGTATTTATTTTGCTGTTTGTGCAAAGATGTTTATATTCGCCAGAGAAACACTGACCTTCACCTCTCAATGCAGAAAACGCAAATACCTTTTAAAGTCACATCTCAATAGACTTTGGGAACAACCACACACACACACACACACACACACACACACACACACACACACACACACACACATGCATACATAGACAAACAGAGGAACATAAACTATTTTACCTGCAGTGACTTTGCCTGCAATACAATATTTCAAATGTTAAAACAGCAGCACACATCCGTGTGCTCTGTGCCAGTGTAAACATGGCCTGATAATGACCTCCCTCCTGACTGAAGAGAGCTGCTCCTCCTCAACTGTCCCTCCTCTCCTCGTCTTCTTCTTCTTCTTTGTGGTGATGTGTGCGTCGACCCAGGCCCCGGAAACTTTGAAGTTGCCTCTCTGCCACCTTCTGCCTAAATCGGCAGCTTCTGATGGGAGTTGATGGAGGCTCTATTGTCTCCCTTTGGAGCACACTGCAGGAGAGGTTGTGTGATGAATGTTTGAGCAGCGGTGATAAAGCTGCACTTTTCCCATGCTGAGAGTCATGCCAGAGGCTTCATACGCCTCGCCGGTCAGGAAGGGAGAGTCCAGGCCGGGCCGCCCTGATCTTTACCTCCTACAGTGGGCTATATGGATGGGGCTTCGGGGAGCTCTGGGGCTAAAGGTTGACTGTATAAGTACAGAGCACAAGTCCATAACACACCTGAGAAAAAAGACTTGTGTGTTGATGCACAAATTCACACGGTGACATGTCGGCCTTTTATTCTGTTTTAGACAAACAAACTTTGTACTAATATGTGTGGATGCTGAGGGCTCGTGTTAATGTTTAATTCAAGCCTGTAAATGACCATTAATTAATAAACCTCATACTTCAGTCTTCTCCATGTTGCATGAGCAAATGTTTAACTTTTAATCTGGCAGCAGAGATGTCGACACATGCTCGAGTCTGAATTAAAAACTACCACAGATTGACTCAATTAGAGCGATCCTGTGAAATATATCACTCAGATGCAACTTGGCGACGTTAAATCCCCATCTTTGTTTGTTTCTGCACAGCTTGTTGCTCCCCAACCCCTGAACATCTGTGCAGAGGGAGGGGATGGGGGGTTGTGGGGGGTTGATGGCAGGCCACATGGGGACGGCCTCCTCTCCCTCAGTCTGTCAGCCCACCTGACTGCTGTTGTGGCAGGCCTGCCCAAGGCAAGACCACAGGCTAGGGCCTCTTGTGGGCCTCCAGCAGGGCCCGTCAGCCTCCCTGAGCCCATTAGAGCACCCCTCCTTCCATCTCCACCCGGGTAGCCCCCACCCAGCCCTGCAGCCCTCTGCCCCAAGATGCCATCGCTCTCCGTCCTGCTCTGCTCTGCACTGAAATAACTCTATTGTTTTCCACTGTTTGCCATGTTGTGTCTGTAATAGGAGCAGTTTGGGGGCATGTCTTTTTTAATTTATTTTTCTGCCTTTGCTTGCCTTGTCCTCAGGCTGCAAGGTTTCAAATCAGGCTCCTGAGAGGTTCTGGCTTCCAGTGGTGTGAGAGTATTTTTAGGGAACAAATCCCAGAAAGGCCTTTTTACAGTTACTGCACTAATGTGGTGTGACTGTCAAAGCTTCCACTTGTGTCCACTGCTTCCCTGAATGGTCCAACATGGAGGATTGTTTAGGCACTTAACCTGGATTCACTGCATCTTATAGCAAAGACAATAGACAGGAGTATTTGTGTTGTGTATATATCTCTCTCTGGTTCTTACATCTCTGATTGAATGAGATCGTCTCAAGAGCAGCTGAGATTCTCAGAGGCAAGGTGATGTGGGGGGAATGATCAGATATTCTGGATATCCTGTGATTCTCTGTCTATTTGAGTCTTTTTGATCTAAATGAAACTACAGGGTGCAGAACAGATCCTGCATGTGAATCAGACCCGGCGACTTTGCATACGAGCCGTAGAAATATCAGGAGAGCAAATTCATGTTCAACCCCAGTTGTGGATGCAATTTGTGAACGTGAGCTTCTGAAGTGCGCTGTAATGGTTCAATTTATAATTAATCATATCTGATTTGCCAGATTGCCATAAACTTGGGGAATAAAAATTTGGGAGTGTTGGGGTTTCTTACTTTTTTAAGCATTAAGTATTTATGATCCTTGATGGAAATATAAACTGTAGTAAATCCATTGCCTTGAATATTGATTATCTCTAATTAAAAATGCAGTTTGATAAGAAGGTTAGCAGCTTTCTCTGGTCAGCCTCCCCCCGTTTTACAACTATCATATGATTTTTTAAATTCCTGACCTCCTTATGGTGTTTCCCTGTTTGCAGTTCAGTATACCAATTAGCTGTAGAGCTCTTTAACGAGCAAGTCATTAGTTCTAATTAGGATGTGGTTAACTGCGATGCATTAAAAGGCGAAACCCATCATGTTGAAGGATGGCGGTGTCGCCGCTAAGCTCGACTGGAAACAGCTGTCGACTTTCCTGAGAGGGTCATGCTATAAACAAATACTCCCCTGAGCACAGTGAGAGGATGGGACACCTCATAGAAAACCACTGGCATGCAAAATTAAGAAGTGTGTGTTTGGGGAAAAAAAATTGTATTGTGTGTCTATTTTGCATTTCTAAGACACACTATTGGGTGCATCTCAAAATGTTGCTGGCCCACAAAATGATTTATGGGAACATTCTGTTCAACACTTTCCTCTGTCCTAAAATTATGTTTGTATACTATGAAAACATTAATGTTATCTGAATTACATTTTTATTAACATTATAACAAAAGTTTTTGAAGGTTCTGTAAACGATCATCCCTGCCACTAGATGTCGCAGTAGACTACCAGCGTCTCAGACCAAAACAAACACTTCGTCAGCCACACTTCATTCCTCCAGTCAGCGACAAACTCCTCTCTTACCTGTTCCCAGGCAGCTAGGTGTTACGAAGCCCAGTGAAAGCAGTCACTGAACACACAAGAACTTCAACTGAGAAAAAATACCCTGTGTATACAAAAAAAAACCAACTAACAATCCAGCCGCAACCATTAGCATTGCCATGATATGTTTCAATGCACGGCTGACAGTTAGCCAGCTAGTGAACATTTGCCAAAAACATTTGTAATATTGGTAACAGCAAATTAGCTAACATTATGGTGCCTAATGTAGCAGGTCACTAATGAAAACAGACATGTAACATTTTGTAGCATCTACTTACTGACACATGGAGGGGAAGAAAAGCTAGCTTTGAGTCACGCTGAAGCCCTTCAGCAGCTCGAAGCGTTCTCCGTCTCAGTAAAGCCAGACCAGTATTGACTCCATAGTCAGGCTGGGAAAGAAATTCAGCCCTGGACTTATCCGCAGGGCCAAGTCACATGAATTACACTGATGGAGCTGGTAAAGACACTGACAGAGCAGGTAAAAACTGTTTTGACCACCGCTGGGATTTGAGACAGTTGTCCCCATGGCCGTCTGCCTCTGCTCTGGACTCATCCCTTTCTTTGTCAGAGGCCTTTTTTAGATGATGTTTCGTTTCTTCAGTCGTGGAAATTCTGGAAGATGGCTCTCACCTGAACGCTGTCGCTTTCACCTGAACGCTGCTTACTGCACTGTGCCATTTAGCCTGTAGGCAGTCCCTGGGTGTTTATAAACATGGGGAGGGCCAACAGTTGAACGGGAGGGACTCTCATGCACTAAAATGCACATGTATGTGCACTAACACGCATGCACTACCAGACCACCACAGCACACGGTCCCAACAAATAATCACGTTTGGTAGCAGAGAAAAACAAAAACACCATAAAAAACCTTGCTGATTCTCGACATAAATGATAAATTAGATATTTTTATTGTTGCCCTCCAAAACAACCCAAATGAACAATTCATATAACTTCAAAAGTTTAATAGTATCATTTTAGAAATTTTATTAGCTAAGGTGGCCTACTTTTAACCTTTTTGTGTATGTATTTTGGGCATTTTAGCCGTAAGGACACATGCGCTTAACCAGGTACACCTCTAAACCTTTGTTAATTGATGGTCATGTCACAGCTGAATAGTATTTTTACGAAATCTAAGCACAGCTTATGTGGCAGTGGTTACGTTTTAACAACAGTTTAAAAGGTTTGTTTACTTAAAAATATTTCCATGACTTCTAAAGAATAGTTCATAACAGCATGGGAAGGCATTTGAAGAACAATCCACTGAAGTACTTTTGCAAAATTGTCCTTTTAAACACCAGAACAGGTATAACTGTTGAACAAAAAAACTATTTTTGGTGCTATTAAGCTCTCTGAGACACTTACATTTCCCAAAGTCTTTTAGGTGAAGCTGTTTGGTACATATGGAGGATCTGAATCTCATTACCTGAAGTCGGAATAGTTGGCAGACAGCTGTTTTTGCTAATGTGTGCACAGGGACAAGGGAGGAGGAGGAAGATGGCAGGGCGGCGGGGTGTAGCAGAGGATGTGCAGGTGCAATGTGGAATGAAACACAGGGAGGAAAGATAAAGAGGAAGAAGGAAATCATTGAGCGAGACTCGTAATGTGGGAGTCGCGGGGCTCGGCATAAATCGTTGTAGATTACGGAGCCTGTGGAGATCTTTCGACTTGTGTTCCTCCTCTTCCTGCCTTCTGTTTGACATGAGAGTGAATGAGGTAATCCACGGTGCTCAGGGGTACACAGGCTCTGCTCCCATCTGGGCTTTGAACCTTTTGCTCACCTCACGCTCGGTCTCTGGTGTGTCGTGGTACAGTCGAGCATGTCAGACAAAGAAATTAAAGATGGCAGTTTACAGGGAAACACTCGGCTCTTTTGGTAACACGGCTCCAAGAAAAACCTGACAAATTGATTTAAAAGGATGAAATACGTTCCCCATCCCACAAACGTTTTCCCCTCACCTTTTAAAACATATTTACCTCCCTGTCTGTTCCCTTTCTGTCACTTTGGGAATGTGGGCAGGCTTTGTGCACGTATGTGTCTGTTTGCATGTTTGCATTTATGCACTCATTCATTTTTCATGCTTGTAATAGCACTTCTTTGCAGATATTTCTATCAATCAGTTTTTTTTTTGTTTGCATGTGAGATTATATGTGTGTGTTTTGAAACTGCTCTGCTTGCAAGTGTGTTTTCAAAAGCAGGACTGCGACTGTTCTTTTGTTGCTCACAGCTGTCCCACATTAGGGATCAGCCACTATTCCCCAGGCAGTAAAGGGTTTTCAGAAGCCTTGCTAATTGGCTGTAATCTCCTTTTTAAACTTGAAAGCCAGCAAGCCTCTAGCCTCGCAGTTTACAAGCAATTAATGCAAGGAACACCAATATTGCTGGTCACAACTGGTGTATATCTGCTCCCTCTTCCTGCGGTTCCCTCTTATCTGATCTCACGCCCATCTCAGAGGCGGATTGACTCCTCCTGTGTCATGGGCCCCGGTGTAAACAGCTACTCAGTAGTGGGGCCTTCTGGGGAAGAGGCACAGCGGGGGGATTTGGTGTGGATCTTGAAGTGTCCGTGGGGATAATGGCGGGGTTTGGGGATCGGAGGGGTTTCCTTCTTAGGAGCTGATGAAATAATAATGCACAGAGTTTGCGAGGCTGAAATTTGCACATGAAAATACTCTCCCTTCGCGCTCCTTGCGTCTAATGTGCCGCCGATGACAATCCCTGCCTCTCACAGTTTATATGCAAATGAGTTCTCTCAGCTTTTTCCTCCTCAGAGAGTCGCCCAGCCCGAGCTAGAGAGAGCGAGATAGACAGAGAGATATAAAGTGAAAGAGACAGAGTGGGGCTTTTTTGTTGTGTTTTGTTTGTGTTTGTCTTGTTTATTTTTAAAAGGATTTTTAAAAGATGATAATATATTTTAATTTTTCCCTTTGTTTCTTTCCTGAAAGGCAATATGCAGATTCTCAGAAGAGTTTGAAATGCCAGACTTTTCTTTTGTATTTAATTGGAACATAATGCCGGTAGTCTAAATAAAGTGTTTGCGTGAAGTAAGAAATGGTTGTATAATGACAAATTTTTTTTTGGGGGGGGGGGGGGTTCTCCAACAAACAAGACTCATCTTCCCCTCAGGAGTCTCCTCCACCCCTGCCTGTCTGGTTATTCTCTTTTGATATAAATACTGTTTTCTCTCTGTGACCTCTGCTCTGCCTGGTTCCCTCCTTTTTGTCCGCAGGCCTCGGCCTCCTGCTCAGCCGTCCTGTTCTGAGGAGAGAAGCCGGGTGTTACCATCACCCAACCACACACTCCAAGCTGCTAGTTATAAATGATGGTGAACGGAAACAGAACAACACACGTGAATCGCAAGCAAGAATTGGTAAGCAAGAATTGTCAGTATGTCCTCTTTCTGTTCAGAAAATAAAACCATGTGGCTCGAAAACGGGAAGTTGAAGTTAAAGAGGAATAGCCAGCCTAAATCTCATGAACTTAATTTATTTTCAGTTTAGAAAAACACGCATTGAAGAATCACTCAACAAACCTAATGAACAGCTATTTAAGCTAGGGTTTGCAATTATAAAATACAGCATGATTCAGCAATAGCATGACTAGAAACAGAAACTGATGACAGTAGAAAGTGTAGGACAAATTTGCCCAAAATGCCACCTTTTTGCACTGAAACTTTAGTATTTTCAATTGCCTACTTGTTATGATGTCTGGGGCCAGGGGCAGCACAGGAGTACAGAGGGGGAGAGGAGAGGGGCTTCATGTCAGCCTTCTCTCCTCAGTCACGGCCAGTTAGTTAAAGCAAATGCAGGCGGACCCTGGAGAGAGCACAGAGCGGCGGAGAGTGCCAATCACAGCCGAGCCCTGGGCATTCCTCGGTACAGCTCGCCTTGAGCAACTTTTTATTAATTTAATAAACATCCCACAGAGACGGAGCAACGTGGACTTACGCACCCTCGCAGACAACGGCCCTGCTTGGACCTAATGAGACGTGCTACTCACACACACACATATGCACACATAAATGAAATGTGCACACACATCCAGTCTGAAAACACACAAGCGTGCAGCCCACAGGCTCGTTTGCTCACTAAATATGAGTCAAAAAAGAAAAGATTTTCTCACTTACCTATTGTTGTCCGTAGCCATGACGATGCCATGATGTAATAGAGTCAAAGTTTGTTTTTATTCGCCCAAGATTTCTGCTTCTACACTGATACAATGGAAGACAATGGAATTTCATTTGCGGTGCTAACGGTATTGAAAAATAAAAATTATTTGAAACAGATCCATAAAAACAAATTATTTGGACTGTCCACAGAACACACTGTGAAAAGATTTCACAGGGACTATTTCTTTGGTGGAAAGTAGTTCTAAGAGTGATACTTTTCAGGACTTAATTCTACAAACATATTCAGTCAGTGCACATAAAGTATTGAGGATATATAGCCAGCCTTCCTCTCTGCAGAAAATATATTTATCACTCTGGATATGTTCATTTTAAATGCTTTGAACACCACAAATGAAATAACATTCACCTTCATTGTGTTGTAATGCAGGCAGAAATCTGCCTGGTGTCTCAAAACTTGGCCAAATAAAACCAGAAATCTGCGCATGTTTATACACCACGAGATGTAGGAAAATATATTGTTTTTGTCATTTGGGTGAACTGATCCTTTAACAGCATCTTTGAAATAAAGTTTGTCTCTTCGGCCCCCAAAATACTCCTCAGACTGGAGTTCATTAAGATTCTGCGGACGGCGCGGTGATGCACCAGGGGTGCGACTGAGAGCACAAAACATTATGAAAATAATAATGATCTCACTTTCACGCTTGTTTCTTCCTGCCCCGGCTGCTTATGGTGGGCGTCAGTGTCGATGGGAGTCATTAGAAGGGTCGAGCTCTCCTCTCGACTGATGAGGAGCGGCTGCAGCAGGAGGGACCAGGGGATCAGGAGGAGGACAGACTCCGGCATGCTAACAACCACAACCATCATCATCATCACCATCGCCATGCGTACCTGCTGCTCTGGGGAGACGCTGCCTCCTGTCAAACAGCAGAAGGACCCCGGTTCGCCTGCAACGTGAAGTCGTGTGAGTATGTGTGTGTGTAAATGTATGTGACTGCTTGTGTATGTGTGCACATGTACATGTGTATGCAAGTGTGTGTGTGTGTGTGTGTGTGTGTGTGTGAGTGTATGCAGAGGTGCATCCTGCTGTCTACATAATTCCCTCCCAGTCTCGGTTCACTCTTCGGCTTTGACTGTTCACTCCTCTTTCTCTTCCTTCACCTCACCCCTCTGCCCCCCTCCTCCTCCATTTCTCACTGTATCACTCCATATATTCATGAATTTCCTGTTTATCATGAAAACTTATGCATGAAAATAGAGGGTGGGAAGAAGGAAAAAAAACAAAAACAACAACAAAAAAAACCAAACAGGGTGAATGTTGATGGGGGTTTTGTCTCGTCTGGGTGCAGCGCTGCACAGGCAGCCTGGTCCTCGGGGGACATATGCAAGAAGACCCTGATTCCATCTCCCGTTTCTTTTCTTTCTATCTTTCTTTCCTTCCATCCACCCACCTACTGCCTTCCTTCTCTCTTTCCTAACATTGCCCCCCCCTCCATCGCTTTAGCCCCCCCCCCCCCCCCCTACCCACTGCCTTTCTCTTCTCTTCTCCGTCTCCCCTTCACAGTGTCAAAGCCAGTTACAGGCAGAGGAGCTCTCCTTCTTAAATAATTCACAAGTTGATTAATAGACTCACAAGGGTATAATTAGGCAGGGGAGAGACAGTGGCTAGTGTAACCAGTACAGTGCTTAGGGGAATTAGAGAGCAGGGTTATTGAGGAAATGGAGAGTACCACTGAAAAAAAAAAAGAAATAAAATGAAAAGAAAAAAAAACTGGCGGCTGCAGTGCTGGACTTGAGGAGGGGATGAAGAGGTGGGGGGAGGATGAGGAGGAAGGAAGGGGTTGGGGGGCACCTTTTTCTGAGGATATGTGTTGGATATGAGGCAGCCTCTCCAGGAGCATGGAGCCCAAGGTTTGTTTGATGTGGAAATTGGACAGTTTGAATCCGTCTCCTTTAATTTTTCACAACTTACAGGGCCCCCCTGGGTGCCTCACATTTCTCTTATAGGATATAAATTAGGTTTTTTTTTTTTGTCCTCTCACTCCCACAGTTTTTAAACCCCTTTTTTTCTCCTTTTCTTTAACACATTACCCAGGTACCCTTGTTATTTTTTTTTCTCCAACGCCTTCTTCCTTTTCCTCACTGAATGGAGTTGTAGTTTCACCCCCGATGTTTGTCAAACAGTCAGTCATCAGCATAAAACTTCACTTATGTTGCCTCTAAGGCATCTTTTGTATTCTGAAAGGGATGTGCTTTCCGCTGCCAGACTGGGCTTCAAAACAAACAAACAGAACAATGGAACAACAGATCTCTCTTCACAGTTCAGACATCATATTTCTGTTGTGGTGATCTCTGTCTGCTTCACTTTTGCTGTTAAAATAAAATGAAAAGAACCAACGGAAATACACCCAGACAGGTACAACACTACCTCTCCAGCTTGTGTTTTTTTTTTTCTCCTTCTTCCTGGGAACTTCTCTGTGAGTTAAAGCAGTCATATTGGGTACACACTGCTGTGTCTTTGGTTTATTCCTCTGTATTTATTACATTGTCGATATCTCAGATTGCTTCCTGCCATCCTGCGCGGCTGTTTTTTTTTTTTTTTTTTGCACGCAGGTTTCACCAATATCTAAACAGACTGATGTGTCCATCCTGGCTGCGCAGGGCTGGCTGTGATGTGCGGCGTGTCTGCCTGCATGTCGACGTGTCAACTTTAATTCAAACTCCTGTGTTCTCCTCTCATCTGTCTGCTCCAGATGTTGCACCGGGTGTCAGAGTGGATCTCTGCTCTCACGAAAAAAGGTGGAAAGCAACACATTTTTCTGTTTGTTGAAACTGATAGAAACACTTTGAAATTCAATTCAGGCATGCAGGAGGAGATGAGCCCGATTCAGTGAGTGGAAGCCTTGATGCCACCGCTGATTTCATTCCTCGCTTGTTATCTGCACTGAATCATCTGACGTGACTGCCAGCAGAAAAAAAATGAACTGCTTATTGGTTAATTCACTTTCTTCCTTGTCTGTATTTGACAATTGTGCATTAATTATCCTTTCTGTACCGTGTAATTGGCCTTCCTTTGTTGTCCCCAACAGACGACTAATGACTTCTTGATATTTTTCTTGGCCGTGCAGATACCCTGCCACCAGGAGGCGCTGAAAAGAGCAGGACCCTGTGTGTTGATTTATTTATCTATGTCTGGATTAAAGCCTGTATACCTGATAAAGGGGATGTCAGAAGAGCTTTGACAGCCACAGAGGCGGCAGAGTGTGTGCGATTTGGTCGCTGCGCCGGCAGAAACAAGGAGTGTCGATGGCATCTTTGAAGTCTTGACAGACGAGAGCCTCTGAACATCCCCTTAATCTTGCCTTCCCCTCAGAAAGGCGTACGAGCAGGCAGGTTCTGAGCGTGCTCGGCTCCCTGTTTGCCTTATTCTCTTAATGACACAAACCATTCAGCGACCACGCATGATAGCATTTCATCTAGCATAATGTGTGGTGGCTGCTTACTTCAAACGCTCCAGCGCTTCTCTCTGCGTTAAGCCGGATGGAGACGGCGAGAGCCGGGACACGAACACACAAGGCTTTTCCTATTGGCTTGATGGGATGCCTGTGTGTAGTGTATGCTGTTTGATTGTGCTGATTGTTTTCGTGAGCCCACCTAAAGCAAATACAAAGAATCTGCCGTGTATGATTGTCTGGAAATCAGATCAGTGAGAGATATGTTTCACACCTCGACTGATTCACAGTGCTTACAGTGACCCTTGAACCTTGAACTGTTCCCATTACTGTTTCTTCACACAGCACATATGATATGGCTTCCTCAAATAAAGACAAGTCACTACAAAGACAATGTCAGGGAAGTGCAGCAATACGCTGTGAAAGGGTGCATTGCATTACTCTGCACTCTATCACGAAGTATTTCCTATCAGCACTGATTTGATGTTTTTCCATCAATTTCCATCTTCCTACCCATCACATCCAGGACAATGACAAGGCAGCAACGCGGGCAGAGTGGAATACAGGAGGCGGTCGTTGTGGAGGACCAGAGCTGCTGGGCATAAGAGGGCGCTGGGGTTAATTACTCCATTACTGGGTGGCTCAGCCAGGAGCTGTTTAAACAGGCCCCAGTCAGCAGGGGATTAGGCCTCATTACTCCAGCTAAAGTTACGCCCACGACCCTTCCCCACTGCCTCTTACTGCGGGTTTGTCAGGCATCTTGGCGAATATTCATATGGAGGGAGGAGGGGGGATATGGGAAGGAGAAAGAGATTAAGACTAAGCAAAGCGGGAAGGACAGGTGAGGGGAAGAGAGCAAACTGGCGAGTATGACGAGGCTTAACTCCAGAGGATCGGCTGCATCATCACTTGAGCTCAGCCAGGGCTACAATTATCCCCCAAAATGCCAGAGCGTAGAAAGATTAGCATCTGAGGCTCAAGTTACCCTCCCTCCCACCGAACCGAACCACCGGCCATCCTCGGCCACCGTCCTCCTCCTCCAGGTGTCTGATGGCACTCGGTGATAATGACGGTGCTCTCGTTTGCAGGAAGGACGGGAGGCTTGAAATTAGGTCGATGTTTGTGCTCCATGAGCGGAGCACGAAGGGTCAGTTTACCAGGTCTGTAGGGCATGAAATACTTTGGTTTACAGTAACAGTTATATCACTCAATGATGAAAGGTGTCTTAATGAGATGGATGAAGTGGCGTTACAGTTTAATGTATGGATAATGTCTGTTCACTGCAAAAATACTGTATTTGTAGGGGTCATAATTTTTGTTTCTGGGTGCTTAAATATAAACAGAAGAAAAGCAGTCATATTGTCATTTAAAATTATTGGTGATAACTGAAAAAAACTACATTTTCAATGCAAACACTTAAATTTAACCACATCTGTTTTTATTTATTTATTTACATGAAGACACTGTGGTGCATAAGGAGCAGCTCATTTGTGATATTTAACCCTTTTTTCTATAGATTTTCTGAGCTTATCACAAGCAGAGCTTATTTACTTTAAACACAGGGTTTCCTGTGGTCTTTTATAGTGGAAGCCTCCTTGCATATGAGTATATGGCCATGCTAGCAGCTCTGTGAGGCTGTGTGTAGGTGCAACATTGCTTTGAGCTAAATGCTAATGTCAGCATGCTCAATTTCAAAGCTGCTTATGTTAAGCCGGTATAATGTTTACCACATCGTAGTTTCGCTTGTTAGCCCACTAACATTTGCTAAATATCTGTAGGCACAAAGTACAGCTGAGGCTGATGGGAGTGTCATTCATTTTGCAGGTATTTGGTCATAAACCAAAGTACGGGATAGACTGAAATTTTGACTTGATGAAAGTGAGGGGATCTAAGTGATTATAATTTATCCAGTAGGGGACAAGAATGATTGCCCCATTTGCATATACATTTGTATTTACCCATTTGGCAGACACTTTTATCCAAAGCAATTTACAGGTGAGAGACATCACTAAGGCTTCAGGCTGTACCAATTTTCAAGGACAATCCATCCACTAAAAGCCAAAACTGTGTCATAGTGGTGCTACAGGAACAATCAGAAGATCACCAGAGTCAGTAGGAATCATCCTCTGGGGATCCTGAATGTTTGTAACAAAGTGTAGACCATTTCAATTGTTTGAATTCCACATATTGTGACTAAGACTTTCCTAAATCAGGGACTGGAGGATGAATTCCCTCACGAGTAGATTATTTGATTTTTGAATTCTGTCTGATTGTACTTGGACTGGGCTGAAGTTTAACTGGAAGTTAGGTTGAGCTGAATATTCATTTTACCATGAAACTAGATAAGTGTCTAGTTGTGTTTTCACTCACAATGATGCTCCTAACGTGTCCTTCCTGATCGATATCTATATGCCTGGGAGGATAAAGACTTTAGGGATTTCAACAAAGTTGCCAATGGATCAAATGGCTAAAAAAGTGGATGTCTTCCAATTAGAAGAGTCAACTGTGTACTGGGAGAACTAATCCAAGGGCTTTTCAAAACAGATTTGTGAGGGCTTGAGTTGTGGCCTGCTGAACTGCACACTCAAAGTTTTGTGTCAGTGCCTCTTTGTCTTTAGTCCAATCACCTGAAACGCAAAAAAAAAAAAAAAAAAACCCTCCAGACATACGCTTTCGTATCACACATTCACACTGTAGTCACGCAAATCTCTCCAGAGGGGCTGCCAAATACAGTCGATAAAAATCCTATTTCATATGAGTCAAAATGCTTTCTTGATTTATGGGACATGCTCGCTCGCCAAACTATGTGATTTAAGTTCAAATCCAGAACAGAGCTTCTATTATATAATTGAGGACAAAAAAATCAATAGAAGCAGCTGGATGTGGCCGTGGCAAGCGAGGTTCACATCCATATTGAGAGTGTACCCTCTTCGATCGGTGTCTGGGCTGGGCTCAGCTTCACTAGCCTAATCACACACGGAGCAGGTCGATTGGAGGACTTAGCCAGTGGCGCTCTCTGATGGCATATGTTAACCTGATTCCCCCTCTTGCTTGTTGTTTAAAAAAAAATATCTGCACCTGAGATCCTTGGCCATTCAGAGCTCAACAAACCAGGGATTATTTTAAACATAGCCCGAGGTGAGAGCGAGATTCTCCGCTCCAGTAACCAGAGTGAGCTGGAGGTGGGCGGCTGAGGACAAGAGGGGCAAACAGGATATTTATCCTATTGATTTTCTCAAGTTGAAACAAGAAGATTTAGGGGAGCTTGACTCTTAAAATTCCCAAGGAGCCGCTCACCACTCAGCCACATGGCCATGAACATACACACACATGCATGCAAACACACACACACACACACACACACACAGGAAGCATCTTGCTAGTGAGCGGTGTGAGCGAGGTTTAGGGGCCTTGAGCTGCAAAGCTGTGCTGTGCTGTGGAATGATGTGCCCCAATGTGTGTCAGAGGAATCATTATAGCCAGTGCTAGTGCTGAAGCCCGCCCATAGTGTATGAGTGTTTGTGTGTGTGTCATGTAGCAAAGTGGAGGTGTGAGCAGACAACAGATGGGAAGGGCCACAGTTTTGCAGAGATGTGGCTTTGTCTCTCCTGCTGAAGGGAGAAAAACCTGCAAATCATCAACAAACGTGCTGTGAAGGAAAATGTGTGGGATTGTGACTCAGCACACAGAAAGTCTCCGGGGAATTTACAAATTCGGATGGCAGATTCGCAGTGCAGGGGACATGAAACTTTTGCCTGTTGCTATATTCAGACCGTCACGTTTAGTCATAACTTTTACTTCAGAATAATGATCTAACTAAAAATTGTTTTCACTGTAACTCAGTCTGTGGAAAAGTGTGGTGAAAAAGTTCATTTCATCTTTGAAGGGCCCTATTCTTTTGTACCATTGTTGTGAAGAGTAGGGAGTTATTTTGAGGGTCCAAAAAAGTTCTGTTCAACTTCTACATGAGTTAGGAGACTGACAGATGAAACACCTTCAAGGCTTGGATGGACAAGAAAAACTCCTTGTTGAATCAAAAGTACAAAAGATGAACTGGTAGATAATTTGGATTCAAAGTTTAAATAATTATCGCAACTCCCCCATCTCTGACAGCTCACTTTACACCCCACCTTTAAAAGCCCTATTTGTAAGTTTTGTTATTGCTACATAGGCAGCTTTGGCATTAACAGCTGTTTACTCACCAGTCTAGAATAAACATTGTGATTTCAGCATCAAACCTCATTCTTTTACTCACAAAGAGCTGTCTCCAGAGGTGGAAAGCAGCACCAGTGTTAACTCTTGTTTGGCTTCTATTTCTAACATTTCTTATACTTGAGTTAGCATGCTATACAGCTAGCTCTGCCCAATCCCACAACACTACTTTACCATAGTGTGTCACTGTAGTGTCCAGTCTGCTCTGACCAACATGACAAAGTAGTGCTGCCCGAAGGCGTATCATAACCTCTTGTGTTGTAATTACTACGGTGGCTGAAGCCCCACCACACACTCCCAGTAAGAAACCATGTTCGGTGGCAGAGAAAACTTATAAACATATTTATGGTGTTGGGCAAAAACATTTAGAAGCATATGAAGGCAGGGTTGCTTCAATTCTGCCTTTTCTTTACATACCAAACACTAAAAATACCTTGATTCTCAACATAAATGAAGAATTAAATATTTTTATTGTTGCCCTCCAAAACAACCCATATGAACTATTCATATGATTCAAAAGTTTCATAGTATTGTTTTAAATTTTATTAGCTAACTAAGCCTACTTTAAAACTTTTTTTTTTTTTTTAATGTTTTTAATGTTTTGCATTTTAGCCTTTATTTGACAGTGAAGAGAGACAGGAAAGGAAGAGGAGAGAGAGGGGATGATATGCAGGAAAGGGCCTCCTCCTGACTCCAGAGGTGGAAAGCAACACCAGGGTTAATTCTTGTCTCTAGCATGTCTTTTCTTCAACTTAGCATGCTAACCAGCTAGCCGCAGTCCGTTTCATTTTCATTTTACTGTAGCCTCTAATCTGCCCTGATGATGTAGTGTTGTTCAGAGGGCATATTATTGCCTCTTTGGCAAAAATCTCATTGTTTTCAGAACAACCAACATGTTTTTGTTCTATCAAAGTCTCCTTGTACTGCAATACATTCCATTCAGACTTCTCATCACATCACAAACCTCTCCATAACCAGGACCCCTGCTGCCTCACTGACCTTCACCACGGTCACACTGTTCTGCCAACACCAGACGCCTGTATCCCCCCTCCAGGACCAACATCGCACCACTGCCACCCCCTCCTCAACTCTTAAAAGCACTTTTACCATCTGATTTATATCGTCGATGCTCTGCCACTCTCAGTAAGCATGGACTGGATAAATTAGCTTGAAGCAAATGTGTTACACAGACATGTAAAAATGTCTTTCGACCACATTTAGCCCAGTTTTGAGTTTTAGCCCAGACTTGAATTTCAGTCTAAATGAACACCTGAGACTTGACCTGGACTTGACTGCCTGACTAACTTGACATTTGACTCCCTAAATACTTCAAAGTCTCCAGTCTCATTAGGTAAAATCCTGGTACAATAAAAAATAATAATAAGGACTTGGGCAGAAACAGGGAGCTCTTACATGAATATTTACTTTTTAGGCAGTGAAAGGACCTGGCCTCAGTTTTATAAAACACCACTGACACAGCTTTCAAATTAAAATGTTTAAATGCAAACCTCCTCTCCAGTGCACCTGAACACCTGTAAACCCTAACATGCCTAACTAGCACTTACTATGCACTATTGGTGCACTTATTGAATAGTAGTACTAGTACTTAGTACTTACACTAAGGTCTCCTACTACACTGAAGCTTTATTGATGTCGCTCTCCTGTAAATTGCTTTGGATTAAAGCATCTTCCAAATGATTAAATATAAATGTAAACCATTTTAAATATTGGCCTTGATGTGAAAGACAAACTAATCTGTGGTCCTGCATTTCTCTAGCCAGGTTTCCATTGCAGGTTTGCACAAAATACAAGACACTTTTTAGAGAAGTCGACAAAACACAGTTGCGAATGGTCTGTGTGTTTCCATTGAGTGATGTTATGCGAATAAAGCTTTGTTTTCTCCCCTCGTGATATCGTTCCAATTAAACGTGACAACAGATTTCCAGCAGTCTGCTTCTCTTCTGGAGCTGACTCCCTCGGGTATGATACAGCAGGTGCAATGATTCCATTTCAATTTTGGGAAATATTTGTGAAATAGTCTAAAAGACCTCCTCACACGAGTGTATAAATATTTGTGCAACACTAGCCAAAGTGCTGATGTCACATCTGACCAACACATCGACTGGCTGTGAACTCATCTCTTTTGTAGAGCCATGACGTTTATCCTGCGAACATGTAGGGATTATGGGAAATGTGTTAAAGGCACACAACAATATTAGATTGTTTTTTTAAATACTGTCTTTATACCACCTAATAACATAAACACTATGATTTATTTCACCATAACTGCATCACTTGATGGTAATTACAGTCCATCAGACGGGTTACGGGTCTGCAGTCTTGGCTGCAGTTGTCTGTCTGCACTCTCCAGCTGCTCCTGTTGGACCTCCCGGGTCAATCTGCAGCCACGACACGTTGCCCAGCGGTCACGACTCGTGACTCCTCAGTCATGCTCGCAGATGATTGCTGATCTCATAGGTGGGGAGGAGGTGCCATGGTAATTGTTCTTTGGAGTGCCCCAATTATGCCATTAACGGCCCCTCAGTGATGAGGCTAATGGCGAGAGACCTCGTTTGCATAGCATTATCTTAATTGAGCCCGAGGCCTGGCATGAAAACAAGCCCGAGATTATGTTACTGATGGATGGTGGCGATGGTCCGGTGGCAACCATTTACCCGACAGCTATATTAATTAACAGCTATCCAGTTACATGGGCTTTAACAGGAATGAATAAGTTAACATGGTGCCTGTGACGGCAGTGGTGACAGGGCTCCTGTGCTTATGTATGGGCTTGTAATGGTGGAGACACGCTAATATGGGATGTGTGTGTGTGTGTGTGTGTGTGTGTGTGTGTATTTGTGTGTGTGCATGTGGAGAGGGAAGCTAAAGAAGGCCTGGCATCGGATCTTATTACCCATTTCCTAAAGGAGGAAACCGAGCCAGCGTTCGTACCAGCCTTTAAATAAATCACCACACAAAGCCTGTACTAATACTTTAAATCGTGAATTAATTACACACTCATTGTGGGGAGAAGACCCATAAATGTTCCAATATGCTCAGGCCTGAAATCTTTATCGCACAATATTTCAGGAAAATTACAACTCCAGAATGTGTTGCTGTATGTAATGTGAAGCAGGGACTTATTGTGAATCACCCACAGACCAGAACCAGGACTCACACATGCAGAGTGTCTCTGGATCAGGGTGGAGTTTTAAATGAAGCAGGCCAGCCAGGTAGCTCTTTTGTTATGTAAAGTTCTGCCATGTGATCCGACAGGATAAAAGAGGAGAGAAAAAGAAACCGTTCAGATAAGCTTCTCCTCATCAGATAATTAAGGATGCCTTTGCTCCAGTTTCCCCTTCTTAGCATAAGTGTCTGATCAACTTTCAAAAAGCTCATCAGTCAGAGTTGCGCCTTGGAGCTCCACTCCAGGGACTTAAGCATGTTCCTCCAGGGTTTGTCTGCCCAAGACGAGCTCTGCACCGGGGGGGTCTTGGCCTACGGCCCGCCCTGGAGGGCCTGAATAAATTAGCTGAAAATCAAATATTCCACTACATATGTCCAACTGCTCTAGGAACAGTAATAGGTATTGTTTTATTTGATCATGTTTGAGGCCTGGTGTTTATTTTGTAAATAACTTTTAAAGGGGCTGCAACTAATGAATATTTCCACTATTGACTTTCTCTATTGATTATTTTTCATTGAATTATTTAGTCTGTAAAATGTAAAAAAGTAATGACTAAAGCCCACTGCAAAGTAACTAAAACTAAAACGACTTGTTTTAATCGGTCAGCCTGTGAAAAGCCAGAAACTAGTGGAAAGTTGTGATGTCCTGTAAGGTGGTGTTTGTTCACAAAACAAAGACATCCATGAAATATAACAAAAAAACAAAATCAAATCATCACCTTTGAGAAACTGAGACAGCAATTTTTTTGCATTTTTTCTGCAAATTGATCAATTAATCACTTTGATCATTTCAATGGTAATTTACACTGAGATGAAACAGAGAAAAGCTGCAAATGTTCATATTTGAGGCAGACATGTGGTAATGTTTGGTATTTTCACCAGATAAAGACTTAAATTGATAAATGCTAAACCTTTATTAATTTGGACTCAGCTAATTGACTCATTCAACTACCTTGTGTGTAAATCAGGTTATTTTGTCTTTAGCCACAGTTTTCCAGCCGCTGGTGTGCATCTGCATTTCATGGGAGGGGTTTTTGTCCCATGTTGTCTCCCTGGATGTCACTACTTTGCCATGCTGCGGTGCAAATGAGCCATGCAAATGAGGAAGTAGAATTATGAAATCATTTCTTAACAATATGCAGAAGAGGTCAGTGAGCCATGTGTGGCTACAGGCTACAATAAGCGAAATTAATTACTGTTTATGCTGCCATCTAATTGCAGCCTCTCAATGAACGCCCCCCACCCCCCCACCCCCTTCCTCTTACATTTTCCCACCTCGACACCCCTTTGCTCCTTGTCAAAACTCTTCCTCCACCTGTCACAGTGTCTGAGTTTTGTGCAGGGCTGCCCCCCACCCCACGCCCCCCCCATCCACCTCCCTTCCTCTTACTGCTCTCCGTCGCCCCCCTCCCTGCCTCCCCTGCTGCCAGTTTTTAACTACACTCCACTCTGGCCTCTGCTCTACTTGTTACAGCCCCAACACGAATGCAAACAATCAAAGTCTTTGGGAACGCTAAAATATGCATGGCTATCCGTGACAGACAGATAAAGCAGGGCAATTAGCCACGTAATCCTAGAGCATCGTACGGAATAGTCCGCCTCAGCTGTCCTCCCTCCCCTCCTTCCCTTTACTCTCTTGGTCTCCATTAGTTAAATGTACTCTGTGTGTCGGCTCCCCATCAAATCAAGTAACACTTCCCCTAATTGGCTTATAAATAATACAGCAGGGCCTACATTATAATTTCATCAGTGGTAAACATTGCGGGGGCAGTTGGTAAAGAACCTATCCCTCATTAATTTCTTAATTTGGGTAGATGGAACGAAGGGGAAGTGAGGGAATGAAAGGTGGAGAAAGAGGGAGAGATGTGGAGATCGAATGAACAGAGAGACTCGCATCATCTCAGGCAGCGAGAAAAAGAGAGAGAGAGAGAGGGAGGAAAAAAAACAAGGGGAAGAAGATGCTACTGCTGCTTCTTTTGTTAAGAGATGTCAGATATTCAATCCAGGGGTTTTGTCAGTACTCCTGTGCAATAGGTGATGAGGGCCCCACCACCCCTATTTTACACAAATACACACAAGTAAACACACACTCTCTCTCCCCAGTCTCATTCGTTGTTCTTTTTTTATACCAACTTAATGAATATTTCATTACAAGCTGCATAAATATTCATTCTAATGGTTTTGCACATAGTTATTACCGGTATTTCCTTTTTTTTTCTTTTTTTTTTAAAAAAACAAAAAAACAAAAATACCCATTACAAATTCTGCATAACCAGGCCCTGAAATAATTTCTCCCACTCCCATGCAGACACTCTGAGGACTGCACAAGATTATCTAGATCAACTGCTCAGACAGTTTCTCAACAATAAGTCACTAAAACTATTATGAAAATCTTCCCAAAAATCTTGTCTTTGCTTTATGTCAGCTTTAAGGTGTAATTATTTGCATGTGCAAGAACACATTTTTGTACAGGAATGACACAGAGTTCATTTCTAATTTCAGTCATCGGCTGCAATCACAAGACAAACTGGAGAAATTCACACAGATTCCCTGGGTGATGAAATCCTTTTTGTAAAAAGCAATAGGTCTGTAACCAGCCTTCCTCCCCTTGGCAAAGAAGTGTCACCCCAACCTGCTATTATATTGCATAATGCACTTTTAAGGGAATTTTACATGGCCTGTGATAGATACCATGAAATATGAGGTGTGAGAATCTGACACCCTCTGATCTGTGAAAGACAGATATTAAAGCAAACTCTCAAATAAGCCACCCCCACCCCCTCCCACCTTCTCCTCCTGCTGAAATCTGGAATATAAAAGGCACAGAGAGCCCTTCAGCCTTCAAAAGGAAAGTTAAGTGCTCCAAATTCTTGGTTAGATTTTGAAAATGGAGCCACCTGAAGGCAATCTGTCTCCGCTGGAGCCCAACTTGTCACCGTTACAGAGAGCTGTCACTTCACGGTGCCAGCGCTGATGGAGACAGACATCCATCATCTGCTGTATTTACGAACACACGCTACATGATGTCTTGCAGGCCTGCTGAACAGTGTGTTTCACTTAAGATCTGCTGAAACTTGCTCAGGCAGAGCTGCTTTTTATTCCCTTATCCCTGTCATCTTGAAGGAAAAAAAGAAAATACAATTATTCAGTCCTGAAGCGACAAAGAAATAACTGCCCATCAATCACACCACACAGATCTCATTAAACTGAGGAAATCCTTAAACACTTTACTTTAAAAACACACATCAGTAAGTCCTGATTTAGAATTTTACTCAAGTAAAAGTGAACAAGAAATAGCAGTAAAATTCATGAAGAGTATATTACCTGTCACAGCTGTAAATTATGGGTACTGGAGATCACTTTTTTACAGTACAAAATTCTGTGGTAATTAAAATAAAAGCACTCACTAAGACCAGCTGTTCCCAACCTGTTTGGGTTGTGAGTACCAGTTATGACCTCTTCTAATGATGATTTACTTATTGAAAGGTTAAGAATTTATTTTAGTGGGTGACCTGATATATATATATATATATATATATAATATCTAGAAAATAAAAAAGAAAGTCTGCAGAACAAATATAACTTAGTGAAGCAGAAACATCTGTTCTGCTGCTCAGTTCTCTTTATTATCTCATGACCCCTTGCGTTTGCCTTGTGGTTCCTTGCAGGGGTCCTGACCCCCAGGTTGATGTAAACAAGTGTTTCATGTCAGAGTTACAAAGTTGAGACATAGTGTCGATGATTGATTGTAGTATTGTAGTGACTGTATTAATAAACTATGTTAAATAAGTACGATGGTGCAGATCTTAGCACTGTCCCCTCACAGCAAGAATCTCCTGGGCTCAAACCAGAGACTTTCTGTGTGGAGTAGCCCGTGAGTGTGTCCTCCAGTGTCCTCATTTTCTCTGACAGTTATCACTTTTGAACTCATCATGCCTTAAAGACGTCGAAGATGTGATGAACTCGTTCTTACTCCTGAATTTAATTTTCTCTACCGCAGCAAAACATGTTACACCAGCCCTCAGAAAGTCCTGCCGTCACTAGCAGCAGTAAGGCCGCCAACAATACATAATGAAACTATCTCTGACAGAGACTGTAGTTTCACTGTACTCTCTCCATTCAAAAAGAATATCTGCTGTCGTTAACGGTAATTTTCAAACCTAATTTCCTTATTTTTCGTCTTATATTCAGGCCAATGTAATTCCCTTAGCATTTAGCATTTTTTCCGTTCATTCTGTTATAAGCACTGCACAAAAGCATTTAGGCACTGTGCTTAAGTCTTATTGGTAGGGAAACCCCTCATTAAATAGTCATTGTTAAATAAACAATAATCAAAGATAAAGTTACAAAAAAAACCCCAAAAACATCCTTTGTGACTAATCACACTCAGAAACTAAGCTAATCTGCCCAATCTGGACTGTGTGGCTGTGATTTGATCAGATTTGACCAACAGTGATCTGGAAAATTGAGAATCTGGAAAGTAACCAGTGACAATAAATGAAATAAAAGTGAAGTTGATTAACACCACATTAATACCCTCACTAATAATGACATTCGTCCTTTAAGTCATCTGTCAAATATTATCTGGCTCCAGCCTGTCAGATGTGAGGATTTTGGACTGATGGTCAGACAAACACAAACAGTTTGAAGATGTTGCTTTTGGCTCTGGGGACTTGTGACTGGCACTTCTCGCTATTTACTGATATTTTTGTACAATACAACTAAATTAAATGGAAAAAAAACAAACTCAAGAGCATTAATGAAAATAAGGAAATAGCTGCTGTTCAAATAAATAGTACATTCCCTCACAGGCAGAAAAGACTGTAAATGTAAAAACAAAAACATGTCCTCCGTCACTCCTCACCTCTGAAAGTGAGGCTGTTGTTAAATGTCAGAAAAGGTTAAACCAGCCGTACACGTACACAGCCCCTCCACTTAATTACATCAGAACAAGAGGAGACAGGGAGCATGTTGAGAATGAGCTTAATTAATGTAGCAGTAAAAAGTGGCCCTCCCTCTCCATGTCCATTCTGCTGTTCAGTATTAGTTCCACCTCAGTGCTCTCAAAGCCAGGAACAAATAGTGACTCTAATGATGGACACACAACCTCCCCACCTCCACCCGCCTCACGCAGCCCCTCAGCTGGTCTCGGGTCACTGCCCTCCCTCAGCTGTCTCCCCCCGCTCAGCTCCCCTGGGGGACGGCAGAGCGGGGGAGTCAACCAGTTAGACAACCATGTTCACCCCATCAGTTCAGGGAGAGTGGAAGACAACCTTGCATACTGACTTCATTAGCACTGACAAGTTTGGGGGGGGGGGTTGTGTGTGGGGTAGGGGGTGAGGTTCAGTTTGTAAGACTTTAGAAACGGGAGAGAAGCCTCACGGGGGCGTGGAGGGAGCCGGCTGCTGCACAAAAGATCTGGATCGTCGCTGTGTTTACTGTGGTTTATTTCTGGGCCCAAACTTTACAGACAGCCATGTTTATTTCAGAGCTGAGCAACTCTGCATCCTGTCTGGGCGCTACGCAAACAAGGAGCCTAAGTAGGATTTATGAGGTCATTAGTAAGTCAGGGCTGGCCAATGAGTGAATTACTGACATTATGAATCTGTCACCCATCCAGATTTACTCATATAGCAGTTATCAAAAAATAAATGAATCCTGAATAAATAAAACTGAGAATAGCTACTGTATATACAACAAGAATTTCAAACAATCAGTAATGACGGGCTAAATAGTCAGGACAAGAAAAGCAGGTGAGCCAACATGATTGTACTGAACAGATACTGGTGGGTCCTGGTGCCAGGTTCAAGTCCCTGGTTGTGGTCTGCTCCAGGGCCTTTTTTTCTGTGTGCTCTCCTCTCACCCTGTGTAAGCAAGAAAATAGTTCACTGTTAATTATCAGTAATCAGACAAACAAACAAGTTTAATTTTTTTTTTTTTGTTTGCAAAAGTTGCATAATCATTGGCAGACAATCTGGTAACCAACTGCAATGTCCATAGTTTGATTCATGGTCAAGGATAAATAGTCCTGTAACAGGACTTAATGAGGCAGATTGTCACTGCGAAAAAGCCTTAAAAAAAAAAACTGTAGTAATGTTGGCAATATAAGTAAAATCTATATCTCTGTCACTGTTCAAACTGTTGAATGGATAAAATAACCAAAGAGGAAAGTCTGTTTTTCACAAATCCTTTGTTAAAGTGGTCCAGTCCTGCTCATTGATTCACCCACAATGGCCAAATACAACTAGAGATCCCGAGAGACGGCTGCTGTGATGTAGGCAACATGGCATCTCTGACGGCTGACTAATGTCTACTGTCTCACGGTGGGTATCATCATTACTCCTGAACTTCTCTCAGAAATGTGACAAAATGTAAAAAGAATCAACAGGAGACTCGTAAAAGCCTCAGGTCTGGAAAAACAGTGTTTTTCAGGTGATGCAGTGACACGTCTGAGGCGGTGAAGCAGCTGCCACGTTTTACAGTGTAAATGAGAAAATTCTGAAGCGACAAAATGAATTGATACTCTTGAGAGAATACAGTGGGACATATCATGTTCAAAATCTAGTCTAAACAAAACAAAAGGAATATCACATGAAATTAAGGTGTGAAAAGGTGCCATGAATGTTTTATGCCATCCAGCCACTGACATAAAGGATATAAATATTGTATGCAAAGAGAAAAATCCCCCGTTTGAAGTCTTGAGAGCAAAGACAGTGGGAGAGAAAGGGAGGGGAAGCAGGTAATTACTAGTGGAGATGCTCTTTGACGGATTATTATATTAAAGCAGGAGGAGGATCAACCAAACACAGCTAACCTCTGTAACAGAGCTGGTCTCCACCTATCAGTGACAGGAACATTACAACCTGAGGAGCCACTTCCACTTGACAAACATACACACCCAGCACCAAATCCCCAGGCTGAAAAAAAAGGGGGGGCCTGGCAGCCATGAAGGCACCAAACACTCCAAGCCTACCACAGCCACGGCTGAGGAAGAGCTCATTAACTTTTCAGTTAACTGGCGTATACGTCTTTGGAGCGCCGTCGAAAATCTGTAATTAAGCTTAAGCAGTTTTAATGAAGTGCTGACCTCAGCAACTTTCCCAAAAAGCAAGGTTAGTTTACAGTTGTGCTGTTTTTGGCTCAATCAGGAGGATTCGTGTTTTCCTTTGAACTTATATTCCTTTGTAAGAAAATCTCTGAAAAAGCATGAATACTTTCATATATCTTCTTCTACAAAACACATAGTTCTGGTTTTCTGTGACTTGACTTTAAATTTTGTCTCTTCATCAAATAACAATGAAACTGTTGCCCCACCACCTGTCTGGTTGGCTTTCTGTTTATTTAATGGGAATAAGATAAAATAGAAATCAATAAAAAAAAAAAAATATTATTTTAGTAAAGGTTCGAATAACTTATCTAGGTTAGTTAAGGTGGTGATTACACACATGCTGCTAAAAATGAACATTTTAAAATTAGATAAAACAGCTCAGCGAAGCTTGGAATCAATAAAATATAAAGCCAGGAAATCACAAAGGCTATGGAGAGGAGTGCAAGAATGTTTTTGTAATTTCACAAAAAAAAGGGAAAGAATTTACTCAAGGTCTACTAGGTTTTTATTAGGTCAGAAACTGAACATACTCCACACAACTCCTTCCTGCTGAGAAAGAACATGAGATGTGAATGTAAGCTCTGGAAGATGGAAAATTTAAGTCAGAATTTTTCATTTTTTCTTGTCAAACTTCCAAAGTCAAGAATTTTCATGATCGGTGAGGCCATAGTTGTGTACATGTAATCTGATTTTTTTTCTTTTTATATTTTACAGTTTTTCATAGGTGCCACTGTTAGTACTCTTCAAAAGGACAAGAAATCATCATTATACTTAAGTACTAAAAGATTACTGTTCATTCTGTGTTAGTATTATTATGCCTGACAGACTGATGTGTGGTTGTCGGTGGATGATGTTCTGAGGTCATGAGGAAAGCTATATTTCAGCTGAATCATTTACAGGTTTACTGGAGTTCGACTCTGACAAAACACACAAATCCCACTTGTATGTGAGTAAACAACCATCAGAGTAGTTTTAGACCCAACACCCACCCCCATGACTTCTGTAGCATTTCAGGAAACAACTGCAGACGACATGACTGAATATACGTCCTCCTGTGTGATCATGTCGTAGTCTATGGATGGGTGTGTGGTGAAAAGGGGCTGGTTCAGCTGTAAACATTAGTCGTTTCTCAGTGTCTGCGCTTCAGTTGGCCATTTTTAAGGTGTGGATTAGCACCTGCTACTGAAGTTAATGAAGATACGATAAAATGAAGAAAAAGAAATGGGAGTTCTACTCAGTATGTTACTGTTACTAGTACATTTTTTTCCCTCTTCATCTAAAACTAACCTTTTTCCCAAAACTAATGAAACCACCAGTCCAAATCATTTCAGGAGCTCTTGCAGCCATGATACTGTGATAAATGATTCACTCTCTAGAAAAATGGGAGACACCCCTTCTTCCCAAACTTGAACCTTCACCGAGTCTCGGGCCAATAAATGCCACCACTGAGCTGAGAAATGTGGGGTTTAGAAAAATAAAATAAAAAGGTCCCCTTTCATGAGATCCTGAGGGTTTGGAGCAGAGCTGCCTCCTCTCTCCTCGCCCCAGGGCAGGCTATCATCTCCAGTGACACCACAGGAAGGGCAGACCCCACCCCACCTCTGCAGGCCCGGGGTTGTAAGGGATGAGAGAGGTGGGAGTGAACAGAGGAGGCTCTGCTGCTGGCCCAGTCTCTCAGGTCCAGCTTCCTCTTTGATCACCGGCCGCCGACCTCCATGTCTCCAAAACAAGGAGCCGGGGCCGAGGGGAGGGACGGAGAACATGCTGCTGAGCCTGTATCCCTTGTTCCCTCCAAATATGAAAAAAAGGGTTAATTGTATTTAACAATATGCTCTCTAACCCCCCCCCCCCCCCCCTTCCCTTCTCTCCCGAAATCACCACCACCCTCCCTCCTTGATTAGAATTAGAATCACATCTGGCGCCATGTTCTGTCCCTCATTACTGCTGAATCTCATTACAACACGCTCCCGTGGGAGGGAGTGCCGGGTTTTTAAGCACACTTTTCGCTTTCTTCCTGCCTCCTGCTCATCTCATCTGCCTCGCTGCTCCTTCTCTTCTGCGTTTACATTAGCGGAAGTCCTCATCTGAGAGAATGACTGAACACCACCACCCTTCCCTCCTCCTCCTTCTCCCAGAGCTTGGAAATTGTTTTACAGTGCCAATTAAAGTAGGTATGTTGAGTTTTTTTTTCCAGAGAATGTATTATTCAGACTGTATTATTTGTTGCACTCAAAAAAAAAAAAAGAAAAAAAAAAAAACTTACTAAAATAGGACTAGCAGAGTAAGTTCCACTTACTTGCAATAAAAACTACACCAAAGGTTTGGAAATATAGTCAACAGAAGGAAAATGAGGGAGCTTATTTATGGTGCCCTGAAGTCCTACTGAATAATAAAAACCTCCACATATAACCACATTTTAAACTTTGTTTCTTTGCACCCTTGTGCAAACACTGTGTCTGACTGGGAATTAATTTTAGAGGGAGGGAAAATAAAGAAATCTATAAAGTTTGACTCCAAACTGTTTTACCTCAGTAAAATATTAATTTAAAACTGTGGCAGGGGGAAACTGTTTCTCTGCGCACTTTGTAGGCTGCACTCGCGAGGAAATAAGAGCCTGAACGTATAATCAAAGCCTTTTATTTGCACTTTTAAGATACCAAAATAAAGTAATAAAAAGGTGAACAAAATACATGAAATAAAAAAAAACTGTAGCAGTGATGTCTGACAAAAATTGGACCCTGCGCCAGAGGAGGCAGCTCTGAAGGTTGCAGGGAAGCCCTGAGGTTCCTCCCGATCGTTCAGCTCCTAGACCATCGGCGAGTCGCAGAGCGTGCACGGCGACTGCAGGATCTTCTTTATCCACTCTGGATCTGTAGGCAGAGAAAACAAGGTGTGTTTGTTCTCAAGGTTTAACAATATATCATACTTTCACACGGCAGTTTGTTATGTGAAGATAAATACATGTTGGTCTCAGGTTTGAATTAGTGCCCGAGTCACTTTTCCATAATAGTCAAGATGGCAGTCTTATGTTGGACCAAGTACCATTTCTGTAAGTACAATAATCATCAGTCCAACAGTCCCCATAGTGAGTACTATAGCAGTTCACCAATCACGACTGTCCAGCAAAATGCTTCACATAAGAGCCCAAACGACATCCTGTCATTCTATACGACAGCACTGTCAGACAGGAGAAGAAGAGGCTGAGCTCACTAATAAATGATGGAACTGATGAGAAAAATCATGAGGGGATTCACTGAGAGATTTTTTTGTAAGAGTGAACCACTTGCAAAAAAAAAAAAAAAAAAATTTTTTAAATCATACTGCGATTATTTTGGCAGAAATAGAGATTGAGATATGAGTCACAATTTCAGTTTGAATAGTCATTTAAAAATAATAATTACAATAATAATTAAAAGGATTACATGGTTTTTGCTGAGGTCTGTACAACAATGTTCCTTTACATCTGGAGAAGATGATTTGTAGGCTGGGGCGACTCTGTAGCACCACAATGTCTCATTTATGGTAAGCTGTGACACGTTTTCTCTTTA